>NC_074685.1:33528634-33831134 GCF_029448725.1 Salvelinus fontinalis
ACTGTTGACTGTGTGCTTCTAGATCGTGCTGTTGAACAAGGCCAAGGAGAGGATGCTGCCTTACCAGACCAACCAGGAGGAGGAGGACCCAGACATTAAAAAGATCAAAAAGGTCCAGAGTTTCATGCGAGGCTGGCTGTGTCGGAGGAAGTGGAAGATCATTGTCCAGGACTACATCTGTTCCCCCCACGCTGAGAACATGAGGAAGAGGAACCACATCGTGTTCAACATGGTGGAGGCAGAGACCGAATATGTCTGCCAGCTCTCTGTCCTGGTCAACTTCTTCCTCAGGCCGCTACGTATGGCCGCCAGCTCCAAGAAACCTCCCATCAGCCACGATGACGTTAGCAGCATCTTCCTCAACAGGTAACACACCGTCTCACCCCCCTCCAGAAACAACCCATAGCCCCTACCCCCTAGACACTTGCGAACGGATTGAATTGATTTAATTGCAATATCTTTGTGTCCCCAGTGAGACCATCATGTTCCTCCATGAGATCTTTCATCAGGGCCTGAAGGCTCGGATAGCCAACTGGCCTACGCTGGTTCTGGGTGAGATATGACATACGTCTATGTTGGGTCAAATCCACTCTAGCTAACCTCTACCACTATCTTGGTGTGGAATGTTTTATGTGTCTGTCTCTCCAGCGGACCTGTTTGACATTCTGCTGCCCATGCTGAACATCTACCAGGAGTTTGTGAGGAACCACCAGTACAGCCTGCAGGTGCTGGCCAACTGTAAACAGAACAGGGACTTGGACAAGCTGCTGAAGCAGTATGAGGCGAACGCTGCCTGTGAGGGACGCATGCTGGAGACCTTCCTCACTTACCCCATGTTCCAGGTAGCACATCGCACACGTCACACCCACACGCGCGCTTCCAGACCTCATTAACCTCCGTCCTTCAACCCCTCCTCTTCCACATGTTAGTATACGGCCCAGACCTGACTGACTGACTGACTGACAGACGCCTCTCCGTTGTGTTTCAGATCCCTCGTTACATCATCACTCTCCATGAGCTGCTG
The DNA here is from genome assembly GCF_029448725.1 of Salvelinus fontinalis. Lineage (NCBI taxonomy): Eukaryota > Metazoa > Chordata > Actinopteri > Salmoniformes > Salmonidae > Salvelinus > Salvelinus fontinalis. The sequence goes on from NC_074685.1 coordinate 33,529,659, forward strand.
GCACACACGCCTCATGAGCACGTGGAGCGCAAGAGCCTGGAGTTCGCCAAGTCCAAACTAGAGGAGCTGTCAAAGTGAGGATAATGGAGCTGTAGCGGTTGTGTAGTAGATCATGTAGCCAACAATAGTTGTGTAGTAGATCATGTAGCCAACAATAGTTGTGTGGTAGTTAATGTAGTTAACAGTGGTTGTGTAGCAGGTAATGTAGTTAGCAGTGGTTGTGTGGTGGATAATATAGTTAACAGTGATTGTGTGGTAGATAATGTAGTTAGCAGTGGTTGTGTGGTGGATAATGTAGTTAACAGTGATTGTGTGGTAGATAATGTAGTTAACAGTGGTTGTGTAGTAGGTAATGTCCAGGACTACAACAGTGGTTGTGTAGTAGGTAATGTAGTTAGCAGTGGTTGTGTGGTGGATAATGTAGTTAACAGTGATTGTGTGGTAGATAATGTAGTTAGCAGTGGTTGTGTGGTGGATAATGTAGTCAACAGTGGTTATGTGGTGGATAATGTAGTTAACAGTGATTGTGTGGTAGATAATGTAGTTAGCAGTGGTTGTGTAGTGGATAATGTAGTCAACAGTGGTTATGTGGTGGATAATGTAGTTAACAGTGATTGTGTGGTGGATAATGTAGCTAACAGTGGTTGTGTAGTAGGTAATGTAGTTAGCAGTGGTTGTGTAGTAGGTAATGTAGTTAGCAGTGGTTGTGTGGTGGATAATGTAGCTAACGGTGGTTGTGTTGTCAGGATGATGCATGATGAGGTGAGCGATACAGAGAACATTCGTAAGAATCTGGCCATCGAGAGAATGATCGTAGAAGGCTGTGACATATTACTGGATACCAGCCAGACCTTTGTCAGACAGGGTGAGTACACACACACACACATACTGTACAAATGCACTCACTCACTCACTCACTCATTCACACACACACACCAGCCAGAATACACTATAAGATGGTTACCTGTGGCTGTCATCAGTAGTACAGTATGTGTAACCTATGTTTTTTCCCCCTCCCACCAAACACACACACACACACACACACACACACACACACACACACACACACACACACACACACACACACACACTCTCTCTCTCTCTACCCATCAGGCTCTCTGATCCAGCTCCCATCCAGCAGTGAACGGGGCATGCTCAGTAAGGTCCGTCTAGGCTCTCTGTCCCTCAGGAAGGAAGGAGAACGACAGTGCTTCCTGTTTACGAAACACTTCCTTGTCTGCACACGCACCTCCGGGGGAAAGCTGCACCTGCTCAAGGTGAGAGTCAAACACACACACAGACACATATGCATGTACAGATGTCAGATTTGAATTTGATCGCTGTTTTGTCGCGTGAAATTTTCCTGCGCAACAGGGACTTCAAATGAGTCTCATGATTTAGATGCTTTCACAAAAACGTATTCAGGGGGCAGTCGAGTCATTCAGACCAGCGCCAGCTATCAAAATCATATTCCGTCTCTGACTTTGCTCAAAGGCTCAAGCCAGACAATGTCCTACTGCTACTCTAGGCCTATAGGTCATATCACCCCCACATTCAAATGGACTTATCTGAAATGTATCCATACACGTGTGTCCATTAGGCATATGGATGTATTTCTTTCATCAGCATGAATTAGAAAAATTAAAAGCCCCACTTTTATTCCATAGGTTGGGATCCGCACTGTGCAGCTGTTGCAAGAGCACATTTTTCACTGGCTGTCCACTGGTTTCAAAAGCAATGATTGATAGGCAGTTTAAACTTCTTGAATTCAACCATTATTGGGTTCAAATACACATTTAGATTTGTGAACAGCCATCCACAACAACCACAATCCGTAAGGAGCAGATAGCTAAATGAGAGAGCAGCAGTGTGATTCACATCAATGCGCTATGTAGATATCAATAATAAGGGATATCCGTATCGCCGTAGACTCCACCACTGCTGTCATCCTTACCTCCAAGTGTTTATTCAAATTGGAACATCTTTGGATGCCGACAACAGTTGCACCAATGGAAGAGATATCTTGGACTGTAGCCCACAAAAAGCCTATTCCTGCTCTTTACCCGCGATCCATCGAACACATTTGGTGTGTTATCATAGTGGTCTGTGACTTGTGGTCAGACACGTTCAGGTGGAACAAACTTGAACTTGCTCCTTTTTTCAATGCTGATTTGAATGTCATTGAGAAAAGTATCCCAAAAAAATGTGCAAACATCCTTTCTGAATTTAAAAGTAATCCTCGGAGTAATCATCTAGTTTTCAAAAGTATCTGTAATCTGATTACAATATTTTTGCTGTTAATGTAACGGATTACAGTTACCGTTTTTTTTGTTGTTGCAATCCCTTACATGTAGTCAACCCCAACCCCCAACCCTGATAGGCTACACCTAAACTATAGCCTACATAGGCCTGTAATATCAGATGTAAAGACGAGATGTAAAAGCTACAGTGTATTATAAAAAAACAAAAAACATTTTAAGGTTTATCATGAATGTAAGGTAATGATTCAACTGTCAAAATGTAGTTCAATCATGGCCTGGGGTAGTCTAGTTGTTAGGACCACTGCTTTGTAATACCAACATGTCTGTAATACCAACATGTTTGTCATAAGTCAGTGTGGACGGAGGACGGAGTCAGGCGCAGGACACAGAACTGAGTAAAAACGTACTTTACTCAGGAAATCACAAACAAATTCCATACAGGGAAAAATATTCCAGCTCGACACAAAAGAGCGACTACTAAACAAAGAACAAACACGCACAAAACCATGTGGGAAACAGAGGGTTAAATAGGGAATAAATTATAACGTAATGGAAACCAGGTGTGTACAATCAAGACAAAACAAATGGAAAAAGAAACGTAGATCGGTGGTGGCTAGAAAGCCGGTGACGTCGACCGCCGAACGCCGCCCGAACAAGGAGAGGCACCAACTTCGGCGGAAGTCGTGACAATGTTTCAAATAGACCACCATAGTCCCTGTGCCAAGGAGCACTAAGGTAACCTGCCTAAATGACTACCGACCTGTAGCAATCACGTCTGTAACCATGAAGTGCTTTGAAAGGCTGGTCATGGCTCACATCAACACCAGTATCCCAGTATCCCAGAAACCCTAGACCCACTCCAATTTGCAAACCGCTCCAACAGATCCACAGATGATGCAATCGCTATTGCACTCAACACTGCCCTTTCCAATCTGGACAAATGGATCACCTATGTGAGAATGCTGTTCATTGACTACAGCTCAGTGTTCAACACCATAGTGCCCACAAAGCTCATCACTAAGCTAAGGACCCTAGGACTAAACACCTCACTCATAAAACTGGAACGTGGACTTCCTGATGTGCTGCCCCCAGGTGGTAATGGTAGGTAACAACACATCCGCCACGCTGATCCTCAACACAGAGGCCCCTCAGGGGTGCGTGCTCAGTCCCCTCCTGTACTCCCTGTTCACTCGTGACTGCACGGCCGGCACGACTCCAACACCATCATTAAGTTTGCCGATGACACAATAGTGGTAGGCCTTATCACCAACAACGATGAGACAGCCTATAGGGAGAAGGTCAGAGAACTGACCGTGTGGTGCCAGGACAACAACCTCTCCCTCAACGTGATCAAGACAAAGGAGATGATTGTGGACTACAGGAAAAGGAGGACCGAGCACGCCCCCATTCTCATCGACGGGGCTGCAGTGGAGTAGGTTGAGAACTTGAAGTTCCTTGGTGTCCACATCACCAACAAACGATCATGCTCCAAACACACCAAGACAGTTGTGAAGAGGGCACGACAAAGCCTGTTCCTCCTCCCTCAGGAGACAGAAAAGATTTGTCGTGGGTCTTCAGATCCTCAAAAGGTTCTACAGCTGCACCATCGAGAGCATCTTGACTGGTTGCATCACTGCCTGGTATAGCAACTGCTCAGCCTCCGACCGCAAGGCACTACAGAGGGTAGTGTGTACGGCGCAGTACATCACTGGGGCCAAGCTTCCCGCAATCCAGGACCTCTATACCAGGCAATGTCAGAGGAAGGCCCTAAAACTTGTGAAAGACTTCAGCCGCCTTAGTCATAGACTGTTCTCTCTGCTACCGCACTGCAAGCGATACCGGAGCGCCAAGTCTAGGTCCAAAAGGCTTCTTAACAGCTTCTACCCCCAAGCCATAAGACTACTGAACAGCTAATCAAAGGGCTACCCAGACCCCTCTTTTACTCTGCTGCTACTCTCTGTTTATTATCTATGCATAGTCACTTTAACGCTACCTACATGTACATACTGTATTACCTCAATTACCTCGGCTAACCGGTGCCCCCGCACATTGACTCTGTGCTGGTACCCCCTGTATATAGCCTCACTATTGTTATTTTACTGCTGCTGTTTAATTATTTGTTACTTTTTTGTCATTATTTTTTTAACATATCCTATTTTTTACTAAACATGTTTTTCTTAGGGCTTCTTAAAGCATTGTTGATTAAGTGCTTGTAAGTAAGCATTTCACTGTAAGGTCTACACCTGTTATATTCGCCGCATGTGACAAATAAAATTTGATTTTACATATAGGCCTACCCTGTCGGCGTGGGTTCGATTCCATCCCATACCCTTCTGGCACAAATAACAAAATCCCGCCAATGGACTTGATTTAGTTACACATTTCAAGTATGGACAGTCCAGGGATATTTTACCCCCGAACTTGATAAGAAATCACCATACCAGACACTTTTATTATAAAGACAGATGTATTTAATGGATAACATACTGTAAATAGGAAACTGATAAGAAAACCAATATTTCAATATAAAATAAAGATATTTATCATACAAAAGAGCCCAAACTCCGAGTGATGTTTCAAATGTAAACTCGGCGAAGATGTAACAGTCGAATGCTGTACATTCAGTACAGCTCAGTGTTCATTTATACCCTTAGCTCTCACCCCCTCCCTTCCACAAAGATGTACTTCAGTACTTTTCCATTTACTTGTGCTCCTCCGTGCATTTAACAGTCAGGAGAGGAAATGAGTAACTGAGAGTAGACATTCCTACATTCTGCTGCAGTCCATGAAATAATTGGACTTCTCAATGACAAAGAGCTTCCACCCAACACTACTTTCACTCTCTAAGGACACATAAAAACAATCTATTCATACGAAGAGGACATAATGGTATAAAATAGTAAAGATATAAAAGTCATTTTAAATCTATTAACAAACAAAATAATAAGTGGGCTACACCAACATTAGTTTCATACAAAGTGTGGGGTAAATTGCCACAGTAGATTTGCCGTGGTAAATTGGGAAATACTTTCTTTATTTTGTACGTAATTCTTGTCAAATAGATAAATCACCCTTAGTATTTTCAAAAAGGACTAAGTTGTTCCGATGATAATACCAACCAGAGGGCGAACATATCTTGAAAGACATCAGGACTAAAGCAACACCGACATCATCTTTTAGGGAGCGGTAATGAGGTGACCAATAAAGGTTGCAATTGAGATCAGCTGTGCGGGTGAATTTAGCGCGTATTGATCGTTTAACAAGACATCAGCTGGTGATAATCTAGTGCCATCGATGGTTGCAATAGGTCCCTTGTTATTTGATTATTATTCCAATACGTTCTCTAAGCTACCCAATCACATAATGAATGGTGTGAAAACTGATAGAAGGCTACTGTTTGTGTTTCCCTGTCTGAGTTGATGAGCTGATTTGGGCCATCAATTGATTGATAGATGAAGGCCCGCCGTAGAACGATAAACTTTCTTCCAGTGCTCGCCCACGTTTTATAGATTTCCATTACCTAACTGTTATGCGCCGGCTTACAGTAGCAAAGGCCTGCTGTGCTTCCAGTTTGATGCCGGCATTTGAAGTCATTCTTGTTGTGGATTGAAAGCCTGTATTGTGTGGCTTTAAAATGTAATTTCTTCAAGCTGTCAAGATGTGTATGCGTTTGAGCCTGTCCAAAGACTATTTTGTTGAGTTGAGTCACATTTCTTTGATGTGTAAATTATCAGACTATTCGTTTTACTTCTTGAAAACATTGAAATGAATGCAATTAACTTGTGGGCCTAATGTAGGCTATAGGCTATCTAAATGAATTGAAGTCTTTTTTTGTTGTTGCTTACATTGAAGAGCTAGAACAGTGTCGGAAAGATGGAGAAGATAGGGGGAGGGGGAGTCAAAGGTCAGCGGTTGTAACCCCTGGACCACACAGGCACTGAGGCCACCAATCATCTATTCTTGCTATTGCTAGCCTTGCACATATAATACAACTTTTTATATATATTTTTTTTTAACGGATTTGCCCTAACGAAAAAAAAGTCTATCCCCTACAAATATGCCTGTTTATTATAATCCACGTAAGAATTCACACAAGACGCGCTGTAGCCTGCACATAGTCTACGTAGGCTACTTGAACTGGCGCCCAGTGGACCTGCAGTCTAAGGTACAATGTAGGTACGGCGCTGCATTGTACACAAACACCGCTTCAGCTGCCCCCTGGTGGCGATTCTTAATATTTCTTCAGATATTAAAATCCTCTTGCCACAGGATTATTTTCCTCCTACGACAAAACGGGTCAAATTAAGATGCGACATCTGTACTTTCTTGCGGTCAGACACATGCACACATATACATACGAAATGTGTTGATATACACTACCGGTCAAAAGTTTTAGAACACCTACTTTTCAAAGGTTTTTCTTTGTTTTCCTATGTAGAATAATAGTGAAGACATCAAAACTATGAAATAACACATATGGAATCATGTAGTAACCAAAAAAGTATATTTTATACTTGAGATTCTTCAAATAGCCACCCTTTGCCTTGATGACAGCTTTGCCCACTCCTGGAATTCTCTCAACCCGCTTCATGAGGTAGTCACCTGGAATGCATTTCAATTAACAGGTGTGCCTACTTAAAAGTTCATTTGTGGAATTTCTTTCCTCCCTAATGGGTTTGAGCCAATCAGTTGTGTTGTGACAAGGTCGGGGGTATACAGAAGGTAGCCCTATTTGGTAAAATACCAAGTTAGTTAGAGTTACCAGCCTCAGAAATTGCAGCCAAATAAATGTTTCACAGAGTTCAAGTAACAGACACATCTCAACATCAACTGTTCAGAGAAGATTGTGTGAATCAGGCCTTCGTGGTCAAATTGCTGCAAAGAAACCACTACTAAAGGACACCAATAAGAAGAAGTGACTTGCTTGGGCCAAGAAAGGAAAGGACATTAGACCGGGGGGAATTTGTCCTTTAGTCTGGAGTCCAAATTTTTGATTTTTGGTTCCAACGGTCGTGTCTTTGTGACGCGCGGTGTGGGTGAACGGATGATCTCCACATGTGTAATTCCCACCATAAAGCATGGAGGAGGAGGTGTTATGGTGTGGGGGTGCATTGCTGGTGACACTGTATGTGATTTATTTAGAATTCAAGGCACACTTAACCAACAAGGCTACCAGAGCATTCTGCAGCGATACGCCATCCCATCTGGTTTAGGCTTAGTGGGACTATCATTTGTTTTTTAACAGGACAATGACCCAACACACCTCCAGGCTGTGTAAGGGCTATTTTACCAAGAACGAGAGTGATGGAGTGCTGCATCAGATGACCTGGCTTCCACAGTCCCCCGACCTCAACCAATCTCAGCATATGTGGGAACCATTGCAAAAGCATTCCAGGTGAAGCTGGTTGAGAGAATGCCAAGAGTGTGCAGAGCTGTCATCAAGGAAAAGGATGGCTATTTGAAGAATCTCAAATATAAAATATATTTAGATTTTTTGACACTTTTTTGATACAACTTGATTCCATGTGTGTTATTTCATAGTTTTGATGTCTTCACTATTATTCTACAATGTAGAAAATAGTAAAAATAAAGAAAAACCCTTGAATGAGTAGGTGTTCTAAAACGTTTGACCGGTAGTGTTTGTAGTAGAAAACATTTGCATATCAAGCAGATTTTGACACATTTGGCCTTTCCTCTACACGTGCGTGTTAGATGTATGGCCTCTAACCTCTGCCCTTTGACCCTCACAGCAGGGTGGGGTGTTGTCCCTAATAGAATGTACCCTTGTAGAGGAGCTGGATGCCAACGATGAGGACTGTAAGTATCTTTCATAAAATAATAAATCAATGAATAAGTCAACTCAATCAATCAATCAATACGTCAACAAACTATTGACCTTGATCCCTCCCACCCCCTCCTGTAGACAATGCAGGAGGTCAGGGCTTCAACCACCTGGAGTTTAAAATTGTGGTGGAACCCCCTGATGGCCCCGCCTTCTCTGTCGTCCTATTGGCTCCCTCCCGCCAGGAGAAAGCGGCCTGGACCAGTGACATCAGTCAGGTAAACATACCTGGGGATGAGATGCCTAGTCCCAAATCAACTCCTACACCTACTGCTTCTGCAAGCCTCAACGCTGATTTTGAAAGAGGTTCAGCACCATGGACAGTAACATGACTGTCTCTCCTCTCTTTTCTCTCTTTCGTTCATTCTGTACCTTTTTCTTTCTCTCTGTCTATAGTGTATAGATAATATCCGCTGTAATGGCCTGATGACCAGCGTATTTGAGGAGAACTCTAAAGTAACTGTGCCGCACATGATCAAGTAAGAGCCCAAATACAGACTGTATATCCTTTTCCACGTCAGTGAGGGTTGATAATCCCCAGGTTATCCCATCCCCTTCGCCCATCTGGGAGATCACCCAATAGCTGATGATCTTATTGATACTTGTCCCACCAGGTCGGACGCACGGCTGCACAAAGATGATGTGGACATCTGCTTCAGCAAGACGCTCAACTCCTGCAAGGTCCCCCAGATCCGCTACGCCAGCGTGGAGCGGCTGCTGGAGAGGCTGACTGACCTGCGCTTCCTCTCTATCGACTTCCTCAACACCTTCCTCCACACGTACAGGATCTTTACTACCGCTGCTGTGGTCATGGACAAACTGGCCGACATATACAAGAAACCTTTTACCTCTATACCGGTCAGGTAGAAAGATATACAGTATGAACTCACACACACATTGTGTCTTCTCATGCCACATCACTCCATCACTCCTTCATCCATTCTGTCTCTTCCTCCCTCTATCCTCATATAATAGACATGCATGCTGACCATCACTCTCTCTGTCTCTTTCCTTCTCTTTCCACCGCCTCCACTCCTGGTTTTATCACTCCTCCTCACCCCCTTCTTCCACATCTTACCCTTCGACACCTCCTCTCCCGTGCTCTCCTGCCCTCTCCCCCACTCCTCCTCTCCTCTCAGGGTTCAGTATCACTCCTCCGATCGGCTGTCCATCACGTCTCTCTGTCCTGACTACAGTCTGAAGATCACACGGCTTGCTCTGGACCAAAAAGAGTGACGCTCTTTTTTTTTCTTTCTCGTACATTCTCCTCTTTTCACTGCCTCTCCATTTACTCTTTCATTACTTCATTTCACTCATACAGCCTTTCAAACAAAAATACCTTTTCTTCTCGGTTTTATTTCAGAGGGCTAACATAGATGTTACATAGGTTTCTCATATGACAAAGAAATAATCAAGTGCTTCCTTTTTGTCTTTATCCTCCTCTTCTTCTGCCATCCCTCTGTCTCTCCTCAGGTCTCTGGAGTTGTTCTTTGCCACCAACCAGGGGACGTGGGGAGGCGAGCACCTCAACAACAAATCTCCCCGTCTATGTCGCAAGTTCTCCTCTCCTCCTCCTCTCACCATCCCCTCCCGCACCTCCTCCCCGGTTCACTCCCGCAAACTCTCCCTCTCCTCCCCGGTCTCCTCCAAGGCAGGAGTCCTAGACCTCTCCACCCCTTCCTCCTCTGCTGCTAACTCCCCCACTTCCTCTCACCCTCCCTCTATCTCCTCCCCCCCTCCCAACGCCACCAAGCCCCCTTCAGGGTTTTCCTCGCCTCCTCCCACCTCCACCCGGGCTCCATCGGGGTTCTCGTTCCCCCCTCCCACCTGCACGCGGGCTCCCAGTCTGCCAACAGTCCTGGGGGTCTCCACCTCCCCTCCCACCACCACAAAAGCCCTTCTAGAACTGAGCCGCCCCACCGGTTCACCGGAACCTGTCCCCCCAACGCCGGAAGAGGGAGGAGACATGCCGCGCATCGATGCATTCTGTGGAAAACTCAGACGCAGCATCCGCAGGGGTAGGCTGGCACACACACACTCACAAACACAGACACACAAACACAGACACACAAACACAGACACACACTCACCGAGTGCCTGTATATTTTAATTAACAGCTGTTCTGGAGACGGTTTCTCTGGAGAAGTTCCTCCCAGAGTCTAACCCTCAAGTCAGCGAGGACCGCGTCCCCCTGACAGAGTCCCCCTGTCGCTCGCCCTCTACACCCAGACACATGCGATACAGACAGTCTGGAGGTTCCACGGGGGAAAACAATCGTGGTACTATGTCACCAGCCTCAGCCTTCGCTATTGCCACGGCAGCCGCCGGACACGGCAGTTCCCAGGGTAACAGACAACATGAACAATAACAACAGTCTTACCAGCAGCATTTACCATTTCACCACAAGTTCTCTCTCTCTCTCTCTCTTTCTCTTTCTCTCTTTCTCTCTCTCTCTTTCTCTCTCTCTCTTTCTCTCTCTCTCTTTGTCTCTCTCTCTCTCTCTCTCAGGTTTCAATAATAGTGAGAGGACTTGTGACAAGGAGTTTATCATCCGTAGAGCTGCTACCAACAGAGTCCTCAACGTACTGCGTCACTGGGTCTCCAAGCACTCACAGGTCGGAACCACATACACACACACAAACACTGCCCGCCTACCCCCTGCTGTCCTCTGTCCAACTCTCGTGACGCCCAGAGAACTGTCACCCTGCTCCACTGGGGCCCCCTGGTGTCCTGCCCTCTGTAGCTGTTCTCTCCTGTGTCCTGGTGTGTAAGTGGCCATACATGCTGAAACAGACAGATGTTGACGTAAGAGAGAAGAGGTCAATTTATGCCCTATAATAATTCTGATGTGCAAGGGAGTGAACAATGTACCTGTGAGTTCACAGCATCCTCTGAAGAAATGACTGGGGGAAATGATCGCTAAATTGAGTGTGTGTTTGTGCGTGTGTCAGGACTTTGAGATGAACAGTGAGCTGAAGGTGGGTGTAATGACCCTTCTGGAGGAGGTGCTACGAGACCCAGACCTGCTGCCTCAAGAGAGGAAAGCCACCGGAAACATTCTAAGGTGCACACACGCAGACACACACACACGCAGACACACACACACGCAGACACACACACACACACGCTACGGTACAAGCACACACACACTCACAGACACACACACACACACACACACACACACACACACACACACACACACACACACACACGGTGAGAGTTAGTGAGTGTGTGTGGTGCGTGTACCTTAGTATACCGTAGAGTGTGTGTGAGAGTGTGTGTGAGAGTGGGTGTGTGTTTGTGTCATTACATTTGTTATTAATGAGACTCTGCTTGTCCCTCAGTGCCCTTTCTCAAGATGAACAAGATGATGCTCAACTCAGGATAGAAGACATCCTACAGACGGTATGTATAGTTCAATCACACACACAACTACTGCCTAGAATAGATGCTAAGCCATTTCATTTGCAGGATATCAAATCTAATCAAATCAAATTGTATTAGTCACATGCTCCGAATACAACAGGTGTAGGCCTTACAGTGAAATGCTTACTTACGAGCCCCTAACCAATTATGCAGTTTAAAAAAAATACGGATAAGAATAAGAAATAAAAGTAACAAGTGATTAAAGAGCAGCAGTAAAATAACAATAGCGAGACTATATACACGGGGGTACCGATACAGAGTCAATGTGCGGGGGAACCGGTTAGTTGAGGTAATATGTACATGTAGGTAGAGTTATTAAAGTGACTATGCATAGATGATAACAACAGAGAGTAGCAGCACTGTAAAAAAGGAGGGGGGGGGGGGGCAATGCAAATAGTCTGGGTAGACATTTGATTAGGTGTTCAGGAGTCTTATGGCTTGGGGGTAGAAGCTGTTAAGAAGCCTCTTGGACCTAGACTTGGTGTTCCGGTACCACTTGCCATGCGGTAGCAGAGAGAACAGTCTATGACTAGGGTGGCTGGAGTCTTTGACAAGTTTTAGGGCCTTCCTCTGACACCGCCTGGTATAGAGGTCCTGGATGGCAGGAAGCTTGGCCCTAGTGATGCACTGGGCGTTCGCACTATCCTCTGTAGTGCCTTGCGGTCGGAGGCCGAGCAGTTGCCATACCAGGCAGTGATGCAACCAGTCAGGATGCTCTCGATGGTGCAGCTGTAGAACCTTTTGAGGATCTGAGGACCCATGCCAAATATTTTCAGTCTCCTGAAAGGGAAGACTGGTGATGAGAGGGAAGAGGGAAGACTGAGAGAGAAGACTGTTTGTTGGTGATGTGGACACCAACGAACTTGCTCTCAATCTGCTCCACTGCAGCCACATCGATGAGAATGGGGGCGAGCTCAATCCTCTTTTCCCTGAAGTCCACAATCATCTCCTTTGTCTTGATCACGTTGAGGGAGAGGTTGTTGACCTGGCACCACATGGCCAGGTCTCTGACCTTCTCCCTATTGGCTGTCTCGTTGCTGTCGTTGTTGGCTGTGCAGTCATGAGTGAACAGGGAGTACAGGAGGGGACTGTACACGCACCCCAGAGGGGCCACTGTGTTGAGGATCAGCGTCGCGCATGTGTTGTTACCTACACTTACCACCTGGGGGCGGCCCATCAGGAAGTCCAGGATCCAGTTGCAGAGGGAAGTGTTTAGTCCCAGGATCCTTAGCTTATTGATGAGCTTTGAGCGCACTAGAGAGCCAGGCCGTGTAGAATGCAATAGAGATCATCATCTGTGGATCTTTTGGGACGGTATGCACATTGGAGTGGGTCTAGAGTTTCTGGGATAATGGTTTTGATGTGAGCCATGACCAGCTTTTTGAAGCTCTTCATGGCTACAGACGTGAGTGCTACAGGTCAGTTGTTGTTTAGGCAGGTTACCTTAGTGTTCTTGGGCACAGGCGCTATGGTGGTCTGCTTTAAAACATGTTGGTATTACAGACTCAGACGGGGAGAGGTTGAAAATGTCAGTGAAGACACTTGCCAGTTGGTCAGTGCATGCTCGCAGTGCACGTCCGGGTAATCCGTCTGGCCCTGCGGCCTTGTTAATGTTAACATGTTTGAAGGTCGTACTCACATCGGCTGAGGAGAGCGTGATCACACAGTCTTCCAGAACAGCTGGTGCTCTCATGCATGTTTCAGTGTTACTTGCCTCGAGGCGAGCATAGAAGTAGTTTAGCTCGCCTGATAGGCTCACTGGGCAGCTCTCGGCTGTGCTTAGTAGCGGCAACATTATGTACAAAATAAGTAAAAAAATAAGTTACAAACAACGCAAATAAACGAACAAAAAACACAATCGGTTAGGGGCACGTCAAACGTCTGTCTTCTTCTCTGGCGCCATCTTATAACAATATAGTGGTAGAAAGTGTGTTTAGTCATTATTTAGTCAGTAAATGAATGTTGATGTAATTTGGAATGCTGACTTTGGAACAGAGAAGTCCATTGCTCCACTTCATCCTGGTAAGACGTTGTCCAGATACGTTGTCTCGATATAGACTATTTGAAGTCTTCGCCATAAATAATTAGAACCTACAGTATTAGTTATATTAGTGTGTATTGTGGTGGAGCATCCCCTGAAGACCCAACCAATACTTTATGTAAAATACTTTAGAATGCATTTAGAAGTATTTGAGGTGCGCTTGATTTAGATCGGAGATTTCACTTTTGGGAAAACGCCATTGCTTCTATTTTACAGGGGAAATAAATCAAGCTTAGCTCAAGTATTGTAAAGTATTTGACATGCACTATGTATGTGACCCTGGTTTAGTCCCCTGTAGAGCCATATTAGTCCACTGTGTCCTTTTATTTAGCGGCTACCTGCTAGGTAGCCTAGCGGTTAGAGTGTTGGGCCGGTAACCGAAAGGTTGCTAGTTTGACCACCTGAGCCGACAACGTGAAAAGTCTGTCGAGGCACTTGACCCTAATTCCTCCCGGGTCGCCTTGAGTAACGGCTGAACCCTGGCCGTGACCTCACTTTCAGGGGGATATGCAAAAAACACACTTATATAAGCTCCCCTTATTTGTGTATATTAGCTGTCAACCCGTTTGTGGTGCAGACATGGAACACTGTTTAATATTGGTTTACCAGGCGGAGTGTCCCAAAGCAGAGTGTTTTGAGTCTCTGTCTGCGATGGAGCTGGCTGAACAGATCACCCTGCTAGACCACATTGTGTTCAGGAGCATCCCTTACGAGTGAGTGTATATTCTACATCAGAGAATAGTGTGAGTGTATATTCTACATCAGAGAATAGTGTTGTTGTGTTGTTGTTGCATAATTGTGGTGTGGTCTGTGTCCACCAGAGAGTTTCTGGGCCAGGGCTGGATGAAGCTGGACAAGTCAGAGAGAACTCCATACATCATGAAGACCAGTCAGCACTTTAACGATGTAAGATTTAAAACAGATCTAGACTCTATAGCTCTATACCAGCCAGCGCTTCAGATCTATACTCATATCTCAACATATTTCTCTGTCCCTCTTTTCTGTATCTCTGCCTCTTTCCCACTCCCCTTGCTTCTCTCATCCCTCCGCTCCCTTCCCCCTCTCTGTTTTTCTTCTGTTTTCCTGTTCTAGATGAGTAACCTGGTAGCGTCTCAGATCATTGCCCATACAGACGTGGGCTCCAGGGCGAACTCCATAGAGAAGTGGTTGGCGGTTGCTGATATCTGTCGCTGCCTTAACAACTATAACGGAGTTCTAGAGATCACCTCGGCTCTCAACCGTAGCGCCATCTACAGGCTGAAGAAGACATGGGCCAAAGTCTGCAAACAGACCAAGTCATTGATGGACAGGCTGCAGAAGACAGTGTCATCAGAGGGCCGGTTCAAGAACCTGAGAGAAACCCTGAAAAAGTAAGAAAGAGGGGAAATAAAGGGAGAATTTGTGTGTCTGGGTTTTGGTCACAGATTATCACCACGACGTGTACCTGGGCGAACAGTGATATCTCACCAAGGAGCTATAGGACGTCAGGTAGCCTAGCGGTTAGAGCGTTTGGGCCAGTTTGAATACCCGTGCCGACTTGGGGAAAAATCTGTCGATGTGCCCTTGAGCAAGACACAATACAATAGAGGCAGGATATTTGTCCACATGATGAAGTGCGTATTTTTGAAAATAATTAAAGTGATGCTGTAGATGTTTTGTATCATTTCAGCTAGTAGTTTTGAAAGTAGCGCTCACGAGCCAAAATGGGTCCCAGGAAATGGTGTACTGTACATAGTCATCCATTGCGTATGATGTTCCGTCCTGCATTTTACTTATTTTTTTAATCCTGCAATTCGTATGATATGTTATGAATTTGTAAGGGCTTAAGAAGTTAGGAAAAGCTTGAATACTATGTGAACATTGATCGATGGATTGGTCCGTGTGCAGCTGCAACCCTCCCTGTGTGCCCTATCTGGGGATGTATCTGACTGACCTGGCCTTCATCGAAGAGGGAACGCCCAACTTCACCGAGGAGGGACTCGTCAACTTCTCCAAGATGAGGATGGTAAACACACATACGCACGCACGCACACACAATCAGTCAGCCTGTATCTCTCTCTCTCTGCCTGTCTCATGTCTCTCCTCCCTGTTCCCCTCTCTGTTCCAGATGTCTCACATCATCAGAGAGATCCGTCAGTTCCAGGGTGCGCCCTACAGGATAGAGCACCAAGCCAAGGTAACACCCGCCACACAGTCAATCAATGTTTCTAGCTACAACCCTGTTAGAACTAACTGCCTCGCCGTGCTTCCTCTCCGTCTCGCTCTCTCCCAGGTAACTCAGTTCCTGCTGGATAAGACTCTGGTGATGGATGAGGACACGTTGTATGAGCTGTCCCTGAAGATTGAACCCCGCATCCCTCCTGGCTAAACACACAGAAACACCACCCAGTCGCTCTCAGTCCAGCTGCATCAGACACTTAGTAATTAGGGTTCTTATTGTTATCTGCTTGGTAACAATGGAACCAGTGGACGGGAGAGCCCTGAGAATCCCCCGGTTAAGGGTTCCTGTTACTTTGTCAGCATTGCCAATGATTATGCTTAAGAACTCTGGTGAAGATGTGCCTTGCTTGTAAATATGTACATATCAAGATTTAGTAATAAACTGTAAAGTGTGTTTATAACATGTGATAATGATTTCCTGATGATCTTGCATGCATTTCCATGTATACATTTACATTGCTCTGAAAAAGCCTCAAGTAGAACCCAGGTAGAGTCATGTATGGCTGTGACTGATTATGAGAGAGATGTCTAGACTAATGGCAGCGTGCCAGACTAATGGCAGCTGTGGGCAGACTAGTGGGGAGGAACAGTGGCGGTCACTATATTGCCCTCTACTGGTGAACTGGTGAAATTCAGCCTCATATCAAATAGTGATAACATTCCCCAAAGGTTTTTGCACTTCCTTGAAGACATCTCCATGGGTCCAATTCAATATTTTCCTTGGAGTCCGGGTTGTGTCCTGTCTGATTGTCATCGGGTCTCCGGTCTATTTAACTACAGCTGATAGACTAGAGTGGACCCGAATAGACCCGACCACAGCTCTGCATAGCCTATAGCATATTTATTATACGCTAATAAGGTGAATGTATTGACTTATAGAAGGCCTAGCCAAAATATAAAAAACTATTTGTTAACCAGAAGACCAACTTGGAAGATAAACATGATTTTTTTTGTCACTCGGGTCCAATCGAGTCTATCTGTGTCTGTTGAACAATTACCTGATTGGTTCTGGCCTTGTTCCTGTTGACACACACTGATGATGTAAGCATGGACTTTACATCCCGTCATTTAGCATGTTCATTTATTTACTTATTTATTAAGCATTTGAAACATTGTTTTAGGTCTGTCTATTGTTGTATTCACACTGGGCACAGACATCAATTCAACATGTATTCCACATTGGTTCAACCAGTGGGTTCCCCGTGGGTTCTCTGTATAAAGGTTTTAAACTGTTATTTGTGACAAGAAACATTTTAAGAAGATATTCGCATGAGGAGCCACTTTTCTCAACCTTGTAATTATGCACAATCTAATATACTGTAGATAATTCTCCCCAGAGCCAGACAGTGTATAGAGAATATACATGTACGGCTTAACCTTTGCCAGTCCTGACCCAAATCGCAGTTTCAGAAATGTTCTTCAATTAAGTGTAACATGTCTGTTTTGCGAATGACGACATTCAAGTAAAGGGACTTGACCCAAGCGGTCGTTACAGTTTACTTACAACTTGTGTCTGAATATTTCTCAATGTTGTAATTTATCTCTGGATGTGTTTATTTATTAGTATTTGTTCCATTTTTATCTGATTACTTGTTAAACAGTATTATTGGAAATCTTGCGCTATTGATTTGTAAAGTATGTCAATAGATGTGTAACTTCTTGGAGCTTTTGGATCGTTAAAGCGGTACGTTTCTCTTTCCTTACAGTGTTGTTCTTCAGATAACTGCTTTTCCCAGACTGCTTCCGTTTTCTACAGTCCTGAATGGCAGGAATCTTTCTCACATCCTGATAGCATCCACGGTCCTGCTTTTATACCTGAACATGTACTTTGTTATAAAACCTGCTGTTTAACCGCTGTATTTTTCCATGCACTTCCTTAGAGAATGTACAGATTTACACTCCTGGCTTGTAAATAAAATAAAAGTTGTTAATGTCACTTCTGTAGTAAGTTGATGTACATCTCAACAGTCAAGAGCTGAGAGAGGGGGGGAGAGGGGGGGGGGTAGAGATGGATAGAGAGAGGGGGAGAGCGAGAGAGAGAGAGAGAAAGAGAGGGGGGGAGATGGATAGAGAGAGGGGGGGGGGGGCTATCTATGTTTGGAGAGGGGAGGGGTCTTTGCGTCTAATACAGATCAAGGTCAATACGGGCAGCAGAGTCAGGACCATCCAAGGTGTTGCACCAGAAATACATTTGATTGGTCAGCAGCAAAGCTTCTTAAATACCCATTGGCCCACAGCGTACATTCCGACATTTTAATTGGCCTAAAGCACAGGTCCTAATCACGTGTTAGTGGGTAGAGTGTGGGATCAGAAAGAGAAATAGACTCCTGAAAGAGAAATCTTTAGCAGGGAGGGATACCAGCAGTGAAACAGGTACTGTACCCTCTATCTTTCTTTCTGTGTTCCCTCTCTCTGTAGCTCTACTATATCTCTCATTCAGACAAGGGGGGATAATAACAGACTGTTCTAAATGTATACATTTTAAAGTTGTAGATGCAGCCAGGTAGCTGTTAACATCTCCCTTCCACCCACAGACTATTAGTTCAGGTTTCCTTATGCGTATCTTTAGGAGATTTGGCTGACAGCTGTCACTATAATTGCTATATTGACATGACATTGATGGACAGAGCAGGAGCCTTTTGGCGTGGGAATGTAGACTGTCTACGTGGTCTAGTCTGACGTTCGGAAGGACAGCAGAGCGTCAATTCCTTAAGCACATTATTAGCTGTTATAACTGTCATGAGCTGCTTCACGACTTGAGATAATGCATCCTTTCGAGAGCTTTGCAAATAAGTAGCATTATGTCTGTTAACTCCATCACCATGTGTTTAACACTCCTCTCTGTATGGCTAGTAGCATGAAATTGCTCCCCGACACTCTGATCTTAGGTCAGTTTTTACATTTCTCCCCCTGATGGTAAACTGATCCTAGATCTGTGGTTTCAGAGCTGGTTCTAGTGTAATCCTGGCTTTAAGGCTTGTATTAGCACTGTGACTCTGAGGCATTTAAACCACCATACAGGCCTGTCATACCAGCTGCTCACCATTTATGACATAACCTTATCACTGATTCACTGGCGTTTCCTATCAGAGCTTCAGCCCCCTTTCGCTTCCTCCATCTCTGTGTCCATTGCTCTTTCTCTATCTCTCTATGTCTCTCCTTCTCTGTGTGTCTGTGTGTGTGTGTGTGCGTGCGTGCGTGCGTGTCTCTCTCTCTCTCCTCTCCTATCCTATCCTATCCACTCCCCGTGCCCTTGTCTTGGCCTGTGTCCTGTAATGAGAGGCTGTGACCGGTTCGGAATGTCAGAGCAGGACAGAACACGTGGCCTGTGGTGTTTTGATTCCTGAAAGAGCAGTCATGGCATTAGACCCGTTTGGCACTATTTCTCTCCTCTAGATTTCTATAAATAAACATGTCTTTCAGCGCTGACTGCCTCCTCTCAGACTGCCTCCTCTCAGACTGCCTCATCCTCTCAGACCCCTCAGCCACCTACTTTGTTCTGGTCTACTGTACTTCACTCGGGGGAAAACACAGCCACGATTTTGAGGTCAATAGTGTTGAGTTGACCCAGAGACCTTGTGTTCAGCCACTGAGATGCACATTGGGCTTCATTGATATGGATCGTAGAGTAGAGCGGGTGCACTGTCAGCTTTGCAGCTAACTGACGATCTGGCGATCAAACCGAATTCTATTCCTCCTCCAAGTCGTTACTGTATTCTTAATGAAGAACAATCACATGGAACTTTGTCAACTGACAACTGCAAATAATGATGTAATAGGTGTGTAGATTAATGAAGCAGAAAGTCAATCCCTGCTTCTGTTTTCTTAGTTACTAGACCTCTACAGATCTATATAGACCTCTCTGTTTTAAGACAGCTTTCCCTCTCTCTGTATCTATGTATCTCTGTCTCTCTCTTTCTCTTTCCCTCTCTCTCTGTCTCTCTCTTTCTCTTTCCCTCTCTCTCTGTCTCTCTCTTTCTCTTTCTCTTTCCCTCTCTCTCTGTCTCTCTTTCTCTTTCCCTCTCTCTCTGTCTCTCTATTTCTCTGTTTCTCCCTCTTTCTCTCCTCTGTGCAGAAGTGAAGGACAAGTCGGTGAGAACGACCTTTCACCTTGAGATTTTAGTCACAGGACATATGGAAAGGAATACCTTGCCCAGGGGCTAAACTAAAGTTAGTTTTATCTTGGTGACCTACGATCGGTGCACAGAGGCAACTTCCTACCTACACCCCCTTGATGGTGGTGGCCATTTTGCGTCAGCCATTTTGGGATAGTTAAGAGGCCGTCCTGTGAGGCCAGATCAGGAGACTGAGCTTAAACAGCCATCTGCTGAGACTCCCCTCTCATACTGTAAGCTCGTTATCAACGACCTGCATGAACTTTATCAGATGTAGAATTTTTAATATGATACGATTGAATACAGTACAATCAAAAAAACGGAAGCACATTGTAACTCAACTGAGGACATGGAGTGCTTGACCTGCAGCATCCACAGTCTGTATTTGATGGACAAAATGTAGTGGTCAAAGGGTTAAGAGCGTGACTGTCTGACTCTGCATCGTGAAGCTGGCTAAAACAGAGAAATACTGTCAGAAAGGTTAAAGGAAGGAAGTGTACTGCTCTTAAGAAGCGGAGGTTCTTCCCACAGCTAACCACAGTTATACATACACAACAAGAAACAAATGCATAAATAAACACATATTTAAGAATTAAAAGAAAGTACGGCCTTTGAAATGTGTAACTTATATCTTGTGGCTCTCTTCTTCCCTCTTCCTCTCTCTCTCCCCAGTTGACCTGATTCTGACCTTTGAACTGTCCAAGATGGCGTTCTCCTTCACTAGAATGATGTCCAGCCGTAACACGGCCACGCTGTTGGCCAGCCTGGGAGCAGGCACCATGGCAACCTGCTACCTGATGACTGACAGCAACATCCTGTCCGCTGAGGAGAGGAGGAAGCTCTACCCACCCAGGTAGGACTACAAAACTACATGGCCTCTGATGGACAGTGGACTACAAATAGCTTGGCCATATACAGACGACCTACAGAGGTTGGAGAAATCATTTGAGAGTACACGAGTTGGGCCTGGGATAGCTGCACCTGTTGAATGGGAAAAAACCTGAATCTGACACCCAGTTTGCAGTCAGTCTGTAAGTCAAAGGTAGAGGGGTGGGACAGGGAATGAAACCTAAGACGTTTCGTAGGCACAAGTTCAGTAGATACCTCCTCTGCCCTTTCTTACATTCACATATAGTAGACACGTACACACACACCCACACCCCCCCCCCCACACACGCACACACACACACACACACACACACACACACACACACACACACACACACACACACACACACACACACACACACACACACACACACACACACACACACACACACACACACACACACACACACACACACACACACACACAGGAACTAAGCCTTGAGCCACAGCTTAAACATATCACCAACACTCTAAAATAACTTCCTCTACTTGTCTCAATCAATCAAGCAACCAGTCAATCAATCAATCAATCAATATGTACCTGTAAAAACATTTTTTTTAATCCACATCACATCCAAAACAGCAGTGTATAAGCTGTCCTCTTGGCCAGAACTGTGTCCATAATCACACTCTATTTGAAATGTCCTTCATAATGCACACCTTTCGATCTTTTCATCTCTATGGTTCGAATGAAAACTACTTCTCCCATCATCCCCAGCGCTGACTTCCCTGACCTGAGGAGGCACAACAACTGCATGGCGCACGCCCTGACCCCTGCTATCTACGGCAAGCTGAGAGACCAAGTGACTCCTAACAACTGGACCCTGGACCAGTGCATCCAGACCGGAGTGGACAACCCGGGCCACCCCTTCATCAAGACTGTCGGCATGGTGGCTGGGGACGAGGAGAGCTACAAGGTACGAGGTGGAGGTTGCCTGTGTGCATCTTTCAATCTATCTGAAGGAGATCTGTTAACAGTCCATCCCGTCCTCTCCAGGTGTTCGCCGACCTCTTTGACCCCGTCATTAAAGACCGACACAACGGCTACGACCCCAAGACAATGAAACACCCCACTGATCTGGACGCATCCAAAGTAACACTTTTTTCCCCACGTTCTCTCTCTCCCTCTCCCTCTCCCTCTCCCTCTCCCTCCCTCCCTCCCTCTCTCTCTCTCTCTCTCTTTATCCTCAGATGTATGTACAATAACTGTCCCTTTCCATCCTCAGATCACTAACGGTGTTTTCGATGAGAAATACGTTCTGTCGTCTCGCGTGCGCACAGGCCGTAGTATCCGCGGTCTGAGCCTGCCCCCGTGCTGCTCCCGCTCGGAGCGCCGCGAGGTGGAGCGTGTGACCGTGCAGGCCCTGGCCGGCCTGAAGGGTGACCTGGCCGGGCACTACTACAGCCTGGGAGACATGACGGAGAAGGAGCAGCAGCAGCTTATTGATGTGAGACGCTCACAAAGGACTGCCATCGATCTCTGTATCCCCCTCTCCTTTCTCATTTGTCTGTCTCTAAAATGTACATGACTACATGTTTTCCTTGTAACCTGACTGCATACAGGATTCCTCTTATCCATGATATTGCCTATTTGTATTACTATGTTAATGACAGGGACTGTTGTGAAGACTGAAACAGTGCCACTGGAACCTGAACTGTAGTGACAGCATTGTCACATCAGTTTTATTTGGCCCGACTCTTCTGAAGACATGGTTCTCGATTGCACTAATTTATCTTCATTCCCCATTGGTAGGCCATCCAATTATTTTCGGGGAAGTTTTGCAGAGTTTTAGTTACCAAGTTAATCCACTCAGTCTAGATACATTGGGGTGACATCATGTTGCTTTTAAATCCTAATGGCTACGATAAGGATTGGAAATAGAGGCAATCCTTTTGGGATTTGGGAGAGACTAGACTAGTGTTGACCTTCGACCCTCAGTCTCATTGACCTTTGCCCTCTCACCCTCACGTTGCCTCAGGAGCACTTCCTGTTCGACAAGCCCGTCTCTCCTCTGCTGACATCTGCCTTCATGGCCCGTGACTGGCCTGATGCCAGGGGCATCTGGTAAGACCAGAGCAGTAGAGAGCCGAACCCTGTCCCTGTAGATCTAAAAGCCTGTAAGACTATCTTGTATTATAATAGCTGTAGAGATAGTACTATCTGTGAATAGGGGAATCTGGTGAGACCAAAAGAGTAGAAAGCAAAACCATGTTCCCACAGCATTAGAGGTCTTTGGGGAAGGTCTCTTCCTCTCAACTCCTCCCCAAAGTAGAATTACCTCTATGTAGTTGTAACCCTGACTTCCCTTTCCTTGACCGCTACCTTCTCCTCCTCCTCCTCCTCCCTCCTCTTCCCCGTAGGACCACTTCCTGTTTGACAAGCCTGTCTCCCCCTTGTTGACGTGTGCCTTCATGGCCCGTGATTGGCCCGACGGCAGGGGCCTCTGGTAGGGTCTACAAGGCTCTTACTAGCAGAAGCCTCTAACCAGCATGTGTGTTCTGTGATCATAGACGTTGACATAATCAGTGCAATCAACAAAGGTTTCTGGATTCTTAGGAATGTGTTCTTTCTTCCAGGCACAACAATGAGAAGACCTTCCTGATCTGGGTCAATGAGGAGGACCACACCAGGGTCATCTCCATGGAGAAGGGAGGAAACATGAAGAGAGTGTTCGAGAGGTTCTGCAGAGGACTCCAACAGGTACTTTACCTAATGTTACGTCTTAGTGGTTTAGTGATTTTTTGGCACGAATGTGAACACACAGTAGACAGTATATAATACCTCACATGTCCTTCCACCCTCTAGGTGGAGAAGCTGATCCAGGAGAGAGGCTGGGAGTTCATGTGGAACGAACACCTGGGTTACATCCTCACCTGCCCCTCCAACCTGGGCACTGGACTCAGGGCTGGAGTACACGTCAGACTGGCCAAACTCAGCAAGGTAACACACAATCTCTCTCTCTTCCCTAATGTTTTTACTTGACGTGTTCCTGTGCATTGACCCCTCCTTCCCAAGACAGAGCATTGGTTAAAGTTCTGTACTTACCCTGCAGGACCCCCGCTTCGGTAAGATCCTGGACAACATGCGTCTGCAGAAGAGAGGGACAGGCGGAGTCGACACGGCCACAACTGGAGACACCTTCGACATCTCCAACAACGACCGTCTGGGAAAATCTGAGGTAAAACTAGAACCGCTATTCTGAGACTGAATGACCGAATTAAACCATATACTCTATCTGGGCCAGAGATTAAAATCACTTTGACTGCTAATAACTGTGTATCCGTGTGTGTATAGGTGGAGTTGGTCCAGTTGCTGGTTGATGGAGTCAACTACCTGATCGACTGTGAGAAGAGGCTGGAAAGGGGCCAGGATATTAAGATCCCCGCCCCCATCGCCCAGTTCAGGAAGTAAAACACCTGAGCCCCACCTCTGAGAGGAAGTGACCTGCTCTGCGGTTAGGGAGAGCAGGAAGTGAGGCCCCAGCGGCGAGGAGCTAGGCCTGATCCATCCACTCGTGACCAAACTGAGCGGTTTGGAGTAAAGTAGCAGTAGTATGTCTTTCTGACAAGGTAAACATCTGTCTTTCTGCCCCTGAACAAGGCAGTTAACCCACTGTTCCCCGGTAGGCCGTCATTGTAAATAAGAATTTGTTCTTAACTGATTTGCCTAGTTAAATAAAGGTTACATTTCCACTAGTCCAGGTACAGGTGTTGATGTATTCCCCTCATGGTTAAGGCTGGGGTTGGGGGTATCATAATCTGATCCAAGATCTGTGGTTAGGAGCAACTTCTACCAGGAGCGAAAATCTTACCTGTAACACTAACCTCAATAAAAATCTACTTTAATAAAAACATCTGATTTCTGATCAACAAAACGACTCTGCTCGCTTTCCAAGGCGATATTACAGCTTGTGTCTTTCTCCTACTAACTTCACTACCTCACTAAGAGTTTATATACCTTAGCAATTAACAACTGACTTGGACTTTCCATAACATTCCCATTGGACTTTTCATGTGTAATGACTACGTAATAGATGATTCACTCCCTGTGAAGTTGACTGTATATGGCTGTGTTGTAGATGGAAGTCTGTCGTTAGGCGGAAGTCGCTCTGGATAAGTGCTAAAGTACTAAATGTAAAATATTTACAGCTCTAGTCGCGCCAGTGCATCTGTCTCCCAGCAGCTGATCTGCCATAATAGGGTTACGGCAGTAACAGTGTTTAACACTGAGTTAAGCACTTTTAGAGGTCAGTGAGAGGAACAGAGAGAAAGAAGCATGGCAGAAGCCCAATTCCGTCAATGGAAAACTACCAGCAGAATTCACACAGATGTCTTATTTAACCTTTCTTCATCCGGGTTATTCTCAATGAGATAAAATACAAACCCCTACATTGTAGTGGATTTGGAAGTAAGCACAGAGGGCTCTGACTCCCAGACAAGAATGGAAGCATCCTCAGTGCCAAAACGACTGTCTGTCTTAAAGGGTTGATTGTGTTCGTCTGTGTAGTCCCTGGGAGGGTAATTGGGCTTCTTGGAGCAGCTTAGTGACGTGGAGCTAATCAGCTAATCGCTGCCTGCTGTACTTACACACTAAAGAGGGTTAGTGTGAGCAGGGCCAGGGGACCGAAGAAACAGAAGGCATTAAGTGTACATATTTATTGCATGTGGGAAAAGACCAGAGGGCCCGCTGGACATAGCGTGACTGAGAGGGCAGGGGCCAGTGTGTGTGTAGGTGTGAGAGGATCTGTGTCAGAGAGGAAACTGAATCTGGTCCGTGTATTTTTAGCCGTGGTCTACGTGCTGACCACTAGACTTCTGGGTAATGCCAAAAAGGAGACACTAGGAAGTTTGAGAGAGGAGGGTTGTAGGTCTGTCTCATGTGAGACGTGGTATAATTCAGACGAGCAACAGGACAGCAACAGTTTAAGCTACATGCAACGTCACGTCTTCATGTCTAGGCCTGACGACCCCACTATGCTTTGCTTGTGTTCAGTACAGCTATATGACGTCGTAGCCTGGGATCTAGATTACCCAATGAAAAGAAATAATATCAGAACAGCCACTAAGCTCTACTCAGACTTGAATTTCCATTTGGACAATTCACATTACCCGCCCAATGGTCAAGCTATGTAAGATTACATCAGTATAAAAGTGTGGTGCTGCCTCTAATTCATGTATTTTCCATAACCATGTCGTCAGTCACTGGTCATTGTTAGCATCAGGAGCGAGCAGTTACCTCACCGACGCTCCAACTCCTATTGGCCTATTAGAGAGGTGTTGAGGACCATGGGAAACGGAGTCTGTACTGCAGAGACAATTCAATACAACAAGAGTTCATACATGTTTGAGGTAATCGGTCTAAGCAAGGCCCTGTGCAGAATCACTGATCTACAAATCATTTTGCATCTCAACTTTCAGCTCACTCTGTGATCAAGATTAGTGCACAGTGTTTTTGCTCAGACCGATCTCTTTGGACACACTGATTATTTATAATTTAATGGTAGACTTCACAGTGTATATATATATGAGTAGAGACCATATACCGTCTTTGGTAGACTGTCCACAGGCCACAGCATAAGACCAGAGCCCGATGGAGTCCATTTCTATTGTAGAGAAGTATTGCCCTCTAGTGGTGAAAAGTGACTGACATACACTAGTCTCAATACAGTAATATATGCATTTCAATAACACCAAGCCTTAACCAATAATGTAAAAAAAGCAGTGACTTATATAAACGCTGGATTGCTATTTATTGGCCACTGACAGGCTTTGAAGCCACCAGTCGGACATATTGCCTCACCCCGGCAGGAGCAGATCTCCATAAGAATGAAAGGAATTCTGCACTATTTCAATTAAATGTCAAGGACAAAATTACATGTATTTAAGTATTTTTTTTGTTTGTTTTGTAGTGGGGACCGTAACATTAGTAATATCCAAAAATGATACTTTAAGGAAAAACATTTCATACATATGTTTCGCTCACAATTTTAAAGTGTGCATTAAGGTGGCTGTAGTAGAATAAACGTGGCAAAAATAAATGTAGACATGAATAAATGCATTTCTAGAGCTTCCAAAAGTATTTTCCACAATGGTGGGTCCAATGTAATTTATATCCTCATGGCAGCTACTGTTCTACTGGTACTGTTCTACTGGTACTGGTCTGCTGGTTGTTGCTGAAGAATGTCTAAATGACTAAACGTCTGCCATCATCATTCACAAATCACTTTTTATGCCAAATAACTACTCATTATGTGATTAAGATTGGTGAATTTGTGCAGTGCCTTGCTAGGGCTGATCTCCTCGATGCACAGAAAGATTTTTAGAGTGGGAACCACTATCCTCCCAGTTACAGTGCAAGACTGACGAGCAGTTTCAATGGGAATGGGATGTCATAAACGTTATTTCTTTGATCTAAATCTCCTAACCTGCTACAACAACAAGAAAGTTACGTCCGGTCATAGCTGTACTCCCTCTAGTCAGAACCTTAAAAAGAGGCCAGTGAGCAATGGCATGAAGAGCAGTACTTCCTGTCACATGGTCAAACCATCTGCTAAATTTACAACATATGAACAAAACATTTCATGATAATCTCGCAAAGATACAAAAGCAAGTTCAGTCAAACTTTTTTTCCCCTTTTATAACATCTGGACCATTGAATTGGTGACAAACTGAAGTTATGGTAAACTTAAAAGCTAGTTCCACAGAGTAAAGTGCAACATAGGCAAAAAAAAGAAAAAGAAATATAAAATAAACATTTCGCCACACACCTGAACCTTGATGCTTTAAGTGTTTTTTTTATCATTTTGTTGGTTTTGGGGTTGATTTTTTCTGTTACATATTTTAGTGAGGGAAAGGAGTGAGATGAAAAGGGTTAACAATCAGACCACAAGTTGAGCATTTACCAAATAGTTTTCAAAACACTTCATGATCTTTATACAGAGGTCTGCACCAGCACTTCTGTGTACAAATCATGAACAAATTGAGCATAACATTTCCATCTAGATCTTTCTTTCCATTGTATTTTTTTTGTTCCCTCTTTAACAAGTTGCTCTCTTGGGCTTAATTCCGGCATTTTTATAATTTAAGAAATCAGTAGAAAGTTAGTAACAGCCACAAGCTGACACCCAGAGGTGACCAACCTGCCTGATTCACGACACAGTCCTGTTGCCAGGGAGAAGTGGAGCTGAGATATATTGCCCCAGGAGGAGGGGGACTAGAAGGATGTGTGTACGTGTGTGGGGGCATTTTCAGGAGATTGGGTAAGAGCAGAGAGGGGTGTAGGGGGGTTTTGGAAGGGGGGGGGGGGGGTAGAGTAGATAGAGGAGGCCGGGAATAGGAAGAGGGAGTCACACGTTTGCGTTCTCAGTCCACAGGTCGTTTTTCTCCATGTTTCTTTGTAAACTCTTCTGCGTTCTTAAAGAATTTTTTACGGTCCTTAGAGTATTCCTCTGCTAGGTCTGCCCTGAGAGGATGCTCTGGCTGGGGGTCGTTGACCAGCGCAATCAGGGACTGGATCACTGCGGGAAGACAAGCAGAACAAAAGAGGAGACTAAGAATGATGTAAAAATGGAGGATGGCGTCATGTAGTCCAGATGAAACAGATGAGAAAGACATTGAAATCCATAACCACGTAGAGGTTGCAGGATGGAAACATCTCCAGCCAAATAGACAGGAGCCTCCGAGGGAGAGGAGACTGGAGGGTTAGGGTTCAGGCGGCATTTCAATGACAAATTACAAAGACTGCAATAAAAACTACTACTTAAAAAGATATGAGAAGAAACCACTGTCTATTGTCTTTGTCTGAGTGTGCGTGCGTCTTTCCGCCGTACCTTGGTCAGTTTTAGTGGCTGGTTTCCAGTTCTCTGCGCTGATCACAGGCAGACACACCTGTCCCTTCTCGTCGATGTTGGGGTGGTAGATCTTGGTCTTGAACGTGATCTTGGGGGGCTTGAAGGGGTACTCTGCTGGGAAGATGATCTCGATTCTGAAAGCACCTTTATCGTATGGAGGGTTGTCCTTTTAGAGGGGACAGAGACAATGACGTTTGGTTAAAAGGTGAGCTGATGTCCTACTGAACATGCCACAGCAACAAAGGAATTGCAATATCGCGGAGAGTGCCTTGTTCCTCCTTGTTATTCTGGTCATGTTCATGTCTGTCCGGAGACAAGAGTAGTAAAGAGTGACTTACTGGAACAATGAGGCCTTGCCAAGTCAAAATATTTGATTCATCCACTTGAATGTTACGAAAATTTTTCATTCCAGACTTGCGGATTTCATCAAGTTCCTGAAAAAGAGGGTGAATACATCATGAGCAAGTTCTCCTGTACAGTTAGTTAATCATAACCATTACAGGAAGCAGAAAGGTTTTTATCAAACAAGAGATAAAGAACTGATAAAACATGTTCCTGTGTTGGCTGAGTCCTAGTAACCACTAAACAACCTGTGTCCTATAGGTCAAAAACAACTGAATGACTACAGACACACAAACACACGGGGCGACATACGGAACTAGACACACAGGGTGGCAGGTAGCCTAGCAGTTAGAGCATTGGGCCAGTAACCGAAAGGTCGCTGGTTTGAATACCCGAGCCAACAAGGCACTTAACCCTAATTTGCCCTATATTTCAGTGAAAATAAAAAATAAATGTCATACAAGTAAAAGACTGGATGACTAAAAGTACTAGGGATTAACCTATATGTTAACTTATCAACTGTCAGTCTCATCCCTGGAATCAAGCAGCCACACCCCTTCTCAACCAGGAAGTGGTCCAGTGAACTCTCACACTGATCTCACTACAGAACACTGCTTTCTGCCACACCAGAGGACTGACTCATAAATCACACCGTTCAGTGGAAATAATGAGATTGGGGTATTGTTATAGTTACAAGGACATTATGGTTAACACACCCATACACATAAGAATAAAACATGGGCACAGCTTCCTGATTTCATGAATTATCAAATCAGAGCGCGAATGTAACCTTATTCTGTGTTACTCTGGATAAGACCACTGCTACAGGATTACAATGCAAACGACTGTCAAACTAAGATGTATAGAGTTCAAAACATTGTATTTATTCTTGTTGACTTGGTGGGGACTGTTTACTTGGAGTAATTATCCTAGGCTGGGTCAAATGGTGGCTGACAAAAGCAAGGGAAAAGATAAATGCCAATTATGATAAGGCCGGGTTGTTGACATCCAGTGTTGAGAACATGGTTGTTTAAACCCGGTGTTACCTCAAATTGAGATCGACTGAATGAAATTAAACTAAATTAACTAGCTAGCTTAACGTTACTTGGCAGCCGCATGCTCAATTTCACTTTCGATTCACTCGACTATTCAAAACAATTCAAAGCTAAGAAACCCAAATCACAGGAAATGGGTTTGGCTGTTTACCGGTAGCTACCTCATTACGTTAGCAAGATTGTATATACATCGGGGTAACATTAGCTGGTCAGCTTCCTCGCCTCGGTTTCACATTGAGAAAATAAACTTGCTAGGTAACACTAACCCGAATTGCTAACTCACTAGCTAGCTCAATGAACCACACTGCTAACGACCTATGTAACTGTTGTGCGTAGCTAGCTAGCACAATTAACTCCCTGCTAAGTTAGTATTAAGCTAGCTACAGTACGTAGCTAGCTAAAGTTTTTCTGAGCCGAAGATCAAAAATGTTGAAGCGCGATTATCACCCAACTGATGACACAATACTGAATTGAATCTTAATTGATGATGACACATGGTTAGCCTTGTTAATGAATTTAGATTAACAAAACGTTTAATTCGAATCTAGCCTATTAATATGCCGGTGCTAACATGACCAAAAAACAACTGCTAGCTGGTTAGCTTAGCATACTAACGTCATTTTCCGCCTACCGAGTTTCATGAGGTTTCTGACAGTGTGGGGCTAAATAAAACAAATTTAACGACACATTTCATTTTATCTGAGATTTGGGAGTCCGAATGTTTTACTTTCTTTAATCTAACAAGAGAAAATCCTAATTGGATTGATCAGGAAATGTACCTTGTGCAGCCTCCTGCTCGCCGCCATCGTGGAATTACTGTCTGTACCCAGAATACACAGCGATATCCAAATGTTGCTCTTACTGTCTCCTCTGTACAGTGTGTACGCACGCACTCTTTCCGAATGAAAAACAACACTGTACTTGGAGTGTACGGCTACTTTGATTTTACTATATTTGTCCGTTAGTCATTTTGTCAAATGAGAGTATTCGTCCATTTATTTAGGCTATTTTGTGAGAATCCTAAACATGGGCCACTATTTCTCACTTGATTGAAATAGTAAAAGGGTATTCATCTGAGGCCATATAATATCTGAAAACATACTGGTAGCAGGTTGATGTTGAAATAAGAAGATAAGATCATGTTACAAAATATGTAACAATGGTTTCAATGCCATGCCCCCTGGTAAGCCTAATCAATAAAACATTCTGAAGCCACAAGAAAACCAGTGTGCTGTAGTTCATTTTTCAAATAATTTGTTTATGCACCAGGAACAATATAAGGTGTACAAATAATCAAACTTTTGCTTTATAGCTATTGAATAGCCCACTACCATGATATGGTATACTGTATGTTCAATACATTAAAAAAAGTTGCATGGCACGATTTAAACTGAAGTGGATGTTATGAAAGTGTATACGGTGTCCTCTAGAGGGAATACTAGTCCATTTAGAATCCCTTGCAGCCTCTAGAGAGCACACACACACACACACACACACACACACACACACACACACACACACCGTTGGGGAGTAACTGATTACATGTAATCAGTTAAATCTAATCTGATTACCATTTTTGTTTACTGTAATGAGTTATGTTACCAGCAAAACTATTGTGTCAGATTACAGACACTTTTGAAAAACTAGATTACTTCTTGGATTACTTTCAAATTCAGAAAGGATTTTTTGCAGAAAAAAATACATTATGACACCTCCGTTTTATCAATGACATTCAATTCAGCATTGGAAAAAGGTGCAAATTTAAATTAGCTCCATCTGATAAAAGTAATCAGATTACGTCACTGAGTTTGGGTAATCCAAAAGTTACGTTACTGATTACAATTTTGGACAGGTAACTAGTAACTAACAGACACATAGGACGTTTTTCTTGGTAAACCCTTCTCATGTTACGGATTACATCTAGAAAGTAACACACACACACAGTGCGTGACAGTAGTTAAAGATTAAGTGGCCTCTTTTCACCTCGTCTTCCTGTGACCCACTCTTCATAGGGATAGATGGAGAGAGGTTAGTTACAATGAGTAGTCTAATTTATTTATCTTTCTGCTCCTTGTCACTTGTATAAGCATACAGTTGAACTCATAAGCTGAATGCATTTATTAACAATGGCTTTTAAACCACAACTTTTCCATGATTTATTAACCCTGTCAATTTATTGTCAAAATGTTTCTTTAAAATTGATATTTTATATTTAATAGAGGTCCACTAATTTGGGTGCTCTTTTTATCTCACACTAAATGTCATATTGGCAATCAAATATAGGCAACGTAATCATTATTGGCATAGTCATAATTAATAAGACATGTCAAGGATGAAATAATATTGAGCCTTCATGTCAGCAAGCTGTAAGATATGAAAGAATTTAAGTCCTTTCTCTGACAGAGACATTACGTAACCCAATGGTTCCCAACCTTTTTCGGTTAATGTACCACCAAGTACATTTTGCTTTGCCCAGAGTACCCCTGAAGTTCCCCCTCATGTGCATTTTACCAGTAAGCCTATGGTCTCATGAGTCTTCTCACGTACCCCTGGTTGGGAACCACTGATGTAACCTATAATCAGCCTGCACCACACCCTCTTATCACCAGTGCTTTTTCTCATCAAGGAGCTGTGCTTGACTTGGACTGAAATAGGTGTCGGTACTCATTTTGGGTGCCGGTACTGTTTACATTTAGGTGCAGGAGCTCCACAATACTTTGAGCTAATATTCTATAAGAGGAACAGGAGCTCAAGCAGTAGAACATTTGACGTGCCAAGACTCAGCTCCGGTGAGCTCCTTCCCAAGTCAAGCACCCTCAAGGAGTCTGTTTCAAGGATACCTTGCTCAAGCAAAGGATATTTGAGTTCGTACAATGCCAGGGGCCCATACATACAGTGTGGCAGAGGCCGTTGTTATCTTTGTGGATTCTGGTCAACTTTTCCGGCTTGTATCCTGGTTGTTCAGGTTAAACTGACACACAAAACTTTTTCCCCTGGGCACTTCTGCTCATCAGAGGCTGGTCTGGCAGGGCTAAGAGGCTTTTCTCCTCTCTTCCCTTTCAGTTTGCTTTTATTTAAATTTGGGTCAAGGGGTTATGGTTCCCATTACCATTCACCTGGCCGCATGAAATTATGCTGGCAGCACAATCACAGATTTATTTTTGTCAAAATAAGAGTCCCCCTGCAAATAAATGCTAATCTTTGTGAATGTCATTTTTTTGCACTCTAGTGCAGTACAACTGTTTTTCACAGCATGGCAACAATCTTTTAAAAAAATGTATGGATAATTTGCCATACTTTTATATTTATAACAGCATTTATTTAGAAAGTTTACACCAATACTGGTATGTTGAACGCTAGTGTGTAGGCTACATGTATATGTAAAGAAATACACTTTTAATAAAATACAAATATATTTAAGCAATTCTCTATGTCCAGTATGAAGGAAGTTAGAGGTAGTTTTGCGAGCCAATGCTAACTAACATTAAGGCAATGACTGGAGGTCGATGGGTATCTGCTAGTCCCATAGCATGCTAGCAGATACCCATTGACTTCCAGTCATTGCGCTAACGCTAGTTAGCATCTTTTTCAAACTTCACGCAGATATAAAAATCTGCATCTGACACCGGGGAGTAAAGAATCCCTTTAAACATTCTGTCAGATACTGGGTTAGCCAAAGTAAACTAGTTAGCTAGTTATCTACTTAGTCGTTTCATTTCCACTTGCCATCAAAACAATTTCAACAGCAGAATTATATCAGAAAAATACTTATCTTACTCCAGAAATATATAATATTACAAAAGCAGAAGGTAATTATAGTGCAACTTAACTCTGATCGCGTCTGGCTAATAACTCACAAAAAAATATCCTCAGGAGTGAAGAGGAGCGCTTCACTTCAAGAGCCGTGGTGGAGATACGGGGTTTGAGAGCCAATGGACTTAAGACTTGATGACAAGCTATTTTGAATAGATTTCATTGGTCAAGGGGTAGTGAAAAGTTCTTACAGACGTAAAGTGGAACCAATAGTATCGATTAAAAAAATGAAAATCACTAAACATTTGGAGAGAAGAGGTTTTCAACTGACAGCAACGATATAATAATATAAATGTATTTAACTGAAGTGATTTGATCAAATATAACTGAGTAAAAAGTAAGTTACTTGAGTAAGAGTACAAGTACACCCCACAGAAAGTAACCAAACAAGTACTAGTTCCTCTATAAATTACTTATGTACATGTAAATACTTACTTGTAGGGCGTTACTACCCACCTCTGATTGTGGCCTATGGAATGGGTGTAGTAAAAGGCCAGCAACATTCCATATTATTCAGTGCCGTATGAAATTACACAATGTATAGATTATACAGAACCTACGGAGTACTCCCAACCCCACTTTTATATAGGCACGTTTTTTTCCACTATAAGCCCAACATTGTCAACATACTAGCCTGAACAGTGTATTTTTCAATAGTGGTCTTAAAATTCCTTCGTGCAGTTCTTATAAGCACAATAAAAATCGAAATTGATTCAAATGTATTGTAAAACTGGTTGTTTGGATCCTGGATGCTGATTGGACAACATCTTTTTTAGCCTGCTGCTAATGTCAAAATGGGCTTTATAAATACATTTGATTGATTGATTGGACAAGCAGCGTTCCAAGCCGTGCTGTATTGGCCGTCACAGGCACACCTATGCCTGCTAACAGTTCCATCTGAAAATAATCACTTTAATTTTGCTGTCCGAATCACCGCTTGTATTTATTTCAACTCACACATTATTTCCCCTTGCTTCCAACCTAGCATTTAGTTTGGTAAAGCGAGGGTTAACATAAGCCTTGCAGTCTGCCTGTACTACCTCAGAAACAATGTCTCACTTTTAAAGGTGCTACACATAGGATTTATTTATATTTTTGCATTGTAATTTCAGAAAATGGCCATAATATATCTGGCGCGAATAGAGCTCTCCAATTTGTAGTCCTAAAACCCGGAAATAAGTTACCTCTGGTTCGTTCAGCCATCCCTATGGGAAAAATGAACGGGGAAAGAATAGGGTTTTGGTATAAACGCCGAAAACAAGGTCTGAGGTTAACACAGGCTTAGGAGATCGTATACGTTTTGTTCTATGAGATAATGGCAGCCACTTAACATAACATTTATTAATTATAAAGCATTGATGTGATTTGTGTTTTTTATTATTACATACATTCTTCAAAATACACAAAGTGCCGTTAGTTGTTGAATATAATCTCATAGAACAAAACGTACAATATATCCTAAGCCTGTGTTTACCACAGGCCATATTTTCAGCGTTTATCCAAAAACCCTACAGAAATGATATTCATTATCCTCATAGGCCTCATTTTTCCGAAGGACCATGGCGGAGTTAGTGCCTACAAAAAGACGCCATTATTATTTCTCTATGTTTTATGTAGCTGACCACGCCATGGAAATTATGTGCGCGCTTCTTATGTTGCAGAAGTCAGCATATTGTTGTGACTCTGGATGGCCAGATTGCTAGCAAGAATAACAAGAAACTGCCATGTGGGGAATCTTATTTGGCTCCTTTCAGCTTGTTCATGCATGATACCATGTATTGTTTTGAGGTGTTTTGACTGTTGGGTTTGTTGCTAAGCAACCCACAATTTTTGTCCCGTATCTTCTTTTTTGAATTGTATTTTTATTTTGTTTTATTATTATTAACAAACAAATATCAACAAACAAAAGAGGAATAGTTACATGCAAACAAGCATACATACAAACTATTGACATTGCCAGGAATCATAAACAAACAAATCATATTCATAACCAAACAGTGAACCAGTTTCACAGTATTACTTACCCGCCAGTGTTGTGATTGGCTGTGATATTGCTCTTGATTTCTCCGACTTGAGCGGTATCTGTTGTCATTCTGGGAAAGCTGTTTTGGCTTTGTGGCTGGGTTATCTAGTGGAAATCGCCCTGTCATTTCCTGGTTGCTAAAATCTACACTGTTCGCTCAATTTACGTTTATGTGACAAAACAAGCACTGAATACTGTAGGGAATCATTGTATCATCTAAATCACCATCGAAAATATATTTTCAATACCAAAAAATATGGTTTATACAGCTGTAAAAAAGTTACTTTCGGTTTTGTTCCACCACCTTCAAACTGCAGTTTTGGTCCACCAGTTTCAAACAGCTGAGCCTAAAAATTATATTTTTTGTTATTGAAAATATATTTCACAGCAACACAGCTCACAGCGATTTAGATTGGTAGAATGATTCCCTATACCAGGGGTACTCAATAGCTATTTGAGAAGGTCTAGTCACACAAATGTCTTAGGTGGCAAAGGTTCGGATGGATAACATAGTAACAAACCCCCACTCACACACCTCTTGTTTCTCGGAGAGAAAATTGTGCATTTTTAAAGCTATTTTCACTCAATTCTAGACATTTTGCATGCAGCAGTTTTTCTTATTCTGTTTTAAAGCTCATTTCCTGCAATTCTACACATAATTCCATGTCTTATGTGTGTTTACATGATACCAAGGATTGTTGCCCATCCGTTTTGACCCCGTTATGGGTCCGGATCCGGTCCGCCAGTTGAGTATGGGTGCCCTACACTATTCAATGCTTATTTTCTCACATAAACTGAAATTGACAAACAGTGTCAAGCAGGGGTGGGCAACCCTTTTGTTGATCCCCAGACCAGTAGGGGTCTCAACTTACTGTGCAATTTCAAAATGTGGTTGTCCATTAGCGGTCACTCAATTGGCCCATGTCAGCCAACATTTCTTGGGATTGGTAAATTACTCTATTGGCCAGCTATCTAAACTTGTAGTTAGCGTTGTCGAATTACTGACAAGGCTGGGGCCCATTGATCATCAGTTATTATATTAAAAACTGCAAACATTTCCATCCACCCGATGGCAAAATGTGCAGAATTGCATGAAATGAGTTATAAAACTGACCCACGGTATGCAGACCCACGAGCCACTGCGGCCCCCCATGATGAGTTCCGTTTTTTTGTGGGCCCCACCCCCATCAAAGCTGCCAATCCCTGGTGTGGAGTTATCCACCTTCCAATGTTTTGAAATTCAGGCGTTTATTTTGAAGGTTTCCTCATTACCATAGGAAAGTGACGTCATCGTCAGTACTGCGAGCAGAATAGTAGTGGGGGAGTGCGAACCGAGGGTAGTGAGGTAGGAGAGAGGATGGTAAATTAAAAACGCGATCATCGATGAATTAAGGTAAATCTATGTTATTTTTTTTAGTTCCTCGCATGTTTTGTGATGCAACTTGGTGTGTGTAGTCGTGTTCAAGGAGTTTGCACTCCGTTGTTTGAAGAAATACCAGAAACACCTAACATTTGGCTCGTAGCATATGCCCAGAGGGGTCTCCCAGTGTGTAGCCTAATGTCAGAGCTAGTATTACCAGCTTGGCAACCACCTCTATACCTGCACTCCTTTTAACCCGTGGATTGCTGGCTTTGGTTTGTTTTTCACAGCTTTGGAATAAGGTAAATAACTTTATGATATAATAAACTTATAATAAACAAAAATATGAACTGAAATCTGATGCAGGGCAGACGTAGCAATGTAGGTTAATTGAATAAAAGGCATTGGTGGATCCCTTCCTTCGCCCTACCCCTTCAGCGCGTAGACCATTATCTCTTTTGTGGTAGACGTGTATCGCCCATTTAATGTTTTTTTCGCTCTTATTTCTTTCTCTCAACTGTGTCATTGAATCAGATATTTTAAATCATGGGATAGAAACACTGGTTTTGAATCGCGTGTGTGATAATGGTTACTGCACTGAATTTAAATATTTCTCCAATATGTGAGGAACGTCAGGCTTTTGCAACATTATAAACAGTAGCAATGATTTGACGTTTTACTGCGTAGGTTAGACCAAAATTCATCAGAATTTCCACAAAATAGTGTAAATAGCTGAAATAAAAATACGGTTATGGGGATTTTGTTATTCATTTGTTTATTGTGGTTTTTCACATTCATTTTCTGATATCCGCCACAATCTCTTAGAATATTTCCTACTGTTTAATTTCAATTCGTCCAAATGATTTGATTCCTGAATAATATATCATAAAGCATCATGGTTGTTTACAACACTAAATAGGCCTAAGGTTATTTTACTTCAATGTTTATTTTTTGCCATTTCAGTCTGTAAACAAACAATGTCTGGGAGTATGTTTAAAACAGTGGTGTTAAATACATTTTATGCTTGGTCTTTGAGTTTGTGGTTACATTTCCTCAGCCACATCCCTCAGTTTTATACCAAGTGGTAGGGCTGCTGTTTGTCTGAAACACAAACTCAGGATTGTGGCTGTAAAAACCTACTATCCTTTTTTTGGTTTAACCGAATGAACACAAACTTGGATGAAACAAAGTTCCCTTCCCATAATATCTGGAAAATCGATGTATACAAAGATTCTTACACCTAATTATGTTAGGAGTTCGCATGTGTTTAGTAATAATTATGTTAGCTAGTTAGGAGGGAACATGCGCAATGGGCTAACCTTGGGGTGGCCTTTCCGGAACACTGTGTGAACCTGGCTCAGTAAGAGTCACAATGGGGACATCGTTTTGAGCCAGGTTAATAACTCGGCGGCTAACAGGGTTCTCTCTAATCTGTGACCTGATCTGCTCAGGCCAACTCTACTCAGTGTTGGCACTCTGGTAGGAAGGTTATTGGTAAACTCCACTTTGTATGTAAAGGACAAAAAGCGAGTTATTGGCTGGTGCAAGTGGGGGTAGGCTGAGGACAGAGTAAGTTTCACACATCCCCCATGTGCTGTACTTCCTGTGGCAGTCTCGTTTCAGGTATCGGTGATTAATGCAATCAAGCCCCCTCCCTTCTCACTCACCAGGTGGCCCGAAGGTGCAGCGGAACATAACATTAACATGACATGAACCACTATGAACCTGAACACCAGTTTCTGGTTATAATAAACTCTGTCAACATTAACACAGAGGCAGTTTGGCGATCAGAGGCTGGTCATATTTAGAAAATGTCTACAATGTATGCTCACAATGTGTTGCTCACTTCAAATACCTCTCTCTGCCTCTATTGTGTGTGTGTGTGTGTGTGTGTGTGTGTGTGTGTGTGTGTGGTTGCTGTGTTTCAGCCCAGCAATTAAACGTTGACCCTGCTGCTATCTTAGACCAGGTCTCTCTTGCAAAATAGATTTTATCTCAATGATGAGACTAACCTCAGGTTAGGTTGAATCGATTGGGTGGGTACTGATTAGGATTAGACCCCTGGTAGTTTTCCGGGACAAGAGTGGCTGACTTCAGGTCTAAACAAATCTCCAGTAGAAAACAGTTTGAGTTAACTAGCATTAAGGAGTGTATAAAGTGGCCCGGCTCAGATTATCAATATTCTACAGGTTTCACCAGAGGGCCAAGCTGCTTTTGCTATAACATGCCTAAAACCCAGCGAAATTACCAGATCATGTGATTTACTGCCAGTGATCTCTGCCAGGAAGTCAAGATGAAACTCTGGACAAACGAACAGGACACAGGCTCACACAACACAGGAAATAACAGAAAACAGGTTAGAACACACAGGCTAGGATAGAATACAGGCCAAACCAGAACACAGGCTAGAACAGTTACAGAACAATGTAGGTTAACTTAACCTACATTGAAACGTAGTAGTCTTCTTAAACAGGCATGCCAATCAGAAGCTTGCAGGGCAAACTCATTGATGCTGTAGGTCATGCGCCCTCTCCAAACCAGACCACCTGGTTATATGGCCTGTTCTCTTTCCTCCAGACTGTGGTTACAGCCTGTTTATATAAGTCTATGGTTCTCTCATCTGACGTGATGAGGTTGTTTTTGAGCAGGCAGGGGAGGAGGGGGGCAGAAGGGGCCTGTAGGTCCATAAAAGGACCCTCAGCATCTTATCACCATCGGTGTGTTGTGCAGTCGTTAGATAGACAGATTACCCAAACGTCTCTTTTTTTCCCAGTGTGTATTTTAGGGGGGGGGGGGGGGGGCGTGGGTTGTGTGATACTGCATCAATGTATGGCAAGACAGATGGGATGTGTTGTTATCAGTAGTACTATTTCTAACTTTGTACCTTCCTGGTTTAAAAGCGCAAATTACCCCAGGGTGCTGCCACTTGTACAGATGTAGGGCAACATATTGGTGGAGATGGCGGATCAGAACTGAAGAGTAGTTTGGTCTTAAGTTGTGCCGAAGCTCAGTACCTTCATTAGAACTACTGTATATTGGTCCAATCCAAAAGAAATGAAGGGTGGGTGTCATTTCAATCATAGAAATAGAATTCATAGAATGGACCTATCCCTTCAGATCACTTCAATTTAGTTGGTATAGGTAGTGTCCCCTGCCAAGGCAGTATGCTCTGAAACTTTTTGTGTGGGTTTGTGTCCAATACACATCCTTTTTATTTTATTTTTTCGAAAAACCATCTCCTACTGGTGCTAGTATCAAATAACGCATATGTGACGAAGTGGATGACTATAATAATGCATCCAAAACGTACATTTTATGTGTACACGTCTATTTAATAAACATGATTATTAGCATTTTTTTGTCCACAAGGTGGGAAAAAGATGTTGCTCCTCATTAAATGTATTCTTAATCTTCATTTTCAAGGTGTTGCCTGCACTTCCCTTCGCAACACACTAACAACACACTGGCAGCTTCATTAAATAGTACCCGCAAAACACCAGTCTCAACGTCAACAGTGAAGAGGCGACTCCGGGATGCTGGCCTTCTAGGCGGAGTTGTAAATAAAAAGCCATATCTCAGACTGGCCAATAAAAATAAAAGATCAAGATGGGCAAAATAACACAGACACTGGACAGAGGAACTCTGCCTAGAAGGCCAACATCCCGGAGTCGCCTCTTCACTGTTGACGTTGAGACTGGTATTTTGCGGGTACTATTTAATGAAGCTGCCAGTTGAGGACTTGAGGCGTCTGTTTCTCAAACTAGACACTCTAATGTACTTGTCCTCTTGCTCAGTTGTTCACCGGGGCCTCCCACTCCTCTTTCTCTTCTGGTTAGCGCCAGTTTGCGCTGTTCTGTGAAGGGAGTAGTACACAGCGTTGTACGAGATCTTCAATTTCTTGGCAATTTCTCACATGGAATAGCCATCATTTCTCAGATCAAGAATAGACTGATGAGTTTCAGAAGAAAGTTCTTTGTTTCTGCACATTTTGAGCCTGTAATCGAACCCACGAATGCTGATGTGCCAGATACTCAACTAGTCTAAAGAAGGCCAGTTTTATTGCTTCCTTAATCAGCACAAAAGTTTTCAGCTGTGCTAACAAATGCAAAAGGGTTTTCTAATGATCAATTAGCCTTTTGAAATGATAAACTGGGTTAGTTAACACAACGTGCCATTGGAACACATGAGTGATGGTTGCTGATAATGGGCCTCTGTACGCCTATGTAGATTTTCCATAAAAAAATCTGCCGTTTCCAGCTGCAATAGTCGTTTACAACATTAACACTGTCTACACTGTATTTCTGTTTCAATTTTATGTTATCTTAATGGGCAAAAAAATGTGCTTTTCTAAGTGACCCCAAACTTTTGAACAGTAGTGTATGTAGGTGTACATATGTGTGTATATATTATATATATGTTAATATATGTATGTGTGTGTATGTATGTCCATCCTAAAAATGTATTATTAAGGCTTTGATTTCTGGCCAAACTGATGGAAAAAGGGTCTTAGAAAACATCTAGCAGAAAAATATTTAGAAGGTATTACCAGTACATCAAAAAACAATAATGTTGACGTCAAGACCCCTGCCAACTAATATTAATATTTTGTTTTCCAGAAATGATTTTCCTTCTGTAAGTTTAAGAAATATTGCCTAGTGTCTTGTCATTCTGTTACCAAAAACCCACATCTTTATGATATTTTATCCTGTATGAGGGAGGAAGGTTCACAGAAGTGAAGGCAGATTCATCAGTTAGTTAGTGTTTTTACTGATCATTTGGTTTGTGATTCGTTAAAAGGCCAGTGCAGTTATTTCCTGTTTAAAAAAAAAAAAGATATTTCCACACTATGAGGTCAAAATAGCACTCTGAAATTGTGAAAAGAACAATGCCTTTGAAATGCTTGGAATTTCAGTCTGTTCCGGTGGGATGGAACTTTTGGCCCACATCATGGTGTGTAGGTGCGCTGGTGTGTATGTATGTATGTATGTATGTATGTATGTATGTATATGTGTATGGCTGCATGCTTTGATAATGAACAGACGGATAGATCTCATTCCTCAGAATCTAATGCTGCCTGAGGAGCTACAACGCACCAGGGTGGGGTTTATTCGTTTATTTTTACCAGGTTTCTGATATTTGTTGGTATTCTAGGGTTCGTTAGTGGGTTGGTGGTTAGTTTATCATGTTGGCAATTTGAAGGCTTATCTTTCTCCGCTTGCTAGTATGTTGTTTGGGCTTATGTGAAGAAACCACTGTGGGGGTTGCAGAGAGGCGTTATGTATGTGGGCGATCCTGGGCATTGCAAGAATTCCAGGAACACATTTGGGCCTGCAGGACTTTAAATTAGTCTAGGAATATCAGTGGTTGGATTCTTTGAGTTCTCAGAACGGAGTAACTGACCTCTCCCTATTTCCTCTTCCCTCCCATGTGTGTTAACCAAAGTGTGTGTGAGATGGAGCAGCAGAACCATTTCAAGCAGCTGTTGCTGCAGCTCAACCAGCAGCGAGCCAAAGGGTACCTGTGTGATGTCATCATCGTGGTGGAGAATGCGCTGTTCCGCGCCCATAAGAACGTCCTGGCGGCCAGCAGCGTCTACTTCAAGTCGCTGGTCCCCCACGATAACCTGATCAACCTGGACACGGAGATGGTCAGCCCCTCCGTCTTCAGACAGGTGGGTCACCTGACAGGCAGCATCTCACTGACCGTAGGCACATATACACAGATATATTTGCGTTGGACTCTGTCATTCATCAATTTAGATTCCACATCATTCGTTGAAAGCTCAGCTGTTGTATCTGTATTCTGATATGCTGTGAAACAAATTGCTCATTGGGACAATATAAATATTTCCCTCGCTACCCCCCCCCCCCCCTCTCCTCTAGGTATTGGACTTCATCTATACAGGTCGTCTGTCCAGTTCTGACTCCGTTAGTGAACACAGTGTCTCGTCCCTCCTGACCGCCGCCTCCTACCTCCAGCTGACCGAACTAGCTGCTCTCTGTCGCAGGAAGCTCAAACACAACGGACAGACCCCCTCCAGCTCCGACAAGTTGACCACCTCCACCTCCCCAACCCCCAATGGACACACCCCTGGCCCCCTCCGCCTCTCCTCCACCCCCCTCAGAGCAACCCCCAACCACCAGCACCATAACAACCACTCAGGGTCCAGGAAGGGCAACCTGAGGAACCAGAGATGGGGCCAGGAGGGGAGGCTGAGAGAGGATCTCTCTGAGGAGGAGGTGTTTATTTCGGGCTCGCGGTGTGCTTCCCTCAGCCCCTCTGGAGGAATTAGGGTTAATGGGCTGGCTCTAGGACTGGACCTGTCCAAGAGGAGTCCATCAGGAAGCACCGCCACAGAGGAAGTGTCCCCCAGCAGTCTCCCCCAAAGCTCCTCCCCCCACTCCTCATCTGTTTCTCCCACTCCTCCCACCACGGCAGAGCCTAGGGAGAACCAGAGGCAGCCTCCAAATACCTCCACAGACCTCTTGCCTAGGGCCCCTTGCAAGAGACCTCGACCCCACAGAGAGGCCACCAACCTGGGCGAGACGGGCAAGGCACTGTCCAAGGGCCTAGTGAAGAAACCAGGGGCACCAGGGCACGAGAAGCTGGTCAGAGGGGATAGAGTGACCCCAGAGCTGGAGGATGGAGAGGTGAATGGAGAGGAGAATGGCCAGGACCAGAGTGAAGAGAGTGGGCACAGTGGGAGTGAGGGAGGAGGAGGGAAGAGAAATGGGAACACCAACTATATCTACCGTCAGCCCCAGCCAGGGTTTGAGCCAGGTGTAGGGGACAATCTGTACGTCTGCATCCCCTGTGGGAAAGGCTTCCCCAGCTCCGAGCAGCTTAACGCCCACGTCGACACACACACCCAGGATGAAATCTACCTCGAAGAAGAGGAGGAGGAAGAAGAGGAGGGTGGTGGATATCAGAAGGACGAAGACCCGGACGCAGACCCGAACGTCTATGCATCACGGGGGTTGGAGCCTGGCGCTGATGAACCTCGGCATCGCTGCACCGTCTGCAGTAAGAGTTGCAAGGACGCGGTGTCGCTACGGGAACACGAGAAGAGCCATTGGCTGAACCGGCCGTTCCCCTGTAACATCTGTGGCAAGTTGTTCACCCAGCGAGGCACCATGACCCGCCACATGAGGAGCCA
Source organism: Salvelinus fontinalis (assembly GCF_029448725.1). Classification (NCBI taxonomy): domain Eukaryota; kingdom Metazoa; phylum Chordata; class Actinopteri; order Salmoniformes; family Salmonidae; genus Salvelinus; species Salvelinus fontinalis. Next base: position 33,574,051 of record NC_074685.1, read on the forward strand.
CCTGGGCCTCAAGCCCTTCGCCTGCGAGGAGTGCGGCATGCGCTTCACACGCCAGTACCGCCTCGCCGAGCACATGCGGGTCCACTCGGGGGAGAAGCCCTACGAGTGCCAGCTGTGTGGCGGAAAGTTCACCCAGCAACGCAACCTCCTCAGCCATCTAAAGATGCACACCTCGCCCCCATAGAGGACACTTCACCATGGTTACTGCAGCTGGACCACAGCTATCTGGACTCTATTAGGCTGTCTGCCTCATCTTCAAATAACTATCTGGTGTTACTGTTACCCATAGTACCTCCTCACCCTTGTAAACACACCTGGGTTCTACCTCAACTTTAGAAACTCACCTTGAAATGAATGACCCCACCTTTATAACCACTCCTCCTGAGTAACTCTGCTCCTTTATCTCAACCTCATAACAACCATCACCCATACCTCAACCTCATAACAACCATCACCCATACCTCAACCTCATAACAACCATCACCCATACCTCAACCTCATAACAACCATCACCCATACCTCAACCTCATAACAACCATCACCCATACCTCAACCTCATAACAACCATCACCCATACCTCATAACAACCATCACCCATACCTCATAACAACCATCACCCATACCTCATAACAACCATCACCCATACCTCATAACAACCATCACCCATACCTCATAACAACCATCACCCATACCTCATAACAACCATCACCCATACCTCATAACAACCATCACCCATACCTCATAACAACCATCACCCATACCTCATAACAACCATCACCCATACCTCATAACAACCATCACCCATACCTCATAACAACCATCACCCATACCTCAACCTTCTTAACAACCATCACCCATACCTCAACCTTCTTAACAACTGTTCCTCTGACTTGCCTCAACCCCATCTTACTAATACCAGCCATTACTTCACCCTCGGAACCCCATCTTACTAATACCAACCATTACGTCACCCTCGGAACCCCATCTTACTAATACCAGCCATTACGTCACCCTCGGAACCCCATCTTACTAATACCAGCCATTACTTCACCCTCGGAACCCCATCTTACTAATACCAACCATTACTTCACCCTCGGAACCCCATCTTACTAATACCAACCATTACGTCACCCTCGGAACCCCATCTTACTAATACCAGCCATTACTTCACCCTCGGAACCCCATCTTACTAATACCAGCCATTACGTCACCCTCGGAACCCCATCTTACTAATACCAGCCATTACTTCACCCTCGGAAACCCATCTTACTAATACTAGCCATTACTTCACCCTCAGAACCCCATCATAAAATCCACATAGAGCCAGCCAGCCAGTCAGATGTACTGGCCATCTCAGGGTCAACACACCACACCTCGCCATCTGCCAAAGACTCCTTCCTTCCTATCCCAGGTGGCTCAAACGTGTTTTGATGATAGCTTTTAGCATCCAACCAAACTAGTCCTCCCAGGGTGTCAGTTCTGTGCCTCCAGGCTGCTGTAGCTGTCTCTCGCTGGTCAATGTGTGACCTCAATGCCTCTACTACCTCATTATAAGACACATACTGGACCCCAGGCATGACTAGCTAACAGTCAGTAGTAATACTACGTTCTCCAGCTAGATGGAACAGGTTAGTCAGCCTATCCTCTGTGTATATAATAATACATGTTCAACTCCACATATACAGCCTGTTTGAAACTTGCCGTTATTAGAAAATGATCAGGGGTATTCTTAATGCAATGATGTTTACTTTACTGTTGGTTTATAGGTCAGAGTTTGTATTTTATGTGAAGTCTTGAAAAAGCCAAACTTGGGGGGTTAAATGTTTTGAGAACTTATTGCTACGCTTTTGTGAATGTTTAAACTGGGTATTTGTACTTTGGGCCTGGGAGGGGTGGGGATATTTTCTTTGAGGCATCATACTCTGATGGTACTGTTGTGTTTTGTCGGTAGCGTTTTTTTCTTTAAAGTGTTGGTCTACTGAGACAGGTGGCCAGTATCCCTGTATTAAGTTTGCTTTTTGTTTTCAACAAGTTCCTCCTATCTCTTAAAGAGATTCTCCGGTACTTTTGTATACTTTTTAGCAAGTCGTTCTGAAAGTCATGCTCACGAGCCAAAAGTGGTCCGTGAAAAATGCTTACTACGTCACTGTATGTGCAGATATGTTCACCACGCCATTGCTCTCTTGCTCTGCTGTGTGTGCATCTTGCTAGCTGTCACTCAAATGGCGAGGGGCTGAAGCTCATTGGCTAGAACTCGAATTGCAAGCGGGCTGGCCCACATGGGAGAAAATGTAGAGAAAATAGCACAGTTTCCAGAAAAACAGTCGCTTTCAAACTAGGGATTCCGTGGCAAATTGAGGTAAAATAGTAATTCTGCTCATAGATTATGCATGTATGAACTACACATTGACACATCCAGCCCAAAGCTGGAGGTTTAAAAAAACACTTAGCCAAAGTTCCAGAGCATGTCTTTAATGCTGTGAGAAGAGCATAGCTTTCTGGACAGTGTATTACTAGTGTATGACAGAGCTGAAACGGAGACGAGATTGTATATTGAAATCCAAAGAGAATGAATACAAAAACAAACTTAACAACCAAAGTCTTTCAATGTCAAAGTGAAGTTGAACCCATGTTATTATGTCTACGGTATAGTCCACTCCTAGTTCCACACAAACAGCCATGTGGTTGGAATTATCAATGTTGATTGGACCAACCTCATTTTATGGTCTTACATTATCTTTACTCTGTCCTCAGGAGGACTACATACATGTCATTTCAGACCAAAAATCTAAGACTGTTGTATTACTCTGTTTTGGACTAGTATTTAAATCCTCTTTCCCCCATGTTTATTGCTCAATTGTTGAAAAAAAAGTCATTTTTACACCAGAAACATGTACATTACTCCTTAACTCAGGAACCATTGCTGTCAGGGTCTGGCATCTATACAGTCCATATCAACACTCTCTCTGGTTGTTTTGGTCGAGGCATTTAGAATGTAATATGTCGACAACTCAAATGAAAGAGAGCGGTGAGAAACATGTTTGAGCTGTGACGGGGATACTTCTGACTCATATCTTCAGGGAGTGTTCGTTGTGTTGTCAAACTGTGCACTGTCAAATGTCTGTGCTGAAAGCATAACTCATAGTTATAACACTAGCTTCCTACACAAGAGATTTTTTACAGGGAGAGGGTGGTGATTATCTTTCAAATAACTGCGCGATGAATGATCGAGGTGTTCAAATATAAATATACGATTTTAGTTCTTGAATGTTATATCGGCATGCATTTGGTCAACAAACCCTTTGTCCAGATAGATTGTTCTGTTTATCTGTTGCTCTCCCTCTGTTTAGTAAGTTGTTGCAGAAACTTACAGTGTTGATGTCTATTGATTATTCATGGATGGATTTATTAGTTGGATCCTGTTTTAAACCTCTTTATGATAACTCAGTGGATGATAGTCATGGGCTTTGCTACTTTGTTACTGCTCATCCAGAAAAAACCATGTTAAATAACTGCATCATCAACGTCTCTGCTGCTGAACGCGAGCGGATTGACTAGCAAGGAAACGAGCGGTGTTGCGCTAGCTTCGTTCATTCAGTGTGTGTCGCAGCGTGGATTAAAACAGACATGGCAAAGCAAGCTGTTCGGCTAATACTTCAGTTTTTTTGTACTTTTAAAGATTTAGGACTGTTAATTCATCAGTTCTCAATCTGTCCTAGGCTGCTAATGATGTGATTAATAGCCTCCTAGTCACTTCACCAATGACGACAAGGCATATTGAATGAATGGTAGACCTAAACTGAGAAGGAAGGTTGATTAATTAAGTCAAGGATGGAGATCTGAAACAAGCTCATATAGGGGCGGCAGGAAGCCTAGTGGTTTGAGCGTTGGGCCAGTAACCGAAAGGTTGCTGGGTCGAATCCCCGAGCTGACAAGGTAAAAATCAGTCGTTCTGCCCCTGAACAAGACAGTTAACCCACTGTTCATTGTAAATAAGAAGTTGTTCTTAACCGACTTGCCTAGTTAAATAAAATAAAAATATATAGGCCTTGTTCAGGTGTTCCATGATTATTCCATTTAGAGTAGACTAGGTCTACTACATTGCATCTAGTAATTGAACTAGGCCTATTCAGAATTTGTCGCCCCCCCCCCCCAAAAAAAAACTAAGAAGCTAACTTACATTTTCACTATACTATCCATATAAATACAGCTAATAGAATAATCATTACCCATAAATTTAACCTATTAGAAATGTTACAAAGTAATTGAGAACCACTCAAAATTCAGTCAGGATCAACTACTGCGTTGGCTACATTGTATTGATATCATTTAATTCAGAAAATTGCAGTTTTTCAAAAAAGCTAAATGCTCCAACTTTCAGACCGTAGGCCTACATTAACACCTTTTTGTCAGAAAATCCTAGGGAGAATCCTGATTTGTAAATTGAACTTCTTAGCCAAAACCAAGCACCCATGAGTCTATAGCCTACCATTCGTACTGAGGCAGTCTTCTGCCAACGTCATTATCAGGCAAAAAAAAGGTACATTTGTCTCGGACCTGAGCACGGTGTCGCACACGCGCCATCATGGGGTCCAGGGGCGTCGCTGTCACGCTGAAGTGTAACTCATAAAGATTCTTCAAGGTTGGCAGGTCTGGGCTAAGTTAACCCCAAACAACTTGACGACTACGCTGTGAGAGTGCCATCGTATGATATCTTTGGTGAAATGTCCCTTTTAAAACATGTATTAGCCATGAACCACATCAAGCTCCCAGCCCAAGACACTGGAGACGGGGGGAATTGAATGTACTGCTCCTGAGGCGTTTGATGTGTTTTATACCACTTTTATCCCAAAGCAAGAAGAATACAAAGATGACATGTTTTTACTGTGCTGCATTTTCCTGTGTTTTTTTTTGTTTTTTTTTTGTTGAGAATGTAATCTGTGTTTATTGTCATGTCATCTGTTTTATATGCTAGTTTAACCATTGGAATGGGACCCCCAACTCATGGTAGACATTATGTATTGTATCCTACAGAAAGCATCGTTTTTTCCCAAAGCAACTTCTGTTGAAGGCTGGTATTATTACTATTACAGAGATACTTCTTGTTTAATCTCTCTCAGAAAACCAAAGGTGTCTATGGCAGCTTTAATATGTACGTAGTAGTTACACATGCCACTACAAATCCAAACCAAGCCACTAATGAATCCACCCAAAAGCAATGTAATTCCTAAGACTACTGGGCTAAAACCATGTCCCAGCTGCATCTATGTATTCATTTACTTATGTCTGTTTTTGTAGAACAAGTTTCTCTGTTCTACAAAATATTTGTTCAATTATATTTTCTGTCTTAATTGAACATGCTTGCAGACAACTCCAAAGTTCAGAATCCACTGGTCAACCTACAGTCTTAATGTACAGATATGTGAATGTAATCTAATAACAATATTTTAATTAAACTTGATGAGAAAGAACTGAATGATTCTTTAGTTTTTTTGTGTGGTGTGTCGGGGGGGATTTTTCTTTGGTCACTGGGGGTGAGGAGAGGGGGTTATTTCCAGTTGGGCATGGTTGAAGAGTCGTGTGTGGGGAGGGGCATGGGGCAACGTCTACCATCTGTAGGACGGTCTATTGTGCCCAAGTCAAATAGGCTTTCCTTCAACAGACTGACTCCTTCTGTCTCTCTCTCTGCACCCCCCCCTAGTTCAGTTATCACAACGGTGAGGATTAGAGTTGGAGAATTGGTCTGAAGGTAGAAGTACACTCCAAAGCTTCATTAGACATTTTCAGTGGGAAGCACAGCAGTCCTATTGGTCATAGCCTGCCTGTGTTTGTCTGTGTATGCGGTAACCTGTGCACCCCACTTACTCCCCCAACACACTTAAACACACACCCGAGCCCCTCGGGGGTGGTTGATAATGTGGGGCCCATGTAAAGCCCCTCCCCTCCTGGTGTCACATGCCAGTTGACCCTGAAAGGGGTCAAGGTTCAACACAATAGACTGCATTTTTATTCAACCCCCTCCTCCCTCCCAATGTCCTCCTTTCATGGCCAACGCGCCCAAATATGGCAGCAGGCAGGGATACATAATTAGATGCGTTTCAATCTGAGGGTGGACGTGAAGGGATTTGCATTTTGGAGGGGCAGGCTGCAGGTTGAAGGTGGACTGGGGTTGCTGATTCCAGAAAGGAGCAGTTAAGGCCCGAGCCAGTGTTCATTTTGGTACTCTTTTTATTTTTAGATTTAGTTTAGTCTAAGTCATTTTGACTAAAATACAATGACGTCTTAGTCACATTTTTTGTTATTTGAATTATGATTTAGTTTAGGTATTGTCAAAGTGACGAAAACAGTGGACCATTTTAGTCCACTAAACGCACTTTCATTTTAGTCTCATCACATTTGTATTGCTTCATTTACCTTTAGTAAACATAAACATAAATCACTGACTTCCAAACATACATAGCCTTGTCCTACCAACAATTTCTTTTGCATAACCTCCTAATTTCTTCCCAACAGCAGAACTATGACAAACATATATAAGAGTAATCTGGCCGTGTAAATTCCTTATCGACATACATAGATATTGCACATTACACACAAAACAGACACACAAAAGTGCAGAGAGAGAGAGTAGCACAATCATTAGATGGTGCCACAAAGTATTGGTAAGTAGTATGGGTTGCACCTCCATCACTAGGTCGCGTCATTGCCATTGTTATCACTGTTCCACAGCCACATTGGTGTCCAAAAGCAGAACTGGGGCTAATGACTGTTTCGTCCAGTGATGTAGTCTAGTTACTAAACCTTGAGTCCGAATCGAGTCCCAAGTCCACTGTGCTCAAGTCCAAGGCAGAGTCGCCAATGATTGAGTCACGGGTCGAGTCCCAGTGCTCGAGTCCTGGTCAAAGTGCTCAAGCCTGAGTCACTGGGTCCCCATTAACTTAAAATAAAATGATTTACATAGTCCGATATAGTGTAGTGGCAAGAGGAATTTAGTCAATAAATTGTTTGCTATCCCTTTTCCTTTCTTTCTGTGCTATATAGACTACTGGTAATGTTACCAGTGCCACGTTCAGTTGCAAAATGTTCTGAACATTGCAGATGGAAATACCATGAATAGAGCAGATGTTCCTTATTCAACATGTCAGAGAGGCATGTTTGTTCTACCTAGCATATTTCTATCTGAATGTTCCAAAAAGTTGCGTCCTGCTGAACCCGCCCCAGGTTGTATGGTTAATGGTACATCTGCAAGTAGTCTAGTTTTACAGATTGGTCTCATAGAGTAGACGTAACATAGTAAATGTAAATCCAGACACTCATTTAGTGTGATATGTTAAGTTTGGTATGGCTACATAAGACATATGGTTACTTAAGGGGAAAATACGGTGGTTGGACGTATAACGCGAACATCTAGCAACCCAAAGGTTGCGAGTTCAAGTCTCATCAAAGACAACTTTCGCATTTTAGCTAATGAGCAACTTTTCAACTACTACTACTACTTTTTATCTACTTTGCAACTACTTAGCATGTTAGCTAACCCTAACCTTAACCCTTTTAGTTACCCCTAACATTAACCCTTTAACCTAAACTTAACCTTAACCCTGAACCCTTACCCCTAGCTTACCTAACATTAGCCAGCTAGCTAATGTTAGCTACCTAGCAAGAAATCATAACATAAGTTTAGAAAATTGGTAACATATTGTACATTTTGCTAATTCGTAACATATAGTACGATTTTCAAATATGTAACATATAATATGAATTGTAATTCATAACATTAACTACCAAATGGGCGATGGACATCCACAAACTAATACATACTATATGAAAGGTAACATATCATACTAAATGTTGTTTCTGATTTTACGTACAAAATAATACGACATGCTCTGACACCAGGTTGCAGCACATTATAATTTGCCATACACTTGTCATGCACTGCAGTCCATCCCATGCATCCCCAATACATTTGTAGTTCAGTCTAAATTCTGCTATTGCAGTCCTTGGCCTTTCTATAGCCTGCAATGTTTCCAAATATTCGATTTTGAGCTGACATCGGACGTGGGAACCGGAGAACCCCTTTTCTCTCATTTGGGATGATAATTCTTCATAAATATATGTATTTCTATATATGCCAATTTTATTCAGCGCTGGACACGGTATTGGGCTTTGGCAACTGACTACAGTACGAGTAGGCACTTGGTTTCTAATTCAACTGGCCAGTGTAATTTTTTTGAGAGGGCGGGACAAACATGACGTTGGCCAAATTCATACACATCGTTGTCCGGACTCGTTTACACTTCAAAGATATCCTTACAAGATGTGTCTTCGACTAACTCTGAAGTTGGTCAAGAAAATCTAATCACAATGCGTCTTTTGATTGTCTACTCCTTTCGACAAAGTCTAATCTCTCTCTGCCAGTCATCACATCAGGTCACCACGATTAAGGCCGATTAAATAACAGAGTTCATTGTTCATTTTTTATGTGTGTTCTAGAGATGGGATGTGATCCTAGCTGAGTCGGTAGGCAATCAAACAATCACATCTACTTGACAATGGGCATGACTTTGTCTACATATCATCCACAAACCATTAGCATACCGAGCATGAAAGCAGCAGATGCTATGAGTTTTCGTCCACTGCTCTCTCCATCCTTCTGTTTCTCTCTCCATCCTTTTGTTGCGTTCTGAGGCTTCCATCCACCCTAACCCCAGATGCCCGACTCGACCAACCCCCTTTGTCCTTTAGTGGTGGGCCTGGGTACCGAGGGGGGAGGGGGACTGGGGTGTGTGTGGCAGAGGCCCTTTAAGTCCCCAGGGCCAGCTGTGATGTTCAGAGACTCCCCTCCCCAACACAACCCACACGTCTTTGTGCCCACGACTGTAGAGTAAGTGGTCATTACTTTTACATAACCTCCTTAAACACCTTACTCTAAGTAGCTCAGAAACAAGCTTAACTGTTAAACCAACAGGGCTCTTAATGACCAAAGCAAAGACGAAATCGGGCCACTATTAATTTCGTCAACAAAAATTGTGGCTAAAATATTTGTCATTTTTCAGTGGCAATTGACTAGACTATAAGTGAGTAAATAGACCCAGAAAAAAATATAACTAAACGAAAATGAGTTTTCATTTCAGTTGACTAAAACAAGACGAGACAATTGTGCACCTCCCATAGTTTGTTCTGGACTTGGGGACTGTGAAGAGACCTCTAGTGGCATGTCTTGTGGGGTATGCATGGGTGTCCGAGCTGTGTGCCAGTGGTTCAAACAGACAGCTCGGTGCATTCAACATGTCAATACCTCTCACAAATACAAGTAGTGAGGAAGTCAATCTCTCCTCCACTTTGAGCCAGGAGAGATTGACATGCATATTATTAATGTTAGCTCTCTGTGTACATCCAAGGGCAAGTCGTGCTGCCCTGTTCTGAGCCAATTGCGATTTTCCTAAGTCCCTCTTTGTGGCACCTGACCAAACGACTGAACAGTAGACCAGGTGCGACAAAACTAGAGCCTGTAGGACGTGCCTTGTTGATTGTGCTGTTAAGAATGCAGAGCAGCGCTTTATTATAGAAATACTTTCCCCCATCCTCACTACTGTTGTATCAATATGTTTTGACCATGACAGTTTACAATCCAGGGCTACTCCAAGCTGTTTAGTTTCCTCGACTTGCTCAATTTCCACATTATTTATTACAAGATTTAGTTGAGTTTAATGAAAGTTTTGTCCCAAATACAATGCTTTGAGTTTTTGAAATATTTAGGACTAACTTATTCCTTGCCATCCATTCTGAAACTAACTGCAGCTCTTTGTTAAGTGTTGCTGTCATTTCAGTCGCTGTGGTAGCTGACGTGTGTAGTGTTGAGTCATCCGCATACATAGATACACTGGCTTTACTCAAAGCCAGTGGCATATTGTCAGTAAAGATTGAAAAATGTAAGGGGCCTAGACAGCTGCCCTGGGGAATTCCTGATTCTACCTGGATTTTGTTGGAGAGGCTTCCATTAAATAACACCCTCTGTGTTCTGTTAGACAGGTAACTCTTTACCCACAATATAGCAGGGGTGTAAAGCCATAACACATACAGTATCAGTCCAAAGTTTGGACAAACCTACTCATTCCAGGGTTTTTCTTTATTTGTACTATTTTCTACATTGTAGAATAATAGTGAAGACATCAAAACTCTGAAATAACACATATGGAATCATGTAGTAATCAAAAAAGTGTTAAACAAATCAAAATATATTTGAGATTCTTCAAAGTAGCCACCCTTTGCCTTGATGACAGCTTTGCACACTCCCAAGACACCTTGAGTTGAGCCAGCCCCTCCCCCCAGTACATTTCGATCTGTCCCTTAGCTACCCTTTGCCTGGTTAAGAAACACAAGATGCTTTATGAAATTAAAAACAATAGCAGTATTGAGTTTAATAGAAAAGCAACAGTTTAGCTATGTTTTCCTCTCTGTTGAGTATCGAGAAGTAGGCTGACTTTGAATTGGTAGGCCTAAGTTGGCTAATTCCACCTGTATCTTTAGATCTAGCCAGAATTAACCTTGGGTAACTGGGCGGTTGGTGAATAGTCTATTTCAGGTGATATATCTGATATGAAAATAATACGTTGGGGGCCTCCCGAGTGGCGCAGCAGTCTAAGCCACTGCATCGTAGTGTTGCTGCGTCACTACAGCCTTGGGTTCGATCCCAGGCTATGTCATTACTGGCTGTGACCGGGAGTCCCATAGGGCGTTGTCCGGGTTAGGGAAGGGTTTGGCTGAGGGGGCTTTACTCGGCTCATCACACTCTATCCTTGATAGTTCCAACTATGCCACTGGCTTTAATTCCAGTTTGTCTACACATTAATAGTTGACATTTTGGATTCACATCTCCATCACAACCAAAACTCTAAGTTAAAGTATAGGATCAAATCAAACTTTATTTAACATTTGTTTTGATTTGATTTAGTCCTATTTTTTTACTTTGATTTTTGGTTGAGGTGGAGACATATCAATTATTAATTTGTAGACAAACTAGAATTAAAGCCAGACTAAGTCAATGGCACAGATGGAACTATCTAAGCAGAAGATAAATCTCCTTCAAATGTCGACATTTGGTTTGCGTTGACAACCAAATACAATTCAATATCACTTTCGAAATACAATAAATAGCCTATTAACTTGTTAACAAATTATACAGTATGTTGGATTCATGTCTCCAACCCAACAAAAAATAAAAGTTAAAGGGCCAACCTCAGAGTGTGGAAATATATATGTAAAACACAAAAATATCTAGTTTTTGACTGCACTGGGCCTTTAAAGAATGGGATTAAGCCAGTGGCTCAGATTTAACAATCCAAGCAGTAGATACTGAATATCTTCTTTAAATGTTCATATTTAAAGAAGCTCTCAAATCATACTGTCCAACTGTATACATGAATACCATTGCTTCACAATAAACATATTTGATATGTTTACATATATTTTACCATTGCTTCACAAATTAACATAACTTTTGTAATATAGTAAACAGCCTAAAGTTAAGGCTATCTTACACGCTAATGTAACATTCAACATTAAAATGAGAAACCCATCCATGACCACATTTTGAAGTTCCTAAAACTATAAATGTCTTCTTGTCATGTAAAGCATGCAGGTTCAAGACAGAATGCATGGGTCATTGCAGATCTGTGGAGATCTTGAGCGTGTTCGAGGGGATCACGTTTGTCAAGTCAGTGATCATTGTTAGTCACAGCTTTTCACCGTGTGTTGCATTATGAGGATAAAATGTGTCTGACTAGCGCCTACATCGTGATCAAAGGTCATATAGTTTTGACTACAGTTGACTGCAAATTTCTGCAATTGCTCTTCACCGACTTCATCCTGCAACCATCGCCTGTACTGTGGGAGGCTCTGAACGTGAGCAGACTTAACCTAATGTTGCAAGAGTAAAATAAACACCTGAAACTAGATGCTCTACATACTAGTCTTGACTTGAATAAAAAAGATGACTTCTAGTTAACGTCCAAAAGCGGAAGTCGCGTCACAAGCTCTTTTTCCATTTCCCCTGACAACCAGAACATCTGGTTGTTGTGGATTTGGGCAGAAGGCTTTCAAAGACGTGACTGAAACAGGAACCAGCTTTGCTGCTATTCATGTATACAGTGGATGTACAAATGAATGGGATGTTTGAGTCTCTCTCTCACCAATTGATTGTGCATTAGACTGGGAAAACAAACAAAACTATTGCCTGATGATCATCTGAACTTCCCAATATCTTTCAGTAAGTTTAAATCATACAAACCATACTTCCTTCAGGTTGAAATACTGTCAAAAGTACTGTCAGACTGATTTGTAATAGACTATCAGAGCCCCAATTAAAAAAGTAAACCCTGGCTGTTGAGTACATCACTTTTTTTTACATGGTGTGGTCGCACATTTATTTTTATATCAAAATGGGTTCGCGGGCCGAAAAAGTTTGGGAACCTCTGTTTAGATATTTGAAAACATTGTGATAACAAATTGTAAATTTAACTAATATAGGTGGTAATCTTATTGACCAACGTCTCAACCAAACATTATCCAACTATCCATGTTGAAATTACGTGGTGTGCCCAGCGGGAAGTAATCTTCTCTGATAAGCTGACTGGTAGAGAGAGTATAGGTTTAGAGGTGGAACAGGAGGCCCTGCCTTCAGTGCCCTGGACCCAACCCACTGATCTCATACTGAGAGGTTTAATTTAATCCCTATCTGGAAGACTGGGAGACTTAACCTCTACTTGAGTACCCCCCAGCCATTCCATGTATTGGATTTATTCTAGAACTAGCACACCTGATTTACAGGACGTGTGTGTATGTCTACTTTGTTGGCTGTTCATACCAAGCCTCTAGACCACCCATCCCAGCTAACAATTCTAGGGAGAGAGAACGTTGTTGTAATGTTACCCGTAATGTTCCCCTGATGTTTGAGTGTCCAGTTTTCTGGAAAGGGAAAGGGGGATACCTAGTCAGTTGCACAACTGAATGCATTCAACCAAAATGTGTCTTCTGCATTTTAACCAACCCCTCTGAATCAGAGAGGTGCGGGAGGCTGTAATCATGGTCGCCATGATCTCAGAATATAAGATATTCATGTTCTAGAAACTTTTCATGGGAACATTGCAAGAACATTACATGTCTCCTAGGATGTTTAAAACAGGGTCATGTCATGGTCCCCTGTAAGTTTCTGTCTCGCTCCCCCTTCAAGTTCCGGGGACACGCCTAAAGACGTTTTAGGGCGTCGCCTGATGGTCCAAAAGAACATTTCTTCCCTCCAAAAAAAGCTTTTCACTACACATCACACCTTGTTACAGTTTCTGAGCCCATCAAGGCCCTGATTAGTGAACCACTGATCCATTCATAGTGCTTTGTCTGTCGGTAAGATAAGGGACACACATTCAGTGCTTTTAACTTACCTACTTTACACACGTTGACATACATGATTACATTATGCATGTTCATTTATACAGTAACACCTCAAATTTAAAGAATGTCTAGAACAATCACACTGAGCACACACTGGTTGAATCAATGCTGTTTCCACCAATGAGATTATGTTGAACCAATGTGGAATAGAAATTGAATTGACATCTGTGCCCAGTGGGATGTTTCGGGAATAGGGACACTGAGCCAAGCTTTACCATGTTTAAAGGGTTGAGGCAGGGTCAGCGTCAGAACAAATCAGTTGGGTGGGCACTTCCATGGGGATGGGAGGGTGTGGGGGGGGGGGGGGGGGGGGGGGGCACGTTTTATTCACGGAATTGTGCAGTGCACCATTTAAATGTATTTCATTTTGTAGTAAAGACATGTAATTTAACTGTAAAAATGAACACAACCAGTCATGTTTTCATTGAATTGTCAAACAAAACACTTAAAAATCTATGTTACCTTCGCATGTTCCCCCAAACAAAATAATACCATCATCCGAACGGTGCACTGTGCACCCACCAACTTTTCTAGATTCCAATGGTGTAGTGTTATTTTTTTTTTAGGTCAGAGAGCGCAATGTAAAAAAATATAGAAAAATTATGTCATTTCTCAACGTTTGTACTGACAGACTATCGAATATCATTCTAGAATAGGCTTATGCATAACCTATTTCCTCCCATTGCCATGTCTGCCTATGCTCACACATTTGTCTCAATACAATGTTACATTTTTAATACCCCCAAACACCAAGGTTACATACCTCATTTCAAAATAGGCCATCATCCCAGTCAATTGTAAATGACAATTCTTCACGTTTTAGAAGTGCAATGTCCAAACTGCATGCCAGAAATCTGATCTCAATCAGTTTAATGGGAACATGATTTTAGATCTGCTTGAATGACTGTTTCGTGACCGAATTAAAGCAGATGGTGTTAACAAACTATTCGCCTTTCTTCTATGCATATTATGTTTCAATCAAAGCATACATCCTGCCTAGTGTCGAGCGCTGTTGAGTTTTGGCTTTTTTCTGCTATTGAGCTTCAGATAAGAAATGACCGAGGATGTGGTTTTGGTGTAACATATTTTAAGGACTACCATGCTACAGCATATGCTATTATTTTCAGTTATTTTATGTAAAATACTAACTAATCATTATTTGATCTTGCGAGACATTGATCCAGCCTGGTTCTAACTTTACTAAAACAACACCATTGTGAGAAGTGATACTCTTCTATTTGTAATGACAATAATAATAAGTGATTAGTAGGACTATTACGCGTAGAAAGCAGAACTTGATGAGGTTTATTTTAAGCGATTTGAGCGCCCTTTGAATCGTGGTACTGAAAGGACAGCACCTAAACCAACTGGTCACATATCGTTCCGGATTCCACTACGCAATAGGGGGTCCGTGTTTTTTGGCAGACAGGCGGTGAATTTGGATCCTATATTTTATTGGTGTGGCGATAAGGTTCATGTGGTGGATCAGTTGGTTTGCATACGCAATAGAGGTGGTACGGTTTCTGTAAGCACTCGGACAGAAAGGCGGGTCATGAGTCCCAACCCCAAGTCAAAAACAAACTGTTTTGAGAACAGCCGTTTTAAAAACTCCTGGTAGAATTTTCTGTCTGTGGCTTTTCTTTTTACATCGGATTTGTCCTGCTTGAAGTGGTCAAGCGTCCAACCGACCGTACTCAGCACACGTCTTTAGTAATTAATCATTCCCACCACCGCCAGAGAGAGAAAGGGAAGAAACCACAATTTACCTATGTATAAGGCTGCTAATAGCTTACATATTTATTAACTTTATCATTCTATCGTTTTCATGGAATTTTAGTTGCAATTAAATAATTCATTACATTTCCCATCAATATTTTTAACAGCTCCGTGATATTCTGCACCGTTCCTCCGCCGGACAGCAGCATTACATCTCTGTATAGCAAGTGGCTAAAACTCTCTCCCAAAGAAAGGTTCCGAGCAAGCGAAACAGCGACTCCGACTATATGTTTCGCACGTTCGGATGCTTTATCTGAGATTGATATGTCTTTTTGTCGGCACTAGTCTCCTCCAAATAAAGTATCAATATTTAAATATTTTATTTGAATGAGGAATGGCAGGCCTGCCCATAACGCCGGTCCTGGGTTGAGGTCTGTCATAACAAGAGCCTATTATCCCGGGAGATAAAGAACCAGGCGGGTTAATTGGTCCTTAGCCTTGCACTCTCTCAGGGCTAAGATTTTGTTTGATTTATTAGGATCCCCATTAGCCGACACCAATGGCGTCAGCTAGTCTTACTGGGGTCCAACGAAAAATACATTACAAAATACTTTATAATTTACATACATTTAAAAAGACATGTAGTGTGTATGTGTGTGTGCATCTATCAGTTACACATACATGTCAGTACATACACACAAGTAGGTCACATGAGGGAAGAGCTTGCTTTGTTTTTTAATCTAGGGTTTCTGTTCACTTGTGCTATATAAAGATGGGAGTTCCATGCACTCACTGCTCTGTATAATACTGTACGTTTCCTTGAATTTGTTCTGGACCTGGGGACTGTGAAAAGACCCCTGGTGGCATGTCTGGTCTCAGTGCTGTGTGTAAGTTGACTATGCAAACAATTTGGAATTTCCAAGAAGTGACACAGTCAGTCTTTCCTCAACTCTTAGCCAAGAGAGACTGTTCTGGGCCAGCTGCAGTTTAACTAGGTATTTCTTTGCAGCACTTGACCTTATGACTGGACAATAATCTTAATAAGATAAGAGCCTGCAGGACTTGCTTTGTGGAGTGTGGTGTCAAAAAAGCAGAGCATCTCTTTATTACAGACAGACCTCCCCATCTTTACAACCATTGAATCTATAGGTTTTGACCATGACTGTTTACAATCTAAGATAACACCAAGTAATTTAGTCTCCTCACGTTGTTCAACAGCCACACCATTCATTACCAGATTCAGCTGAGGTCTAGAACTTAAGGAATGATTTGTACCAAATACAATGCTCTTAGCTTTAGTTTATTACTGGCCACCTAAGATGCTTGTGGCAGGCAGTAATCTGGTGGATCTGAGATCAACCAACTGATTCTTCGAGACTACAGGCTGTTTAATCTAATTCACCCACCTTACCCCCACACAGATCAGCACGTGGGGCAGAAAGGCCTGATTTAGAGTCGCATGGGGCAGGAAGGCACGGTAGGCCTTGGTAACCAATAGTCTAAAAGGTAAGCGCTGGAGCACCTGAGGACCTATTTTAATACCACTGTGCTCCCCCCCTCCCCCCCTTCAGCCCAGCTCACCACGAAATGATGTTTGAAGTCATCCATTAAAAAAGGTTACATAAGCCAGTTGGCAGGGGATGGGAGCAAATGCTTTGAAACAGAAGAGTTGCTGCCTGAAAATACTCATCGTTGTTGATCTTTTGGAAAGCGGTTTTGGACAAGTGCAAAATGTTTAAGTACAGTAGAGTAGCACCTGTTCTGGCAAGGATAATCCCACACCCAGGTCTTAATGACAACGTTTCAAAACAGCAGAAGTAGATAAAATGACACAGACGTCAAGTGTTTGTAGCTGCAACTGGGGTTTATGTTTCAGCACTCAATCACAGTTATACATGGGGGGGGGGGGGGGGGGGGGGGGGGGCTGTAATGTGCTCTCTACTAAGATTCTGGAAACGTGCACACACAGAGAGATTGATATGGTAGAACTTAGACCTGAAACCACAAAAAGGTGCAGACAGTGGCTGACAACAGAGGACAGTATAAAACAAACATTAAATCAAACGACAATAGTCCAATCTAAAGACTACAGCAATGGACTCAGGCTTGTACAACTAGGGGTTACTAATGTAACAGCTCTTATTGGTCTGAAATGCGTGTCTTGTTAGTTATCACAAACACTCCGTAATTTCCTTCATATTACAAATCTGTAATACATACATAGGATATTTCATCTTATACATCCAAGTAAAATACCCTTAAGTTAATTATAACATATCCATTCAGAACAAATATAATACATACCATTCTAGTCTAAAATGATAAACAGATGTAAGATTCATTATCTTTACAGACTATCAAGGAAAACATCTCCATAAAGGCAGAACATTTAATACAACACGACAGCAGGGTTTCTGAAGGGATAATGACAGCAATCTCATATGTTGACGCACATTAAGACGGTAACATCTTGCATAACATCAGAGGAGAGTAGTTATGTAATTACACTTCTGTTTGTGCCAAGGATTAGAGAAATGGCTTTTTGGGTCTTCATAGTTATCATTATCATCACTACCATCATCAAAATACTAAACCCAAATCCTGGAGATTCAAGTAGAGGGTCGAAGGTGAAAATCTTTCTTTGTACAGAAAGAGGAATGTCTCCAAATAGAAATCACACACGTTTAAGACAGCTACTAAATCCATGTAAGATGTTAATACTAGTAAAGGTCTGGTCTTGAGACATGCAGAGTTAGTAGGTTAGTAGGTAAACAAACAACATTGGTTTATCCTAGACTGGACCCAACCACCTCGGAGCTGATACGCGCGCACACAGAGTCTTGTACAGCTAACCTTGTGGGGACACAATTCAGTCCCATTCAAAATCCTATTTTCCCTAACCCCTACTCTTATCTTAACCCTAAAATTAACCCTAGCTCCCCTAGAAATAGCATTAAACCTTGTGGGGACTAACAAAATGTCCCCAGTTGGTCAAATATTTGTTTGATTACTATTCTTGTGGGGACTACTATGCGTGTGGGGAATACTGGTCCCCACAAGAATAGTTAAACAAGTCCACACACACACACACACACAATGTTATTGACTCAAGACAGATATAGTCACTAGCGCCACCATTAGAAATGTCCCCCGAGAGAAGATCTACTCTTATCGCTTTTGACTACTAAAGACACCCGCAAACACACACACACACACAGTATTAGTATATGATTGATATGTGATATGTATTATGACTGTGAGATTTGCTGATTGTATTGGAGTTCAGTAACCAGTTGTGTGATTGCCTTTCGCAGGAATCGACTGGTTAGTTGGTTGGTTAGTTGATTGATAGGTTAGTGTGAATTCTCTAGTCTGGTGTAACAACTCTTGATCAGGGTCCAATCAGGTGGGTGAAATACGATGATCTATAAAGTGCACAAGATGCTTGATGCTAGCTAGCTGAAGAGAATGACTTTGTACAGGACAACCTCTGACCTTACAGACAGGATAAAAAGCAGAGGTTACTGCATATATAGGGAATAAGGACTCATATCAGACAGGTCCAAGTATGTGATAAAACTGCAGCAGGTCTTTAGTATGGGATCTGGTTCTGGTAATACTGCAGCATATCGTAGGTCTTGCTCCTGAATAAAGACAGAGAAAACAGACAGTTAGCATGTGTATAGACAGTTAGTTAGCATGTACTGTTGAAGTCAGAAGTTTACATACACCTTAGCCAAATACATTTAAACTCAGTTTTTCACAATTCCTGACATTTAATCCTAGTACAAATTCCCTGCCTTAGGTCAGTTAGGATCACCACTATTTTAAGAATGGGAAATGTCAGAATAATAGTAGAGAGAATGATTTATTTAATATTTTACTTCCTTCATCACATTCCCAGTGGGTCAGAAGTTTACATACACACAATTAGTATTTGGTAGCATTGCCTTTAAAATTTTTAACTTGGGTCAAACATTTTGGGTAGCCTTCCACAAGCTTCCCACAATAAGTTGGGTGAATTTTGGCCCATTCCTCCTGACAGAGCTGGTGTAACTGAGTCAGGTTTGTAGGCCTCCTTGCTCGCACACGCTTTTTCAGTTCGGCCCACACATTTTCTATAGGATTGAGGTCAGGGCTTTGTGATGGCCACTCCAATACCTTGACTTCGTTGTCCTTAAGCCATTTTGCCACAACATTGGAAGTATGCTTGGGGTCATTGTCCATTTGGAAGACCCATTTGCGACCAAGCTTTAACTTCCTGACTGATGTCTTGAGATGTTGCTCCAATATATCCACATCATTTTTACTTCCTCATGATGCCATCTATTTTGCGAAGTGCACCAGTCCCTCCTGCAGCAAAGCACCCCCACAACATGATGCTGCCACCCCCGTGCTTCACGGTTGGGATGGTGTTCTTCAGCTTGCAAGCCTCCCCCTTTTTCCTCCATACATAACGATGGTCAATATGGCCAAACAGTTCTATTTTTGTTTCATCAGACCAGAGGACATTTCTCCAAAAAGTACGATCTTTGTCCCCATGTGCAGTTGCAAACCGTAGTCTGGCCTTTTTATGGCGGTTTTGGAGCAGTGGCTTCTTCCTTGCTGAGCGGCCTTTCAGGTTATGTCGATATAAGACTCGTTTTACTGTGGATATAGATACCTGTTTCCTCCAGCATGTTCACAAGGTCCTTTGCTGTTGTTCTGGGATTGATTTGCACTTTTCGCACCAAAGTACGTTCATCTCTAGGAGACAGAACGCGTCTCCTTCCTGAGCGGTATGACGGCTGCGTGGTCCCATGGTGTTTATACTTGCGTACTATTGTTTGTACAGATGAACGTGGTACCTTCAGGCATTTGGAAATTGCTCCTAAAGATGAACCAGACTTGTGGAGGTCTACAATTCTTTTTCTGAGGTCTTGGCTGATTTCTTTTGATTTTCCCAAAATGTCAAGCAAAGAGGCACTGAGTTTGAAGGTAGGCCTTGAAATACATCCACAGGTACACCTCCAATTGACTCAAATGATGTCAATTGACCTATCAGAAGCTTCTAAAGTCATGACATCATTATCTGGAATTTTCCAAGCTGTTTAAAGGCACCTTAGTGTCAATTTAGTGTATGTAAACTTCTGACCCACTGGAATTGGGATACAGGGAATTATAAGTGAAATAATCTGTCTGTAAACAATTGTTGGAAAAATGACTTGTGTCATGCACAAAGTAGATGTCCTAACCGACTTGCCAAAACTATAGTTTGTTATCAAGAAATTTGTGGAGTGGTTGAAAAACGAGTTTTAATGACTCCAACCTAAGTGAATGTAAACTTCCGACTTCAACTGTATAGCATGTGTATACACAGTCAGCATGTACAGTGTATTTCGGGAAAAGCATTCAGACCCCTCCAAATTTTGTTTTGTTACAGCCTTATTCTAAAATAGATTAAATTAACATGTTTCTCATCAAATCTACACAGAATACCCCATAATGACAAAGTGAAAAACGTCGTAAAAAATAAATAAATCTACATTTATAAAAAAAAATATATATATACCTTATTTACATAAGTATTCAGACCCTTTGCTATGAGACTCGAAATTGAGCTCAGGTACATCCTGTTTCGATTGGTCATCCTTGAGATGTTTCTACAACTTGGTATCCACCTGTGGCAAATTCAATTGATTGGACATGATTTGGAAAGGCACACACCTGTCTATTTAATGTCCCTCAGTTGACAGTGCAAAAAGAGCAAAAAACAAGCAATGAGCTCAAAAGGAAAGTTCCGTAGAGCCCTGAGACAGGATTGTGTCGAGGTACAGTAAGGGGACCAAAAAATGTCTGCACCATTCAAGGTCCCCAAGAACACAGTGGCCTTTATCATTCTGAAATGGAAAAAGTTTGGAGCCACCAGGACTCTTCCTAGAGCTGGCCGCCCAGCCAAAGTGAGCAATCAGGGGAGAAGGGCCTTGGTCAGGGAGGTGACCAAGAACCCGATGGTCAATCTGACAGAGCTCCAGAGTTCCTCTGTGGAGATGGGAGAACCATCTCTGCAGCACTCCACCAATCAGGCCTTTATGGTAGAGTGGCCAGATGGAAGCCACTCCTCAGTAAAAGGCCCGCTTGGAGTTTGCCAAAAGGCACCTAAAGATTCTCAGACCATGAGAAACAAGATTCTCTGGTCTGATGAAACCAAGATTGAACTCTTTGGCCTGAATGACAAGCGTTGCATCTGGAGGAAACCTGGCACCATCCCTACGGTGAAGCATGGTGATGGCAGCATCATGCTGTGGGGATGTTTTTCAGTGGCAGGGACTGGATGACTAGTCAGGATCGAGGGAAAGATGAACGGATCAAAGTACAAAAAAATCCTTGATGAAAACCTGCTCCAGAGTTCTCAGGACCTCAGACTGGTGTGAAGATTCACCTTCCAACAGGACAACGACCCTAAGCACACAGCGGCTTCGGGACAAGTATCTGAATATCCTTGAATGGCCCAGCCAGAGCCCGGACTTGAACCCAATCGAACATCTCTGGAGAGACCTGAATATAGCTGTGCAATGACGCTCCCCATCCAACCAGAGCTTGAGAGGATCTGCAGAGAAGAATGGGAGAAACTCCCCAAATACAGGTGTGCCAAGCTTAGGTAGTACACACAAAGACTCAAGGCTGTAATCGCTGCCAAGGGTGCTTCAACAAAGTACTGAGTAAAGGGTCTGAATACTTTTGTAAATGTGATATTTCAGTTGTTTATTTTTTATATATTTGCAAAAATTGCAAAAAACAGTTTTTCCTTTTTCATTATGAGGTATTGTGTGTAGATTGATACTATTGAATCCATTTAATAATGGTTGTAACATAACACAATTTGGAAAACGTCAAGGGGTCTGAATACTTTCCGAATGCACTGTATAGCATCTGTATACAGTTAGTTAGCATGTATAGCATTTGTATACAGACACTTAGTTCGCATGTATAGCATGTGTATATAGACAGCATGTATAGCGTGTGCATATAGACTGTTAGCCAGTATGTATAGCATGTGTATATAGATAGTTAGCATGTGTATAGACAGTTAGCATGTATATAGATGTTTCTGGTTATTGAGATGGGGTATAGGAGTAAGGGAAGGCGCTAGAGACCGGAAAAGGACAGGGCCATATAGTGAGGAAAGGACCTAGAGACTGAGAAAGGACTTAGAGACTGGAAAGGACCTAGAGACTGGAATGGGACAGAGCCATAGAGTGAGGAAAGGACCTAGAGACTGGAAAGGGACAGGGCCATAGAGTGAGGAAAGGCGCTAGAGACTGGAAAGGACCTAGAGACTGGAAAGGACCTAGAGACTGGAAAGGACCTAGAGACTGGAATGGGACAGAGCCATAGAGTGAGGAAAGGACCTAGAGACCGGAAAGGGACAGGGCCTCTAGTGTTACCTGCTGCTGAGGAAGCAGCTCTGGATGACCTTGATGATGTAAGCAGCCGCCTCCTTCTCACTCATACTGGGGTTGAACCGCTGCCTGTGATCCCAAACACACGTTCAGAAATGGTCAAAAGAGACTTTGCAAAAATGTAATCTATGCGCCCATGCAGTTTATTGATGTACTGACTTGAGCAGTTTGATGGTCTGTCCTCTGAAGCATGGTAGTCCAGTGTCCAGCATCAAAGTGACCAGAGACACCACCGCGTCCATGTAGGGCCTGACGCAGAGAGGAGACAAAAAAAACAAAATAAATTCAGATGAACCCAAAAGAACGACAGTTTAGATGCAAATAAGATTGAGACACACCCACCAATAAGATTGAGACACACTTACCTGACAGCCAGGTACCCCCTGACACACATCTCCATGAACCATTTGAAAGGAGTGGCTTCCATCTTGCCTCCCATGATCATCACCATCTCATCAGTCAGCTTGATGTCCGGCTCCCAGCCCAGGTTACCACCAGGAGAACTCTCAAACATGAAGCCAAAGTCTGAAAGTAAATGTTGTTTTTTTAGACAACTCATATACAGTGTGGGACTAAAATGATTGACACCCTTGATAAAGATGAGCAATAAATTACTGTATAAAATAAATAAACTCAGATACTGAGCTGTATTGGATGTAAAAACAATTTGGGAAATTGGATTTTTATACTAACACAATTACTCCGAGAAATAGATTTTGTTTAAACAAGTAATATTAGTTTTTCCTAAAAAAGATATGGGTCGAAATTATTTACTTTCCCTCTCACCATTACCCATAACGGGAGGTTAGCATGTCTTGGGGGTATGATCTGTGACCCTTTCTCACTCATAAGGGCTGATTTCAAGGTTTTACTGCTAACCTACAAAGCATTACATGGGCTTGCTCCTACCTATCTTTCCGATTTGGTCCTGCCGTACATACCTACACGTATGCTACAGTCACAAGACGCAGGCCTCCTAATTGTCCCTAGAATTTCTAAGCAAACAGCTGGAGGCAGGGCTTTCTCCTATAGAGCTCCATTTTTATGGAATGGTCTGCATACCCATGTGAGAGACGCAGACTCGGTCTCAACCTTTAAGTCTTTACTGAAGACTTATCTCTTCAGTAGGTCATATGATTGAGTGTAGTCTGGCCCAGGAGTGTGAAGGTGAACGGAAAGGCTCTGGAGCAACGAACCGCCGTTGCTGTCTTTCCCCTCTCTCCACTGCAATTCTCTGCCTCTAACCCTATTACAGGGGCTGAGTCACTGGCTTACTGGTGCTCTTCCATGCCGTCCCTAGGAGGGGTGCATCACTTGAGTAGGTTAAGTCACTGACGTGATCTTCCTGTCTGGGTTGGCGCCCCCCCTTGGGTTGTGCCGTGGTGGAGATCTTTATGGGCTATACTCAGCCTTGTCTCAGGATGGTCAGTTGGTGGTTGAAGATATCCCTCTAGTGGTGTGGGGGCTGTGCTTTGGCAAAGTGGGTTGGGTTATATCCTGCCTGTTTGGCCCTGTCCGGAGGTATCATCGGATGGGGCCACAGTGTCTCCTGACCCCTCCTGTCTCAGCCTCCAGTATTTATGCTGCAGTAGTTTGTGTCGGGGGACTAGGGTCAGTCTGTTATATCTGGAGTACTTCTCCTGTCTTATCCGGTGTCCTGTGTGAATTTAAGTATGCTCTCTCTAATTCTCTCTCTCGGAGGACATGAGCCCTAGGACCATGCCTCAGGACTACCTGGCATGATGACTCCTTGCTGTCCCCAGTCCACCTGGCCGTGCTGCTGCTCCAGTTTCAACTGTTCTGCCTGCGGCTATGGAACCCTGACCTGTTCACCGGATTTGCTACCTGTCCCAGACCTGCTGTTTTCAACTCTCTAGAGACCGCAGGAGCGATAGAGATACTCTAATGATCGGCTATGAAAAGCCAACTGACATTTACTCCTGAGGTGCTGACTTGTTGCACCCTCGACAACTACTGTGATTATTATTATTTGACCATTTATGAACATTTGAACATCTTGGCCATGTTCTGTTATAATCTCCGCCCGGCACAGGCAGAAGAGCCTGGTTCCTCTCTAGGTTTCTTCCTAGGTTTTGGCCTTTCTAGGGAGTTTTTCCTAACCAACGTGCTTCTACACCTGCATTGCTTGCTGTTTGGGGTTTTAGGCTGGGTTTCTGTACAGCACTTTGAGATATCAGCTGATGTAAGAAGGTCTTTATAAATAAATTTGATTTGATAATTCACGATTCATTCAAGATTATTCATAATCATGGTAGCATCCACATTAATTTAGAAGTGTTAAGAAACATTATGTTCTTATTTACAATAAAAGTGAATCCAAAATTACACAATACATGATTTACCATTCATTTCTATTGGGCACAAAATACATCAGAAAAACAACCAAAACAAACTGCAAATGCATCCAACAAATATTAAACTTTTGACTACTTTATTTATAAGAATCTTTAGGGGTTCTAACTTGAAATATACTTATTATACTTATTCCAGTCACGATATTATAACTTATTGATTACGTCACATGTATTCTATTGGTGTTAGGGGTCAATGAAGAGTGAATAGGAACTTTGTGAATGGAAATGTACTGTGAGAGAAAAGGAAAACAGTATATGACCCCGGTCTGTCGAGTAAGGTGAACAGGATGTCACTGATAAACATCATGGAGAAGTGACCGGATAAAGAGGAACTGAGACGAGACTGTTTGACCAGAGCAACAGTTGGGCAACACATAAGAAGTTCCAGGAAGTTGTACCCATACTCTCGTCATGACATATAAATGGTTGTTCGATCATGTGCAAAGTGTGCTTGCAGCTGAGGCACGCAGTGGGTTGAATAAAATTGGCCTGAGCTTTCACTAGTCGTCCGTTTGAGTCTTCACTCTGTTTGTACAATCATTTTGGCCCCTACCTTTTTGATAACATTTTTTTTTTTACTTGTTAAACAAAATCTCTTTCTCTGAGAAGTTGTATTAGTATAAAATAATATAATTCTCCCTTTTTTTTTGCATACAATATACCTCAGTATTTTAATTATTTCTCATCTTTATCAAGTGTCGATCATTTCAGACCCCACTGTAAATTAAATGAATATCTTTATTGTCCCAAAGATAAATAAATGTGTCCCTTGCTACATTAAATGACTGATTGTGTGGATGAGGTTAAGGATGACTGATTGTGTACCAATATGGACTATGTTATGGATGATTTTGTACCTATGTGGATGAGGTGTCCCTTGCTGTCCAGCATGATGTTCCCGTTGTGTCTATCTTTGATTTGCAGCAGAAAGAGCAGCAGGCTGTAGGCTGCCATACTACGGATGAAGTTGTACCTCGCCTAGAAAGTGTGGGCGACGGAGAGAGAGAATAGGTTGCGCCTTCTGTGCACAATGTTGGTGAGGTAAAAGAGTTGATGAGGCAACTGTTCCATTTTAATGTCAAGAGACACACAGTGCCTTCAGAGAGTATTTTGTTGGGTTACAGCCTGAATTCAAAATCGATTAAATATTATTTCTCTCTCACCCATCTACACACAATATCCCATAATGACAAAGTGAAAACATGTTTTTAGACATTTTAGCAAATGTATTGAAACTTAAATACAGAAATCTCATTTACAGCTGTGAGTCTTTCTAGGAAAGTCTCTAAGAGCTTTCCACACCTGGATTGTGCAACATTTGCCCATTATTATAAAAAAAAAATATTCATGCTGTCAACTTGGTTGTTGATCATTATCAATGCTAGACAACCATTTTCAGGTCTTGCCATAGATTTTCAAGTAGATTTAAGTTAGTTTTAACTCAACCACTCAGAAACATTCACTGTCTTCATGGTAAGAAACTCCAGTGTAGATTTGGCCTTGTGTTTTAGGTTACTGTCCTGCTGAAAGATCTCCCAGTGTCTGGTGGAAAGCAGACACCCAGGTTTTCCTTTAGGATTTTCCCTGTGCTTAGCTACATTCAGTTTCTTTTTTATCCTGAAAAACTCCAGTCCTTAACAATTACAAGCCTATTCATGACATGATACAGCCAAAACTATGCTTGAAAATATGGAGAGTGGTACTCAGTAATGTGTTGTATTGGATTTGCCCCAAACATAACACTTTGTATTCAAGATAAAAAGTAAATTGCTTTACCAAATCTTTTGCAGTATTACTTTAGTGCCTTGTTGCAAACAGGATGCATGTTTTGGAATATTTTTATTCTGTACAGGCTTCTTTCCTTTCACTCTGTCATTTAGGTTAGTATTGTGGAGTAATTACAATGTTGTTGATCCATCCTCAGTTTTCTCCTATCACAGCCAAACTCTGTAACTGTTTCTAAGTCACCATTGGCCTCATGGTGAAATCCCTGTGCTGTTTCCTTCCTCCCCGGCAAATTAGTTAGGAAGGATGCCTGTATCTTTGTAGTGTCTGGGTGTAGTGAGTCGATGCAACTTATTAAGGAAATGTTTACTCCTGAACATATATAGACTTGCCATAACAAAGGGGTTGAATACTTATTGACTGAAGACATTTCAACTTTACATTTTTTATTAATTAGTAAAAATCTAAAAAACGAATTCTACTTTGAAATTATGGGGTATTGTGTGTAGGCCAGTGACCCAAAAAATCCCAATTTAATGATTTTTAAATTCAGGCTGTAACAACAAAATGTGAAAAAGGTTAAGAGGTGTGAATACTTTCTGAATGGACTGTAAGTATATTGCTAAATAAGTGAAAAAAATACCACAGTGGGTCAGGTCAGGGATGAAGGTTCAGGGGTTGGGGGACAGTCATCTCACCTTCTGAAAGGCCAAAGTGGATTCATCTCCGTACTGGTTCCTGAAATAGTCGTACATCCCAAAGTCCGTCTGTCTGCCCAGCTGGTCACGGGACTTACAGTCTGGGATACACTCGATCACACCACACTGGACATCGAGAAAGATACAGGGAAACCATTACTGTGATGCTACACAGCACAGAGTAACAAGACAAAGGGTAAAGTCTAAGGCCTAGGGTGTAGACCACCCCAACTTGTGAGCAAAACATTTTAGCGGCCCCCCTCTTGACAGCGGAAAGTAAAAATAGAAGTTTTAGAGCAGATTTCTGCGATTCTACACATTTTAGCATGGGGCGCAGAGAAGATTTTACAAGTTTCTAACTAATTTCATGCAAATCTAAAAATGTTGATATGGGGCAGAGAGAATAATTAAAATGTTATTGGTCACATACACAGATGTTAATGCGAGTGTAGCGAAAAATGCTTGTTTATATAGTTGGCCTAGACTAATTTACCAATAAAAAAAATCTTTGCCGACATGCTGATGCACGACAAAATGTTGAAATTACACCTGGTGTACTCCACTATTCTAACTCTGAACAGTAAGTTGAGATTGCGACAGGGTAAAAAAAAAAAAGTCACGGTCTCAACTTACTGTTCGGAGTTAGAATAGTGGAATACACCAGGTGCAATTTCGAAATTGATCCGTGGGCCTGCAAAAAGGGGTGTAGAGGGTATTCTTACCCCGGGGGCAGTAGCCACCACTCTGTAGGGAAACACAAACAGATCCAGTCCCACCAGCTGGAAGATGTTCTTAAACAGACCAATGATCTGGAGAGCCAGCATGTCCTGGAGGGACGAAGAGAGAGGAGGGAAAGAAAAGGTATGGAGAGAATACAATTATCAAAAAATGATGACATTTTGTGTTGTTTTTAAAGTGCTGTGTGTAAAATATGCTTGTGGTGTGTGTATGTGTCTGTCTGTCGTACCTGTCTGCAGTCGTCGCCCACTTTAAAGATGGCAGCTTGCCAGACGATCCTGCGAGCTACTTCTTCGCTGTCCTCCACGTCCTGGGAGTCAGTCTGACAACGCAGACCCTCCTTCTCCAGCTCACTGACCCCACAACGCTTCACCTTGAACTTAGCTAGGTACGGGGCCTTGGCAGCACTGGGGGAGACCAGAGACAGCAGTCAGATATACAGTGCATTTAGAAAGTATTCAAACCCCTTCCAATTTTCCACATTTTGTTACGTTACAGCCTTATTATAAAATGGATTCAATTAATTATTTTCCTCATCAATCTACACACAAAACCTCATAATGACAAAGCGAAAACAGGTTTTACGAAATGTATTAAATATAAAAAAACTGAAATAGCTTATTTACATAAGTATTCAGACCCTTTGCTATGAGACTCAAAATTGAGCTCAGGTGCATCCTGTTTCCATTGATCATCCTTGAGATGTTTCTGCAACTTGTTGTTTGGAGTCCAGCTGTTGTAAATTCAATTGATTGGACAAGATTTGGAAAGGCACAGCCCTGCCTATATTAGGTTCCACATTAGACAGTGCATATCAGAGCAAAAACCAAGCCATGAGGTCAAAGGAATTGTCTGTAGAACTCTGAGACAGGATTGTGTTGAGGCACATATCTGGGGAAGGGTACCAAAAAATGTCTGCAGTATTGAAGGTCCCCAAGAACACAGTTGCCTCCATCGTTTTGAAATGGAAGAAGTTTGGAACCACCAAGACTCTTTCTAGTGCTGGCCGCCCAGCCAAACTGAGCAATCGAGGGAGAAGGGCCTTGGTCAGGGAGGTGACCAAGAACCTGATGGTCAATCTGACAGAGCTCCAGAGTTCCTCTGTGGAGATGGGAGAACCTTCAAGAAGGACAACCATCTCTGCAGCACTCCCTCAATTATGGTAGATTGGCCAGACGGAAGCCACTCCTCAGTAAAAGGCAAATGACAGCCCGCTTGGAGGTTTTCCAAAGAGCACCTAAAGGACTCTGACCATGAGAAACAAGATTCTCGGGTCTGATGAAACCTAGATTGAACTCTTTGGCCTGAATGCCAAGCGTCACTTCTGAAGGAAAACTGGCACAATCCCTACGGTGAAGCATGGTGATGGCAGCATCATGCTGTGGGGATGTTTTTCAGCGGCAGGGACTCGGAGACTAGTTAGGAACGAGGGAAAGATGAACAGAGCAAAGTACAGAGAGATCCTTGATGAAAACCTGCTCCAGAGCGCTCAGGACCACAGAATGGGGCAAAGGTTAATTTTCCAACAGGACAACAACCCTAAGCACACAGCCAAGACAATGCAGGAGTGGCTTCAGGACAAGTCTCTGAATGTCCTTGAGTGGCCCATCCAGAGCCTGGACTTGAAACCGATCGAACATCTCTGGAGAGACCTGAAAATAGCTGTGCAGCAACGCTCCCCATCCAACCTGACAGAGCTTGAGAGGTTCTGCAGAGAAGAATGGGAGAAACTCCCCAAAAACAAGTGTGCCAAGCTTGTAGCGTCGTACCCAAGAAGACTCAAGGATGTAATCACTGCCAAAGGTGCTTCAACAAAGTACTGAGTAAAGGGTCTGAATATTTATGTGAATGTGATATTTCAGTTGTTTATTTTTAATACATTTGCAAAATTGCCTAAAAACCTGTTTTAGCTTTGTCATTATGGAGTATTGTGTAGATTGATGAGGGAAAAAAACAATTTAATCAATTTTAGAATAAAGATGTAACGTAACAAAAATGTGGAAAAAGTCAAAGGGTCTGAATACTTTCCAAATGCACTGTACATCCTGTGAGATAGCTGAAGAAAGGAAAAGATATCCACATACCATTGAATGCTCCTGTATACTTTATTGCAACGTTTCAAATGGAAGGTCTTTGTCAGGCATAACAATCATCAATTAATCAATCAAATGAATAAAATCAATTAGTTAGTACCTTTGCATGGGTGTTCCAGACTTGTAGTCGATGTCTAGTACGATGGCCTCTGGGTTACTGGGCAGATAGCAGCCTGGGGGATGGCCACCAGTGGAGGACAGACATACAGTCAGACACACATACCTTACACTACTGCTTCCACGTAGCACAATCACATATATAGGAATCAACTGCTTACAGAGGTCAAAACACCTTGGGTAAAACTATCCATACATTTACAATACACCTCACTGTAATTAAACACGCACCCGCACAGACATAGGTATTTCATCATTTGGGCAAAAGTCCGTCCTCCACCCTCTGCCCTCTGTGACCCGGAAACCGATAAGTGTCATGTATATCCTACCGGAGTCCTTCGCGGAAGAGTTTAAAAAAACATCTACCACACCCCCTTTGAAACCAGCTTTGGAAAGCATGCACACGTTTAAACATGCTATTTATTGTTTTATCTATAAAATGTCTTGCACGAGTAACTTCACTTGATTTTCATCACTTCACACATTGATTTTGTGATCCATCCCCTGATAACGTCATTTGCCTGATGACGCGCGGGTGGAGAAGGAGTCTCATTTCATACAAGCTCATTTTTCACCCAGGTTCCCTCTCCTCAATTACCTTTGACCTTTTAAAAAACATTTATTTTATTTATTTTTTTAAACGGAGGAGAGGACGCAGGCGTTGAGCAAATCCAATTAAGGAAAGGCTGTTGTACCACAGATGTGTCCTAGCTGTTGTTACCTGGCTGGACTTTGATGTCAGACAGAGCCTTGAGACAGGCCCTCTTCCTCTCATCTCCCTTTGGGGTGGGCCTGAAAAACACCAACACTTCAATGTCCAAAAACTTAACTGGTTAACAGTAGTGGACTATATAAGGATGGGTGTTAGTCTCACTTAATGATTGCAGATACGTTGGTGATTTTGTCGAAGAAGTCAAACTCTCTCTGGAAGAAGTCTTTAGCTGCACCAGACTGAGCACCTATTATCTCCTCAACCATCTCCTCCAACAGATCCCCGATGTCGGCTACACGGAGAAACAGAGAGAGAGAGGGGGGGGGGGGGGGGGAGGAGTGGTAAGAGTGAGTGTGTGTGTACATATGCGCGTGTGTGTACGTACAGTCACGGCCAACATTATTGATAAAGATGAGCAAAAAAAGACTGTATAAAATCAATTCGAAAAACACTGAGCTGCAGTGTATTTTATGTTCTAAAAAACAGGGAAATTATATTATTCTATACTAATACAATTGTCTTGCTGGAAGATCCACTTGCGAACAAGTATTAGCCTCCTGGCAGAGGCAACCAGGTGTTTGGCTAAAATGTCCTGGTACTTGGTAAAGTTCATGATGCCGTTGACCTTAAAGGCACCAGGACCAGTGGAAGCAAAAAAGCCCCATAACATCAAAGATCAATCACCATATTTTACAATAGGTATGGGGTTATTTTCTGCATATGCATCCTTCTACCAACACCAAAGGGTGGCAATAATTTTGGTCGTGACTGTATGTGTGTGTGTGTCTCACGGTCTTTGTGGTGTGCCTCCTCATCCAGGTAGATGTTCGTCTTCATGTTCCAGATGAACTGGTGGGCCAACAGCTGAGACTTCTGGGCCGCCCACAGGATGTACTCTCTCACATAGCCCATCTGCCAATCAAACACAAGCTTGCCATCTTTTACACCAC
Source organism: Salvelinus fontinalis (assembly GCF_029448725.1). Lineage (NCBI taxonomy): Eukaryota > Metazoa > Chordata > Actinopteri > Salmoniformes > Salmonidae > Salvelinus > Salvelinus fontinalis. The sequence continues at coordinate 33,606,066 of NC_074685.1, forward strand.
ACACAGGGTAATGTAGAAACACAGCAGCTAGTTAGTAATGTCACTCACCTTGTCATAGCGCAGGGCCTGAACTATCTGAGGAATGTAAAACAGGATGGCATCCTAGAGAAGAAACAAATACATTAGGATAAGTGACGGTATAAAGTGTGTGTGTGTGTGTGTGTGTGTGTCTGTTTCATACCGGAGGAAACGACCGTAGTACTTTGACCCCGTACTGAGCGGTGAGGGGGTGCGGGGGGTACATGGAGGAGAAGTAGGACAGGCCGGTGGGAGGGTCAGCAGGAGCCCAACACAGGATATGACTCAGCTCTGGAGAGTCTGCATCAATGGTGTGCCACGTCACCAGGAACTAGAAAACACACCATTATTTATTTTGTTGAATGACAAAAAACGTTCAATTTGAAACACCACCACTTTTAAACCTGAACTTCATGGCTCTGACATAAAAAAACATGTTTCAACAAACATCTTTGAGGTATGATGAGCATTGGCCACTCCTGTGTATCAGATAACCTGTAGTTCAGCAGTCGACTCACCTTGACGGCCTCAGGTACGTCGCTGACCGCTCCAGGGTCCAGCCTCACCAGCCGGGTCACCTCAGCCACGATCGCATCGTTCTTAAACCTGAACACACACACGAGAGGGTTAGCACTAACATGCCACAATGACAACGTTCTTCAACCTGACAACAGTTATTATTCAGGTGGAACCAATCTAAAGCTTTTCCACGTTTCCTCTCTGGGTACATGTGTCTGTGTGAGACTGTGTGTGTATACCTGGCAGGTAGCTGCATAGCCAGATAAGGAGCTATACTCCAGGCCAGGTTGACATTGTCTTTCCACTGTTTCTCACTGAGGCTGATGTACTTGGACCTCCAGTTGGCGATGCTGGTCTCCACTGACTGTTCTGTAGCGATGGCCAACTCCTGGGTGCACAGAGGGTTGTACCAGGTAGTCAACCGCTCAATCTCACTGGCCTAGAGGGGTGGAGGGGTGGGAGAGAGGACGTCAGTCCTAGCAACAAAGTGGACGGTCAGAATGTAGACTAACAGCAAATGAATAGCAAGGAGGGAGAGTCAAAGGGAATGTTTCTGTCTGGACTGAAACCTTCCACAGTAAAAATCCCCACTGTAGCCCTCACCAGTAAGGCCAGCAGCAGGGTCCGGCGCTTCATGTAGTACTTATGGAGCTGAGTCCCTCTGTTACTCTTCTTAGACATGCCTGGGGACAGAAAGGACATGGTCAGATCTCGCTGTGTGTGTGAGCACATTGAGTCGGTCTGTCTGTGTGTGTGTGTGTGTGAGTGTGTGTTACCTGACTTCTTGGAGGCGGTAGACATGCCAGAGGACAGAGGGTAGGTGTTGATCCAGCCACTCTGGCCACTCTGCTGGGAGCGGGAGCTGGAGTCATGAGACATGGTGCTCCTGGGGTCCTGGGCCGTCATCACAGAGAGACTGTTCAAAGACGGGTCCTGGTTGTCTACACACACAGAGACAGGCATACAGTGCTTTCAGAAGGTATTCACACCCCTTTACTCTTTCCACAGTTTGTTGTGTTACAAAGTGGGATTCAAATTGATGTCATTATTTTGTCAATGATCTACACAAAATACTCTGTAATGTCAAAGTAGAAGAAAAATTCGAGCATTTGTAAAAAAACGAATTACAAATATAACACTATTAAAATCTTGATTAGATATGTATTCAACCCCGTAAATCAAATGTTACAATCACATTTGGCAGCGACTACAGTTGTGAATCGTTCTGGGTAAGCCTCTAAGAGCTTTGCATACCTGGATTGTACAATAATTGCACATTGTTCTTTTTAAAACTCTTCAAGCTCAGTAAAGTTGGTTGTTGATCATTGCTAGACAGCCTTTTTCAAGTCTTGCCGTAGATTTTCAATTTAAAGTAAACGCTGTAACTAGGCCACTCAGGAACATTCAATGTCATTTTGGTAAGCAACTCCAGTGTATATTTGGCCCTGTGTTTTAGGTTATTGTCCTGCTGAAAGGTGAATTTGTCTCCCAGTGTCTGGTGAAATGCAGACTGAACCAGGTTTTCCTTTAGGATTTTGCTTAGCTCTATTCCGTTTCTTTTGATCCGAAAAATAACTCCCTAGTCCTTGCCGATGACAAGCATAACCATAACATGATGCGGCCACCACCATGCTTTAAAATATGAAGAGTGGTACTCAGTGATGTGATGTGTTGGATTTGTCCCAAACATAACACTTAGTATTCAGGACAAAAAGTAAAGTTCTTTGCCTCAGTTTTACTTTAGTGCCATATCCACAATATTAACATAATCTGTCAATTAGGTTAGTATTGTTGACCCATCCTCAGTTCTATCACAGCTATTAAACTCTATAACTGTTTTAAAGTCACCTTTGGCCTCATGGTGAAATCCCTGAGCGGTTTCCTTCCTCCTAGAAAGGACGCCTTTATCTTTGTATTGACTGGGTGTATTGATACACCATCCAAAGTGTAATTAATAACTTCACCATGCTCAAAGGGATATTCAAAGACTGTTTTTATTTTATTTGTACCCATCTACCAATAGGTGCCCTTCTTTGCAAAGCATTGGAAAACCTCCTTGGTCTTTGTGGTTGAATCTACACTTTGAAATTCACTGCTTGACTGAGGGACCTTACAGAGATGAGGTAGTCATCTTAAACTCTATTACTGCACACAGTGAGTCCATGTAACTTATTATGTGACTTGTTGAGCAAATGTTTGCTCCTGAACTTATTTTGGCTTGGGGGGGTTGAATACTTATTGACTCTTCATCTTTTCATTTTTAATGAATTTGTAATCATTTCTAAAAACATCATACTCCTTTGACATTATAGGGTATTGTGTGTAAACCAGTGACAAAAAAATATCTTTATTTAATTCATTTTAAATTCAGGCTATTACAACAAAATGTGGAAAAAGTCAAGGGGTGTGAATACTTTCTGAATACACTGTAGGTAGGGATAAAGCACACACACACACACACACACACACACACACACACACACACACACACACACACACACACACACACACACACACACACACACACACACACACACACACACACACACACACACACACACACACACACACACACACACACACACACACACACACACACACACACACACACACACACACACAGTCTTTCTATCCCTCATTGTTTGGGCCCTGGGGTTTTCCCGACTGATTTACTAAGCAAAAACTAATGTCCTTCCTCATTTAACACTCTCTATCCATATCTCTTTATCCCTCTCTCTCCATTCCAAACTTATCTATCTCCTGCTGCAATTACCTACATTTACATTACATTTACACTTAAGTCATTTACCTCTGTCCATCTAACGCCTAATTCCTTCACATTCTCTAGCTCCATCTTTCTCTCTCTCCATCCCTCAATGCATTCATCTAAAACAACATTGGCATGCATCCCCCTCTCTACCACTCAATGCATTCATTCCTGTCTAAATCCACACGGACATGCATCACCATCCATGGACAAGACATTGTGAACCGGAGGGAAATATAAATGAGGCGGCGAGCATTGTCTCAGCATTCGATGGAGGAAGGAGTTTTTGAAGAGCGATATGATGAGCTTTATAACGTTAGTCCTGTATTATATGAGATGGCCATGCGTTGTTCCCACAGGCAGTGGTAGAATTTACCCCTAACCGCTGATACAGTCAGACATTATTTCACCCACCTGATGGTAAAGGGTTACCATTGAGGGTAGAGTAATCTGATCCTAGATCTGTGGTTAGGGCTAGTTTCTACCTGGCGCGATCCGATGTGTTATGAAGTGAGATCATGTTGTTCTTGGGGACGCCAGGGACGGACAGGAGGAAGGAGCGGTGTGGGTGGTGGAGAGGAAATACGTCTCAAATTTCTCAATTTGTTTGTTTTCTTTTTGTTGACAAATTGACAAATCGAGCTGAGGGGCGGATCGGCATGATATGTGTAGAATAATAAATAATCAATCATGCATTTTATCAGAGGTGGCAAATCTGCGCCTTGCTCCGCAGCAGACAAATAGATGGATAGAGTAAAATAGATATAAAGAAAGAGAGACAGAAAGAAAGAGACAGAAAGAGAGACAGAAAGAAAAAGAGACAGAAAGAGAGACAGAAAGAAAAAGAGACAGAAAGAGAGACAGAAAGAAAAAAGAGACAAAGAAAGAGAGACAGAGAGACAGAAAGAAAAAGAGAGACAGAGAGACAGAAAGAAAGAGACAGAGAGACAGAAAGAAAAAGAGAGACAGAGAGACAGAAAAAGATAGAGAAAGAGAGACAGAAAAAGCTAGAGAAAGAGAGACAGAAAGAAATATAAATGAATAGATAGTGTGAGATCCTACAGACGAAAGATTTATCGATCTATGAGCAACGTAGCAAGAGCCTGATCAGGCGTCAGATTTGACCTGTGTAAAAACATGCTCTTGTAGTCTTGCAATGCTGTTGTTAATCAGCCGGTGTTTCCACCGCTGTAGGCTTACTTAGCATCGATATCGGAGAAGTGCTGGACACGATTAGTGATCCGAATATCCCGGCAGAGAGGGTGCTGGGGGTGGGCACGGCGCCTAGCTCACCGGGAGGAACCAGCTGGCACGCCGCCAGGTACTTCTTGTCCGACAGGATGCTGGCGTAGAAACGAATCATGAAGCTGATGTCCTCGCGCAGACGCTTGTCCCCCTGAGTAGGGAACTTAGGAGGAGCACTAAAGGGGGGAGAGAATGAGGGAAGTATACAATTAATTAACACGAGAAAATCCTGACCTCTGGATCATTGGCCCAAAGTATCCCCCATCGGGCCAATGACACGTGTTACGAACAACAACATTCTGCATAATAAATACTTTTTTTTACATTAGTATTATAATTTTAGCTTACGGCACCTGGTATTCACAGGCGGTCTCCCGTCCCAGTAATAATCAGGCCCGACCCTGAACAGGTGTGTTCAACAGGTGGTATGGCCACTAGCGTATTTTTTTGCAACTGCACATGGGGACAAAGATCGTACTTTTTGGAGAAATGTCCTCTGGTCTGATGAAACAAAAATAGAACTGTTTGGCCATCATGACCATCGTTATGTTTGGAGGAAAAAGGGGGAGGCTTGCAAGCCGAAGCACACCATCCCAACCGTGACGCACGGGGTGGCAGCATCATGTTGTGGGGGTGCTTTGCTGCAGGAGGGACTGGTGCACTTCACAAAATAGATGGCATCATGAGGAAGTAAAAATGATGTGGATATATTGAAGCAACATTTCAAGACATCAGTCAGGAAGTTAAAGCTTGGTCGCAAATGGGTCTTCCAAATGGACAATGACCCCAAGCATACTTCCAACGTTGTGGCAAAATGGCTTAAGGACAACAAAGTCAAGGTATTGGAGTGGCCATCACAAAGCCCTGACCTCAATCCTATAGAACATTTGTGGGCCGAACTGAAAAAGCGTGTGCGAGCAAGGAGGCCTACAAACCAGACTCAGTTACACCAGCTCTGTCAGGAGGAATGGGCCAAAATTCCCCCAACTTATTGTGGGAAGCTTGTGGAAGGCTACCCAAAACGTTTGACCCAAGTTAAACAATTTAAAGGCAATGCTACCAAATACTAATTTAGTGTATGTAAACGTCTGACCCACTGGGAATGTGATGAAATAAGTAAAATATTGAATAAATCATTCTCTCTACTATTATTCTGACATTTCACATTCTTAAAATAAAGTGGTGATCCTAACGGACCTAAGACAGGGAATTTTTACTAGGATTAAATGTCAGGAAGTGTGAAAAACTGAGTTCATATTTATTTGGCTGAGGTGCATTTAAACTTCCGACTTCAACTGTAAGTAGTACTTTAAAGTATTTTTACTTAAGTACTTTACACCACTGATTGGGAATGAATACAAACGTATCATCAGCAGCATAGTGTCCTGTTTCTTCTCCGCTTTTCTGGTAGCCATGTGTGGAATGTCATTGACCTATTGACCTTATAGCCTATAACCACTGCACAATAATGCACATTCCTCACGCTTGCCGTTTAACCACCACCAGCTATAATAACCTCAAGACCCATCACTGGAACTCCTTTCCCCTGCATAGTGCTACCTGGCATCACATCATCTGGCTTTGAGGATCCTCCCTCGGAGAGGAGGCCATTCCCCAAACTATTTATTAAAATGTCATATCGCATATTGTTTTGAGTCCACATGACGCTCTCTCCTTGTGGTAAAGATACTGATTTAGAGAGGGAAAGTCATCGCCCATGTTAGTAGTGAAGGACTATGGAGTAGAACTTCCTGTGTGTGTGTGTACCTGAAGTAGTCGAAGGCGGTAGAGTAGAACTTCCTGTGTGTGTGTGTACCTGAAGTAGTCAAAGGCGGTGGAGTAGAACTTCCTGTATGTGTGTGTGTACCTGAAGTAGTCAAAGGCGGTGGAGTAGAACTTCCTGTGTGTGTGTACCTGAAGTAGTCAAAGGCGGTGGAGTAGAACTTCCTGTGTGTGTGTGTGTGTGTGTGTGTGTACCTGAAGTAGTCAAAGGCGGTGGAGTAGAACTTCCTGTGTGTGTGTGTGTACCTGAAGTAGTCAAAGGCGGTGGAGTAGAACTTCCTGTGTGTGTGTGTGTGTGTGTACCTGAAGTAGTCAAAGGCGGTGGAGTAGATCTTCCTGTGTGTGTGTGTGTGTACCTGAAGTAGTCGAAGGCGGTGGAGTAGAACTTCCTGTGTGTGTGTGTGTACCTGAAGTAGTCGAAGGCGGTGGAGTAGAACTTCCTGTGTGTGTGTGTGTGTGTGTGTATATGTACCTGAAGTAGTCGAAGGCGGTGGAGTAGATCTTCTCTCGGAGGACATTTCTGATGGTGGTGTTGGTGACTACGTCAGAATGGAGCAGTGCTAGACCCAGAGTTAGGAGCCTACACACACACACACACACACACACATACACAAACACACAGAGATTACCTCAATGAATTTGCTCTGAATCAGAAACTGGATCGTGTGTGTGTGTCTGTGTGTGTGTGTGTGTATGTATATGTGTGTGTGTGTGTGTACGTATATGTGTGTGTGTGTGTGTGTGTGTGTGTGTATGTATATGTGTGTGTGTGGACCTAAAGCGAGGTCCGATGGCGGCCACGTGGCGGTTGAGGCTGCTCTTGGCCCCGCCTACATTGAGGGAGAGCGAGCGTTGTAATAGGCTCCCGAATATCTCCACCTGGTCTTCACTGGAATATTTTGCTATCTCAAACCTCTGAACCAGGAACTGGAGAGAGAAAGAGGGAGAAAGTAGAAGACGAGTTGGAGGGGGGGGGGGGGGCATGGAATGAAAACGTTTTAACAGCACACGTAGGACTCATGCAGTGAATTCCACTTACTCTAGTATTTTAAGCGAACTGGATTGAACTCACACACACCACACACACACCTCTATCCAAATGCAGTGAGGGGTGACGTCGGGGGGACAGGGGACAGGCTGACTCTCCTCTGAGGCTGCTAGGGGATCAGCCTCCACCTGAGCATCAGAGAACAAGCCCATCTTCAGCTCCACTGTCATCTGCCACGCTCCCGCCATCTCACGCATGAACTACAGACAGAGAGAGCGAATACCCGTATTAGTGTGGGTTTGAATCCGGGTCCCACCACTATTTTCACAGAAATACACAATGTTACTTCAACTCCGGCAATAGATGTCTCCAGATACTTACCGGGACCTCTACTCCAGTGCGAGCAGCCAGCAGCCACTCCCAGCAGGCGATAGCCGTCTCCATGCCGTGCTCTGTAAACATCTTCAGAGGAGACCAACACAGGTGGTGCAGCAGCTGAGGATCACACTCTTCACAGAGAGAGAGACAACACAAGCCTTCAATATAATGGGTTAGACAGACGTCCAGTTTTCCCTGTGGTCGGTCTGTCTAAGAGACTATATCCATGAAAAGACACACCCCAATGGGCTATATCAGGGATGAGCACAAAACAAAACATCTATATATATCTATAATAAATCCAGGCCACTCCTGAACGTCTAAAACTAGACAGAAAGTATGTAGACATTGTAATGGACCGATACATTTTCAAATAGCTGCCCTTTCTCTGGCCCGCTATATACTTTTGATGAACAAATCGATCTGGACAAATATGTGCAGCACTTCAGCTGAATTTTGAAAGCCCGATGTAGCCCTCGAGCGGAAATGATTGCCCGACCCTGGGCTACATGGTGCCTTCATTCCCTCGCAAATCAAAAAAACTTGTCAGCACACACACCTTTAGTGCTGATGAGCAGAGCAGCCAGTTTGAACATGTTCTCAGTGAAGGCCTCAGGATTCTGAGTGTCAAGAGCCTCTGTCATCTGTCTGACCATCAGGGTGGACAGGTCTGACTGGCTACGCACCGCCTCAATGAAATGAATCATACCTGCCACCTGGAGGGAGAAACACACACACACACACACACACACACACACACACGCAATGTCGATGTGAACCGCAACATTGTTCTGTTGACTCAGCCGAAGAAATATGAAGAAGTGAAATATGAAGAAGTGAGTGTCCGGTCTAGAACTGTAGCAGTGTCTCACTGTACCTCTCCAGCATAGCGGTTCCTCAGGTTGAGTGAGGCCATGAAGTTGGAGTAGTCCTTCTTCACACAGGCTGGCCTCTCTGTCAGCTGGGTGATCTGGAGGGGAGGAAGGGACTTGGCTAGTGTGTGTGTGGACACGTTTTACTATACTTGTGAGTACCAGACGTCCTACAACTCTGAGAAGTGAGGATATTTTTTGCCGGTCCTCACTTGTAAAAAGGCTATTTTAGGCTTAGGGGTTAGGTTTAGGGTTTGAATTCGGGTTAGGAGTTAGAGTTAGGGAAAATACGATTTTGAATGGAAATACATTTTAGGTGTGTGTGTGTATTCTCACCCCTAGCGTCGTGCTCTGTCTGTTGTAGCCAGCGAAGTGCAGGATGCTCTCTGTAGCCATGGCCAGGCCAGTGTGCTGGGACAGACCTGACACCCAGTTCTGATGCTTGTTCAGGTACTCCTGGAGATGATGAAGAAGAACATCAAAAACAGGGAACAAAGAGAAGACTCATCTAAAACCTTGACTTCCTCAAAAAAGCCATCTAGAAGCTCTTCATGAACAATGATTTGACAGAACATCTGAAATGCGTTTCCATCTGCTTTTCCTTTACAAAATGTGTGTGTGTGTGTGTGTGTGTGTGTGTGTGTGTGTGTGTGTGTGTGTGAAAATCACCTGTAGGTGTGACTTGGTGACAGAGGGGGCCCACTTCATGGCTTCTTTCAGGATCTCCCCACAGCGAGCAGCAAAGTCCTTCACTATGCTCTACAACCACAGAGAAACGTCAACGCAACATTCAGAACACACACACACACACACCAAAACACCCATTCCTACCTCTCTGGCCTCGTATGTGTCTGGTACAGTGATCCTGTAGGGGGTGTCCGGGATGTCGTAGTACGGCTGGTCCTTATGGATGTCCTTTACACAAAGCAGGAGCACAAATCAATACATTGAGGGGTCACAGAGAATAACAATGGCAGGTGGATAATAGAGAGCATGTGCGCGTACCGCGCCGAGGGAGAGGGAGAGGGTCTGCAGGATGTCCAGCATTGTCTTCAGTACGCGGCCACTCCACAGCAGGTGGGGGAACGTTTCGGCCAGACCTGACAGGTATTTGTCGGCCACCCTACGGATCCTCTTGTGGATGTGGTTGAAGTTGACCAATAGGAACTGTGCGTGGCGCTCCAACTCCTCCTCGTGGGCTTTAGTCTTCGGCTGGGGAGAGAAACACAGGAGAGAGCAACGGTTAAACCAACCCACCAATCATTGGAGAGTACATGCTCCACAGACGGTCAGGTGTTCTTGACTTTCAGATGTTCTTGCGTCTCTCCGTTTTGATGGAATCTGAGGACGGTCCTCAAATATTCGTTGTACGACTCCATGGCTAGTGTTGGGTTTTAAGTGTTATCCGACAACCTTACCTTCTCAGCCATCATCTGTAGGAAGACCTCAAACACTTTGTCCCCAACGGCTATCACACACTGCATCATACCTGGAGACAAAGAGAGGAGACATTCATTTTATCACTGTCTAAAACACGTGGAATAAACGCCAAATATATTTGTAATAAATGTGTAATATCGGTGCAATACCTGTGCAATACCTGCAATACCTGTAAAATACCTGTAATACCTGTGCTACCTGTAATACCTGTGCTACCTGTAATAACTAATAACTGTAATGCAGCTTACCAGACTTGTCCTTCTGGATGGCTCTGTCCTCAAAGTAGCGGAACATCACCTGGAAACGGTCAGAGTCTAGAGCACGCAGCATCCTGGTGAGAGAAGAGGGGAGAGATGGATTGGAAACGGTCAGAGTCTAGAGCACGCAGCATCCTGGTGAGAGAAGAGGGGAGAGATGGATTGGAAACGGTCAGAGTCTAGAGCACGCAGCATCCTGGTGAGAGAAGAGGGGAGAGATGGATTGGAAACGGTCAGAGTCTAGAGCACGCAGCATCCTGGTGAGAGAAGAGGGGAGAGATGGATTGGAAACGGTCAGAGTCTAGAGCACGCAGCATCCTGGGGAGAGATGGATTGGAAACGGAGGCATGATATGAATGACTGGGAGATTCCTCCATCTATACCTACCCTCCAACTGCTAGACTCGAGACAGCTCAGAAACAGCAGGGTGCATCTCAATAGTCCAAAGTGGCTTGCTTTCCCATCTTTCCTTACCTCATGTACTCCAGCCTGTAGACAGACAGTAGGTAGGTCGACATGGCAAAGTCTAGTTTGTTGATGAGAGCAGACACCTCAGGAGGAGGATCTAGCAGGTTTATAATGGTGCTCCTCAGGTCATTCAGCTCCGCCTGAAAACACACACACACACAAAACCAGGGAACGTCAGCCAAGTGTGTGTGTGTGTTTGTAGTAGGACGTGTGTTTATGTCTGTACACGATCTGTATGTGTGTGTGTATGTGTGTGTGTGTGTGTGGATGCGTACAGCTGTGACAGTGTCGTTCTTCAGGGCAGAGTTGTACTGTAGTTCAGAGCGTAGGGGTTCTCCACTGGGGAAAGTGAGGAGGGGAGACTTGGTGGCGATCTCACACACTCCCTCATACCACTCCTCTGGCCACAGACCTGCACAACACACAAAACCCTTAATAAACCCATGCACTTTTACACAGCAGAATGACTGTTAGCCTGATAAACTCACTTTAATCTTTCCATCAGATGGGTAACATTAGCCCACCATTTAAACCATGTTGAGTCAATTCTATATATTGTATCAATCCTGGTGGTATACTGTAGTATATGTTAAAATCATCTTAAACAGCCACCTGATCCCTCAACAGCGAAGCCCATCACCACTGAGTAGAGCCAGAAGTCTCTGAACAGCTTCTGCAGGCGAGGCTTCGCTTCCTTGATGGGCGGCAGACGCTTCGTCAGCTACACAGAGGGAGGAGATCCAGATCAACACGGAGTGTATAGATGAAGTTGTACTGCACAAACTGTTGAAAACAGAATTGTATAGAGGCAACCCACATACCACGGCAATAACAGGAATCAGCACTCCAAGGTTCCCAGCACTGCTCGACGCCTGAAAATGTAAAAAAACGATAGCGAAACAATGTCAACGCAAAACAACACAAGCCTGTTGTCGAGGAACCTTATTGTCTAGCCTAAGTTATGGTTACTGTGTAAATGGAGTGTACCTTCAGTGCAGGGCCCTTGTCCGGGGCCCTCTCGCTGGCCCTCTTGCCCTCCAGTCCCAGCTGGACAAACAGCTCCAGTAGGTTGACCAGCAGCTCATCTACCATCTGCTCTGCGGCCAGGTTAGCTGCTATGTTTGCTAACGCATTGATCACCGCCAGGGAACAGTGTCTGAAACACACGAGATTAGCATAGTCGTTTTTAGTATAGTGGGTCATGGAGCTGGCTATGGGCAGTGAGTAGGGGTTCGGCAGTGGGGGACTGTGGGGAACAGGGAAGGCCTAAGGATATAAACTAAATGTATTTATTTTTACAATCATTTGAATGATCTTCTGATTTCATCTCTTTAGTTTGAGTCAGAAAGCGAGTGGGTCAATACTGAAGGGAAAAAAATAGCCAATCAGGATTTTTATTTGGTGGTCTCTGGGTAGAACAATCTAGCTAGTTCAGCCAGCCATTGGCTAGGCCTTCAGAAGCTGGACAGAAGGCCTTTTGTATTGTTCTGATTGGGTGGGGCCTACTGGAGTGAATGGGCTGCTTATTCTTTAACATTATTTGATGCTGTGTGTGACTGCTGTCGTCTGTCTATCAGCCGCGTCTATGTGTTCGACCAAAACTGAAGTGGACAGGTATTACGGTCGCTGTCCTTTCAGCACAACGAGCCTGTCACCTTTGATGTGACACTGTTGTTGTCTCTATTGGTGACAGTGGTGTTAGGCTATCATAGGTTGTGTAAAAAGTAACCACGTTTACACGCACACCAATATCCCGTTTTTTTGTTTTGTTGAGTTGACGCATATAAACATCATTAAAAACAGTATTAACCCCTCCACACTCTCATGTATAGCAATGACCTGGGGAATAGTTACAGGGGAGTGGAGGGGGGGATCAATGAGCCAATTGGAAGCTGGGGTTGGAAGCTGGGGATGATTAGGGGACCATGATGGTATGAGGGCCAGATTGGGAATTTAGCCAGGGCACTGGGGTTAATACCCCTACTCTTACAATAAGTGCCATGGGATCTTTTAGTGACCACAAAGAGTCAGGACACCCGTTTAACGTCCCACCCGAAAGACGGCACCCTACAAATCATATCCCATTTTACCATAACCTGGAAAAGCTTGTATCCAGGTCATGAGAAACCCGGATAAGATAGCTGGGATATGTTGATCTTAGAAGGGATACTGTGGCATGTAAACATCTTATTCTGTTTACTGTTGTTTTTCGCAGTCTGCGCAGGCTCATTTTCACATTTCACAGGTGTTGTGTCATGATGTTCTCACCTGATTGTCAAACGAATCCCTTCAAAAAGTAGGCTACCTGCGCAGTTCCATCCACCATAATACATCTAGAATCATTTGTTTTGCTGATACTCTGCAGGCTACTGGACGATATAGCCTACTGCGGTGTTTCCCAAACTCGGTCCCGGGGACCCCAAGAGGTGCACGTTTTGGGTTTTGTTGGAGTACTACACGGCTGTAATGCTAGGGCAAAAACCAAAACATGCAGAGTTTGGGAAACGCTGACCTACTGGGTTATACTACTTTCACACCCAATTTAAATACGTTTTTGCTTATAATTTCCAACATTTGGTAGGCCATTTGTTTGTCAACTACAGTTAGGTAGATACATGCAGCTTCTCTTATGTCATAACTTGTTGCCCCAGAAGACTAAATAAAGCAGTGCTCACCAGAACGCCCATCAATAGAATGAATGCATTAGTAATCTAGCTGACACCGGTAAAGTTGTCGGTTTCGTTTAGGAACCGGGGAGAAAACTTAATAACTCCACAGCAGTGGAAAGAATGATCCTGTGCAAAATTTCATTTTAAGGAAATGAAAAGCTGAGAAGTCGATGAAACACGTTTCTGATAAGACTTCAGTTCGTCTTGGGTGCATATTTTATGTGGTCGAAATACTGTCTGGTTGCATAACAGTGTCCAAGATAACACGTGACACCCACATTCGCATTTTTCTCAAGAGATGCTGAAAGAAAGCGTATTTCTCCACTCCTGTTCCCGAGACTAAATCAACATTTGTTGTATCATTTTACTGCAATAAATGCATAATTCTGCAGGAGTTAATATTATACTACATGTGAGAGGTTATAGACCTACAGTCACTGTCCATATGTCAGTTACTACTCCATTTAACCCATATGATCTTAAATTAGGAATGTTCTGTTTATTCATGGTTTCAGAGATACTAGTGAGTGGGATATCAAAAATGCATGTAAACAGCTTATCCCGAATAAGACCTTAAGCTACTATACGAAATACTGTGTGCATGTAAACGTGGTCAATGTGCTTTTTTATTTTGCCGGTCGCATTATTTTATGCTGTGTGTCACATGTCGTGTCCGTGCCGGTTCTGACTCTGTGTGTGCGGCAGCCCGAAGCGAGGCCAGGCCTGTTTGATTCATTCATGATGTCATCAAAAAGCATCGCTCCTCCGTCACTACAACGGTCCAACTACAGAAGATATCATGTTTTCTGTCCTCATCTTGATTTTTTTGTTTGTTTGGTACAACGTATTGGAAGATTTTTGTTCCCTCTGAAGCCCTAGGTCCTATAGTCATGGTTCGCCACTGAGGATAGGATAGGGGGCAAAGGTGTAGGGGCTGAGGACACCTGTATCCGTGGTCCTTGTAGTCCTTGGTGGAGTAGACCATGGAGGAGGCCTTCACACTGATCTGCTGGAACAGGTTCCACACCTCCTGGTAGATATATTGCTGTGAGGTGAGAGAAAATGATGCGTTTACTGAGGGATGTATTGCAACGGGGAGAGAGGGAAGAGGGAATGAGTATAAAAGACAGGATCAAGTGTGTGAGCGCCTCACATTCCCAGTGATGACCATGCATCCCAGCTGATCTATAATGAGTACGTCTAGCTGTGACGGCGGCTGGCAGAACTTCTGCTGTAGGATCTGCAGGATGGGCTCCATGACGCGGGGCGTGTCCCTCAGAGCCACCGCGATGTGACCCAGGGCTCTGATGGTGTGGTCTGGGATCAGGTGGGCCTCTCTGGGGGGGGAGACATACAGTTGGTCAGAGGGGCTGCCAGTCACTGCCACGGAGATGGTTAGAGCTCCTATCAATCACTGCAGGACAGTCTTTCTAGGTAGGTCACCTGAGGTTCACTAGCTAACACTGACAGTTTTTTCTCAGAGGTAGTACAGCCTGCTCATAAGTAAAGTAAGAGGTGATGTTGGGAGGGGTCAGATAGACTTACTTGTCATTCTCCTGAGAGATGTAGAGACGGTTGGACAGGCTGGCCAGGAAAGCCTCCACTATAACACTGTCCATAGTCAGACCAGCCTTCAGACAGCTGAGAGAAGGAGGGGGGGGGGGGTGGAGAGAAGAGAAAGACAGACCGCCTACTTAGTGACAGCGGCGAATGAAAGGCGCGAACGTTGCTCATATTTCTCTTCTTTGAAAACAAATGTAGCGTCACACAGCATGTCGTCTTCCCTCACCTGCAGATGTTGTCTATGGAGATGTCTCGGAGCTGTTCGTACATGGAGGGCTGGCTCTTCTTATTAGCGTGAGCACTGAACGTAGACTGGGAGTGCTCATTGGTCACGTGGATCTTGACCTCGCCTGTCCCTGTGGTGTACTGGCTGTGGTACTTGTACAGCTTGACCAGGACAGGAGAGGGGACCACCAGGAAGTCTCTGAGAGACATGGTGACAGAGTGGGCCACCACCGGGAACCGCTCACACAGACGACCCAGACCCTACACACAAACGCACCCAGGAACATTTCTATTAGGTATAATTGATACTCATATTATGGCATTCTCATCAACACAATATTGTGAAGACAGATAAAAACAGGAAGCGACTCGGAGGGAACCACTGTCGGCAGAACCGACCTGTAGACAGCAGACGAGCAGGGGCATGTGAGCGATGATAACTTTACTGGACGTCTTGGACTGCAGTTTCTCTGACAGCTTGGTACACAGGTTCTCAGCTCCTGATCAAAAACGCATGAACAACAGTCGGTTTGTGTTCATTCCAAATGAATGACACGGTTTTTTTTTTCTTCTCTCAACACGTGTCCAATTCATTCCCAAAACAAATGCGTGAGCTGTTGCTTTTCAAGACATGCGCACGGGGTCGACAAGTAAACGCACTCTTACCCTGCTCCTCAGTGACGGCCCAGACCATGAGGTCAACACAGGCAGCGTTCGCCTGGCAGCGTAGCTTCAGAGGACTCAGCTCACTGTGGAGGTACTCCACGTCATGTAGGATCCTCTGCAGCTCCGACTGGCTACTACTGAACTGCTCCAGGACAAAGTCATGAACCTCCTTCACATAGCCCGTCTGCAGGTCTGGGAACACCGTCACATCAATAACATGCTAGTGGAACAGTCAGAAACACGTGCAGCAAACAGTCCGCTGAACTGATTCTGAACAATGGAAAATCAGGTCATATCAGAGGCTTTCTGTATATTAGAGATGGGTTAGGTTAGGCTAAAGGTTAGGGTCAGGTTAAAAGGGGCAATCTGCCGTTCAAACAATAACACTGGTTTTGCTAAACAGCTGAGGGACTGGACTGGAGAAATGTAACCACTCTCAAATTCACAAATTGATTTCATACATGAAATCAAAATGATAATTGTAACCATGTTTTGAGGCTGTACAGTGTTTGCTTACAACCAACTTATCTTTTGAGTTCTGATGGGGTACGACAGTTGAGTTCATGAGGCACTTATAAGTTCTATTAAAATGGGTACATATCATTCATTTATACGTCCAAAAGTGGATGTAGCAGCTGCAGATTTCCCCCTTTAAAAAGGTGAGGGTGAGAGACCAGTGGGTTTATTACCTTTCAGGTTGTACAGCGTGTCTCTGAGCATCTTGAAGATGGTCACATACAGAGGATCACTGAAGGTCCTGTAGTGCAGGTGCATACCTGGGTTCAACTAGAGGGAGAGAACACAACAAACATGATGTAACATCCATCTCGAGGACTACACAGGAAAGTGCTGTCATTCAAATAGAGGGGAAATGAACCTGCCTCCAGAAGCTCCTGCAGGGTGTCATCCAGTGTTTTCAGAAAGGATTCAGAGACAAACTGCTCAACCTGCACAAGACAAACAGAACACTTCGAAATTCATTCTGAAAAACGATGTTCTACTCGTTCTAATTCTACAGTTCTATCCAATCCGATTCCACAGTTCTATCCAATCCGATTCTACAGTTGTACTCATTCTGATCCTACACATGTACTGACCATGTTGAGGAGCTGGCGCAGAATGTCCAGAGGGACGTCAAACTCTCCCTGGGCACTACCCGTAAACAGAGGAGACACAGAGAAACTAGAACTGATGGTGGAGAAGTAATAGTCTGGGTCCACAGCACTACCATCAGGGAGATAGGAGCCTGGAGAGAGAGGGAGGGTGTGAGGGAGGGAGGGAGGGTGACAGGGAAGGATAGAGAGAGGGTGAGAGAGGGAGGGTGAGAGAGAGGGAGGGAGAGAGAGGGAGGGTGAGAGAGAGAGGGAGGGAGAGGGAGGGTGAGAGAGAGAGGGAGGGTGAGAGAGAGAGGGAGGGTGAGAGAGCGAGGGAGGGTGAGAGAGCGAGGGAGGGTGAGAGAGAGAGGGAGAGAGAGAGGGAGGGGAGGGAGTAGAGAGAGGGAGGGATAGAGAGAGGGAGGGAGGAAGGGATAGAGAGAGAGGGAGGAAGGAAGGGATAGAGAGGGGAGAGAGGGAGGGATAGAGAGGGATAGATAGAAAGAGGGAGGGAGGGAGGGTGAGTGGAAGGGATAGAGAGGAAGGGTGAAAAGGAGGGATATATAATGAGAAAAGTATCAGTCAAAAAGTGAGACATGGGCTACTAAATCAACTGAAATACTTCCGAAATATATTGTCTTTCTTATATTTCCTCACCTTCAAAGTACTGTGCAGAGGGATCAGCTGGGCAGCTGAGGGTCAGTCCTGCTCTCTCTGGACTGGCCTACAGACAGAGGAAAATAACATTTTCAGACATTTCAAATACGAGACTCCTTTGACCTCTAGTGGCAGGGTATGGTAGTATAGACGCATGCTCTGTACTGAAATAGAAATAGTAACAGAGGACCCCTTGCGTCTTATGGTGTCTCCCTGACACACGATGAGCAGTAATGGCAGTACTACGGTGTAGCAGTAGTAATGGTAGTAGTGTTGGTATAGTATGGTAATAGTACCTGCTGTGATATGCTGGACACGGAGCTTCCTTTGCGCCTGATGGTGTCTCCCTGACAAACTGTGAGCAGCGAGGCTGGCATGATGGAGCGGAAGTCGTTGAAGGAGCGCCGTCGTGACGGGTCAGCCTCCTCGGCACCGGACAGGAGCGGGGCTCCCGCCCGCGGAAATAGCTTGGACAGCAGGGGCTCCTCAGTGTTGCTATAGCGACCAAAGGCCCGGGCCACACCCAACAGGCAGGGCACAGTGTACCGGCACAGGTATTCTGGGGAGGAAGGGAGGGGTGAGAGAAAGAGACAGACAGGTAAATAGCTGCTTTTTTCATTCTATGCTCTTTCTGTGTCCATCTACGTATAACACAACGTTTGTGAGGAGTACAAGAGAAAATAACTCGATAACTAACCTGGAACTAACATTTTCATTAAACACTGTTGAAAGTGAAATGGTGACAGAGAGCATGCTGGTACCTTTATCATGGCTCTCTGGGTCCAGGCAGATGTCCAGCAGGACCTGCATTATGTCCATGATGGCCTCCAGGATCTGTCCTCGCAAGGTGTTATCTCGCTGGGCAACGTCAGATAGAAGAGTGCCCAGACAGAAGCAGAAGTTCTCTGCTACCGGCAGGATCTCTGTAGGACAGGAAGATAATACCATCAACCAGTCAGACAGGCTGAATTCATACTGAATGCCGTGAGACAGACAAACGCTTGCTTGCATCTACTTCCTTACCAAGTCCCTTGCTTCCAGAGCTTTCTTCGATCCATTGAACTCTGGGAAGTCCCTTCAGCAGCCCCAACAGGTAGGGAATGATAGCATCTTTGTGCTGCAATAAAAACATCACATCACAAACCACTCGAGCAAAAGCCACTAAACAGCTAAGGGGGGCAGACAAGGTGCTGCGATAGGAGCCAGTTATTGGTCTGACAGGGTCAGGGACTCAAGGAACATCCGTCCCATATAAAGCATTATAGAAACGCAACCATGAACAGCGTCAGAGTAGGCCTAGCTGCTCCAGTTCAATCTACCTGTAGGTCCGACTCGACCAGGAAGATGCCCAGAGCTATGACCGCATCCCTCCTTCTCTCGTCCAGCTGGAACACCCCTCGGAAATCTACTGGACACATGCATTGTAGCTTCTGGACCTGAAACAGAGATAAACAGCAAACATGTGATTTGTATAAACCTTGCTGTCTGTCTCGCCGACATTTGCAACATTGTTTCAAAATTCAAATTGCTCTCCAGCTGTCCTATAGTAATGAATGTGTCTGGATGAGACAGACACAGGCAGGAAGCTTTTCTCAGGGAGTCGAAATCATGAATCAGCATAATTTGTATGTATATATAGAAAGAAATATCAATAGAAAACAGCTAGAACGAAACAAAGTGCAGCTAGTTTGCAGTCTTTCCAGCTTCAGTTGGAAGTGATTGTGTTAGCTGTGTTGTTGGCTAGCTCCTCTGAACAACAGTGTCCTGAAGAGAGAGCACATTTTCTATGCCAGGTGAAATTTCGAATCCTTAGCTCATTCTTACGGATGTATCCAAATAAATGTCACTAGAAAACAGCTAGAAATATGCAAATGCAGCTACTTTATTGTTATTCTGGCTGCATTGTTTGAGTGACTAAGTTAGCCGTAGTTGGCTAGCTAGAAAGCAAGGGATAAGAACGTTGCCAGTCAGTAGCAATAGAACATTTAGAACGAACGACTGGGTCGCGTCCATAGATACAGATCAAAAAAGACTGACCGGGGCCTCCCGGGTGGCGCAGTGGTCTAGGGCACTGCAACTGCGCCACCAGAGTCTCTGGGTTCGCCCCCAGGCTCTGTCGCAGCCGGCCGCGACCGGGAGGTCCGTGGGGCGACGCACAATTGGGCTAGCGTCGTCCGGGGTAGGGAGGGTTTGGCCGGTAGGGATTTCCTTGTCTCATCGCGCTCCAGCGACTCCTGTGGCGGGCTGGGCGCAGTGCGCGCCAACCAAGGGGGCCAGGTGCACGGTGTTTCCTCCGACACATTGGTGCGGCTGGCTTCCGGGTTGGAGGCGCGCTGTGTTAAAGAAGCAGTGCGGCTTGGTTGGGTTGTGCCTCGGAGGACGCATGGCTTTCGACCTTCGTCTCTCCCGAGCCCGTACGGGAGTTGTAGCGATGAGACAAGATAGTAATTACTAGCGATTGGATACCACGAAAATTGGGGGGATAAAAAATAAATAAAAAAAGACTGACCGACTGGGTCACGTCTCTGGCAACCGAACCGATAGTAATAATGGCCAGCCGGCTCAGGTAGCAACCCTAGATTTGTGTCGGGACTATATCTTGCGGAAGGATGAAATAGTATAATAGTGATAATGCCCTTGAAGCTGGTGTTTGGAGAATAACAACACCCGTGCCAATAGATCCTCCAAACACAGGCTTCTCTGGCAAAAAAAAGTGAAATTGTTGCCAGCAGCACAGTTACAGTCACTAACGTTCTAGATAACATGAAAACAGCCTAACCAGCTCTGCTAGGGAGAGTAAAACGGTGACTGAGGTGTTCTCTCATTTGTGACTGGAAGTAGCTAGCAAGCTAGCCAACTTTAGCCAGTTAGCTTGGGTGCGTGACTGCCGTTGTGAGGTCAGCAGCACAGTTACATTACAAAGCACGCTCATCCATTTTTTGTGTAATTATGGCAAAATATTATTTGGCTGGTAGATTTATTTTTATTTTTTATCTACCTGCCACATTGGCTGGTGGACCGAAAAGTTGGTTTCAGGCTCTAAACTAATCTATTTTGCTATCAAAGCTTGAGTTATGAAATAAAATATGCTCTGAGAAGAACGACATTGTCAGTCCTGTCTGCAGCACAAACCTCATACCTACATAACAATTTTTATTAGGTTAATGTTACATTTTTTATGTGATGTTTGAAAATAATAACCCGAGTGGTAGATCAGCTTGCTTTTTGACTGCGAACGTGATCTTTACACAGAAAAGGTTGGTGACCACTGGTCCTAAGGTTAACAAAAAATGGTTAGACAAACAAAAAACAAGTCCTGTGGAAGTAAACAGCTCATTGACGAAAGAGGTCAAAGGAGAATGGCAAGAATCGAGCTAGCAAACAGGTGGGCCACAAACAGACAAATAACGGCGCAGTACAACAGTGGTGTGCAGAACGGCATCTTGGAACGCACAACTCATCTGTCCTTGTCACGGATGGGCTATTGTAGCAGACGACCACTCCGGGTTCCACTCCTATCAGATAAAAACAAGAAGAAGCGGCTCCAGTGGGCACGCAATCACCAACACTGGACAATTGAGGATTGGAAAATCATTGCCAGGTCTGACGAACCCCAGTTCCTGTGGCGTCATGCTGATGGCAGTCAGGATTTGGCGTAAACAGCATGAGTCCATGGACCCCTCCTGCCTGGTGTCAACGGTACAGGCTGGAGGCGGTGGTGTACTGATTTGGGCAATGTTTTCCTGGCACATGTTGATACCAATTGAGCAACGATTGAATGCCACAGTGTATCTGAACATCGTTGCTGAACAAACCCATTAGAGCATATTAGGGATGAGATGAAACAGGCTGTTGGCAGCATGAATGTACCGTCGTCCAATCTGCAGCAACTGCGTGACGTCAGCACGGACCCACATCCCTGTAGAACATTACCGACACCTTGTAAAATCCATGCCACGAGAAATTCAAGCTGTTCTGGAGACAAAGGGAGGGTCGACCGAGTACTAGATGGGTGTACCTAATAAACTGGCCGGTGAGTATATTTGACTTTTAATATTATAGTGTTGACGCCTAAGTCTATAGGCTGGTGTGTTTACGGACATATTCAATCAATCCTTATCCCAGTCTGCTGTTCCCACATGCTTCAAGAGGGCCACCATTGTTCCTGTTCCCAAGAAAGCAAAGGTAACTGAGCTAAACGACTACCGCCCCGTAGCAGTCACTTCCGTCATCATGAAGTGCTTTGAGAGACTAGTCAAGGATCATATCACCTCCATCCTACCTGACACCCTAGACCCACTCCAATTTGCTTACCGACCCAATAGGTCCACAGCCGACGCAATCGCAATCGCAACCACACTGAACACTGCCCTAACCCATCTGGACACGAGGAATACCTATGTAAGAATGCTGTTCATCGACTACAGCTCAGCATTTAACACCATAGTACCCTTCAAACTCATCATCAAGCTCGAGACCCTGGGTCTCGACCCCGCCCTGTGCAACTGGGTCCTGGACTTCCTGATGGGCCGCCCCCAGGTGGTGAGGGTAGGTAACAACATCTCCACCCCGCTGATCCTCAACACTGGGGCCCCACAAGAGTGCGTTCTGAGCCCTCTCCTGTACTCCCTGTTCACCCACGACTGCGTGGCCATGCACGCCTCCAACTCAATCATCAAGTTTGCAGACGACACTACAGTGGTAGGCTTGATTACCAACAACGACGAGACAGCCTACAGGGAGGAGGTGAGGGCCCTCGGAGTGTGGTGTCAGGAAAATAACCTCACACTCAACATCAACAAAACAAAGGAGATGATTGTGGACTTCAGGAAAGAGCAGAGGGAGCACCCCCCTATCCACATCGACGGGACAGCAGCGGAGAGGGTAGTAAGTTTTAAGTTCCTCGGCGTACACATCACGGACAAACTGAATTGGTCCACCCACACAGACAGTGTTGTGAAGAAGGCGCAGCAGCAACTCTTCAACCTCAGGAGGCTGAAGAAATTTGGCTTGTCACCAAAAGCACTCACAAACTTCTACAGATGCACAATCGAGAGCATCCTGTCAGGCTGTATCACCGCCTGGTACAGCAACTGCTCCGCCCACAACCGTAAGGCTCTCCAGAGGGTAGTGAGGTCTGCACAACGCATCACTGGGGGCAAACTACCTGCCCTCCAGGACACCTACACCACCCGATGTCACAGGAAGGCCATAAAGATCATCAAGGACAACAACCACCCGAGCCACTGCCTGTTCACCCCGCTATCATCCAGAAGGCGAGGTCAGTACAGGTGCATCAAAGCAGGGACCGAGAGACTGAAAAACAGCTTCTATCTCAAGGCCATCAGACTGTTAAACAGCCACCACTAACATTTAGTGGCCGCTGCCAACATACTGACTCAACTCCAGCCACTTTAATAATGGGAATTGATGGAAATGTATGTAAAAATGTATCACTAGCCACTTTAAACAATGCCAATTAATATAATGTTTACATACCCTACATTACTCATCTCATATGTATATGTATATACTGTACTCTATATCATCTACTGCATCTTGCCATCTTTATGTAATACATGTATCACTAGCCACTTTAAACTATGTCACTTTATGTTTATATACCCTACATTACTCATCTCATATGTATATACTGTACTTTATACCATCTACTGCATCTTGCCTATGCCAATCTGTACCATCACTCATTCATATATCTTTATGTACATATTCTTTATCCCTTTACACTTGTGTGTATAAGGTAGTAGTTGTGGAATTGTTAGGTTAGATTACTCGTTGGTTATTACTGCATTGTCGGAACTAGAAGCACAAGCATTTCGCTACACTCACATTAACATCTGCTAACCATATGTATGTGACAAATAAAATTTGATTTGATTTTATTTACAGTGCATTCGTAAAGAATTCAGACTCCTTGACTTATTCCACATTTTGTTAGGTTTTTCCCTCACCAATCTACACACAATCCCCCATAATGACAAAGCAAAAACAGGTTAACACATTTTTGAGAAATTATTCAAAATAAAAAACGGAAATATCACATTCACATAAGCATTTAGACCCTTAGTACTTTGTTGAAGCACCTTTGGCAGCGATTACAGCCTCGGGTCGTCTTGGGTATGACGATAAAAGCTTGGCACACTTGTATTTGGGGAGTTTCTCCCATTATTCTCTGCAGATCCTCTCAAGCTCTGTCAGGTTGGATGGGGAGCGTTGCTGCACAACTATTTTCACGTCTCTCCAAAGATGTTCAATCGGGCTCAAGTCCGGGCTCTGGCTGGGCAACTAAAGGATATTCAGAGAGACTTGTCCTGAAGCCACTCCTGCGTTGTCTTGGCTGTGTGCTTAGGGTCATTGTCCTGTTGGAAGGTGAACCTTCACCCCAGTCTGAGGCCCTGAGCACTCTGGAGCAGGTTTTAATCAAGGATCCTTCTGTATTTGCTCTGTTCATCTATTCCTCAATCCTGACTAGTCTCTCAGTACTTGCCGCTGAAAAACATCCCCACAGCATGATGCTGCCACCACCATGCTTCACCGTAGGGACGGTACCAGGTTTCCTTCAGAAGTGACGCTTTGCATTCAGGCCAAAGAGTTCAATCTTGGTTTCATCAGACCAGAGAATCCTGTTTCTCATGGTCTGAGTCTTCA
This sequence comes from Salvelinus fontinalis, assembly GCF_029448725.1. Taxonomy (NCBI): domain Eukaryota; kingdom Metazoa; phylum Chordata; class Actinopteri; order Salmoniformes; family Salmonidae; genus Salvelinus; species Salvelinus fontinalis. The sequence continues at coordinate 33,630,343 of NC_074685.1, forward strand.
GGTGCCTTTTGGCAAAATCCAAGCAGGCTGTCATGTGCCTTTTACTGAAGAGTAGCTTCTGTCTGGTCACTACCATAAAGGCCTGATTGGTGGAGCGCTGCAGAGATGGTTGTCCTTCTGGAAGGTTCTCCCATCTCCACAGAGGAACTCTAGAGCTCTGGCAGAGTGACCATCGGGTTCTTGGTCACCTACCTGACCAAGGCCCTTCTCCCCCGATTGCTCAGTTTGGCCGGGCGGCCAGCTCTAGGAAGAGTCTTGGTGGTTTCAAACTTCTTCCATTTAAGAATGATGGAGGCCACTGTGTTCTTGAGGACCTTCAATGCTGCAGAGATTTTTTGGTACCCTTCCCCAGATCTGTGCCTTGACGGACAATTCCTTCGACCTCATGGCTTGGTTTTTGCTCTGACATGCACTGTCAACTGTGGGACCTTATATAGACAGGTGTGAGCCTTTCCAAATCATGTCCAATCAATTTAATTTACCACAGGTGGACTCCAATCAAGTTGTAGAAACATCTCAAGGATGATCAATGGAAACAAAATGCACCTGAGCTCAATTGAGTCTCATAGCAAAGGGTCTGAATACTTATGTAAATAAGGTATTTTCTATATATATATATATATATATATATATATATATATATATATATATATTTTTTTTACCCCCTTTTCGCCCCAATTTCGTCATATCCAATTGTTAGTAATTACTATCTTGTCTCATCGCTACAACTCCCGTACGGGCTCGGGAGAGACGAAGGTTGAAAGCCATGCGTCCTCCGAAACACAACCCAACCAAGCCGCACTGCTTCTTAACACAGCACGCCTCCAACCTGGAAGCTAGCCGCACCAATGTGTCGCAGGAAACACTGTGCACCTGGCTACCCTGGTTAGCGCACACTGCGCCCGGCCCGCCACAGGAGTCGCTGGTGCGCGATGAGACAAGGATATCCCTACCGGCCAAACCCTCCTTAACCCGGACGACAAAGAGACAACTTATTGACCCAAGAGATTTAAGCTTTTCATTTTTAATACGTTTGTAAAAATGTAGCCCACAGCCCCAATACCCCACCAGTCATACAGGAAGGATACTAACCTTGTCGCTGCAGATTGCCCAGAATGACCAGTTAGCTGTGTAAGCTGGCCAGGCCCCAGAACTACAACCACCACTGACTACTGGTCAGGCCCCAGAACTACAACCACTACTGGCTACTGGTCAGGCCCCAGAACTACAACCACCACTGACTACTGGTCAGGCCCCAGAACTACAACCACTACTGGCTACTGGTCAGCTCTCAGAACTACAACCACTACTGGCTACTGGTCAGGCCCCAGAACTACAACCACCACTGACTACTGGTCAGGCCCCAGAACTACAACCACCACTGGCTACTGGTCAGGCCCCAGAACTACAACCACCACTGGCTACTGGTCAGGCCCCAGAACTACAACCACCACTGACTACATTGTCTCCTCATCCTTTAAGGACACACTCATGACCTGGTCAGCTCAAAGACTTTGAATCAACCTTGCACAATTAGTTTTAGTGGGGAAAAGAGAGCTGTATTTATACACTACTAGAGTAGCTGCCTGTTGTATTACAATTGCTTTCCTGTAACTTGGTTATGCTAATGTGTGCTTGTTACTATATTTTGGTGGAATTGCCCATTGTTGATATGCTTTAAGTGTGTGAATGAGATTAAAACATGAACACACATTGAAAAACTAGTTGGCTTCGGCTATTCAAACAAGAATAAAACAATACAAAATGAACAAGAGCTACTTATATTCAAACCAACAGTCTTTATAGGCATGACTGTTGTACACAATTCTAAACAAAAATGCTCAATTTACTAAATTCCTATTTACAGGTGGTTTAACCTCCATCAAATGTTATAACGGCAGCCATATTGGATTTGAAGCAAAAAATAAAAAGTCATCTGTGATTGGCCCTTTGACTTAAATCGCAAGACTAGGGGCTATAGAAATTATTTAAGGAACCTTGGACCCCAAAAGTTTTTATTTCTATGTCTGAGCCCACTTGTTTTCCGTAGAGCCTATTTCAATAGCCACAACATCAAAATATTTGCAACTGTATGCATTATTTCCAGGCATGAGCACTGAATGAGTGCAAAAAAGTTTACATTTACCATAATATTTGAGTTGATATTTCCACCTATTGTATCTGTCTGTTTACAGGTCTACATTTCCAAGATGCATGAAGATATCCTAATGCTATGTATGTGTGTAGGGCAGACAGCTGACTACTTGTATTACAAATTTGAGAAATATCAGAGCTTGTAATATTGGGTTACATACGTTTGTGGCCACTCCCCCCTCCAGCCTGGCATTATTCTGCACTGTTTGAGTTAAGGGGTGGTGCCATCAACTTAACCACTTTTGCAGTAAAATATTTTTAGTGGCCTTGCCACTATTGATGACTTCCAGTTTTTGAATAGAGTTTGGCTGACAGTTCCTCCCACGCAGATTTCCTGACAACCGCTGAATAATTAGCCACGCAATACAACACACCCAAAACATGTTGGTTTTATATGACTGTGATATGTGAAATAAGGCAAATTAGTAAACTATGTCTGTTGAAATCATAAACCGTACGGTTGAAATATCGAATACAGCACATTCAAGTAAATAGTAAATCAATCAATGACCAATGTTGACAAATAAATGGGGGCGTTAACTCATTTGACAGGTTTGACAGCTAGCTAGATAACTAATGGCTATACTAACTTCCTCATTCTGATGGAATGACAATCGACCATATCATCGACAGACAGCTATAGGCGTATCTAACAAATTATTTGCTACAGTTATTAAACTAGGTTGTCAGTATGGGCTAGTTCGTTTTGCAAGACACGGTACTCCGGGTAGGCGGAGTTTGTTCATTTTAGACCTTTTCATTGGTCCTTGAATGCAATCTTCACCCTCCTGGGCACCGGGACATGCAAAACGAACTAGCCCAATGTGTAAAACTGCCTTGTTGTTGTATCGTGTAACGATGTGGAATGACAAGCCAAAGCAAGGGCCTTGTTTGGGAATGAATGACTAACGTAGTTTACTAACTTAGCTAGCTGTTTCTCCAACAGCTGTGTAACTTATGGAAAACGAGTAGCTAGCTAGTAGCTGGTCACGATAGCATCGCACATCACCATGATTTAGCCATGTACATATAGCAACAAGGTATACATGTAATGTTAACCGAACCTAATAGCCAACTTAGCTAGCATTAGCTCACTAATGCTTTTAAATCATTCAGACTCACCTTATCTATTGGCGCAGGGCGGTGTGCGGCCAAAGAGCGCGCCAAGGACAAGACAGTATTGAAATAAAACCCTCTGGTTCCTGTTGCTTTCGCAGACATTTTTATAATTCAACACAAACAGGTAGTAAGAACATTTTACAGCGCTTACCACTGCGAAGAGGGCAAGCTAACTAGCAAACGGACACCAACTACGGCGAGCACATGAGTTCATACGGCGCAGTACAAGGTCATTAGAAAAATGCGTTGTTAATGGTAAACAATGATCAAGGTTTTGAAGTCAAACAATTTGAGAACTCGAATGTTTCTCAAATCCTGTCTGCTGAGAACCAGAAATTGAAGAATTATATAAGATTCATTAAATGTCAAATGTTCCAGTTGGGTTGACAATGAATAGGGGATTATAAACAATAGGTTTGAAGGCACATGTGGTCACACAAACATCTTGATGTGGGAGGATGCAGCTTGTAGGACCTTGATGATAACTACTCCTGTTATCTTATTCTATGGTATTATGGTGGTCTGCAAACAATACTTCAGTTGTAAGATGCCCAAAACACTTTAAAAATCATCCTGTCATAAGAGGCAAAACAGACTCATTCATCTTGTATACAATCTGTTACACTCTTTAATGCACACATGGCATATTCAAAATCCCAAATGCAAATGCTACAAATGTCTCTCAGGCACTACAATCTGCAATGACTGTGCACGGTCTTTCAATAAAACATGCTTACATAAGATCTTGTCTTGGAGCATAAAAAATAGATGTGTCTTACATTGGGCAGACCATGACAGTGGCAAATGAATTGTTTCATGAAAAATGTCTATTAGGTTTTGCAAAAGATACATCTAGACATCTTAAATAAAAATTGGTGTCCCCACCCCCTCCACTAACACTACCAGGAAAATATGTATGAATTAATTGTAAATCCAAGGGCATTTATACCTACTCTATAACTGGCAGGTAACATTACCAGGCAATATCTCATCACATTGAGTTAATCAAGGCTGCATTACAAAGATGGCCTGGTAAGCTATACTGTCAACTAGTACCAGTAGATTTGATAAACATCTCAGCAAGGCATCATTGCACTGTGTTACTGTCTATATCAAATTAACACTTTAAAAACAATGATTAAGTGTTATTGTATCATACTGTAAGTCAGTGAGGAATAACTGACCCAGGTAAGACATGCAACATGAATCATTTCAATGTTAGACATTAGTAGCACTAGAGATGTTATACCAGATTTCTAGAACCATCATAAACTACATTTGCAGGCACAAACAATCATTGTGTAAATATATTTCTGATGGTTCACATTTACAACTGCAAAGTCCCTCACCATCTCAATCTTGGTCAGTTTTTTTTTAATTCACTTGAAAAGTGTTGGTTCATTCTGCAGAATGTCTGAGTATACTGTACAACATGTTCATCTCTGTATTCGACAGACACCAAAAAACAGAGATCCTATTAAAAATACTATTTAATTAGGATTCTCATTCTTAATTCCATGCCAAAACAGGGTTATGAGAACCATAGAATAAGAATGGGTAGTAATTAAAAACTGAGTTCTTATTTTAACAATTAATATTATACTACTACATACAGTGCTGTGAAAAAGTATTTGCCCCCTTTCTAATTTTACTGAATGTTATCAGGTCTTCAACCAAAACCTAATACACGATAAAGGGAACCTGAGTAAACAAATAACAACAATTAATTACTTATTTCCTGAACAAAATTATGCTGCAACACTGAATTCCCCTGTGTGAAAAAGTAATTGCCCCCTTACACTCATTAACTGGTTGTGCCACCTTTAGCTGCAATGACTTCAACCAAACATTTCCTGTAGTTCTTGATCAGTCTCTCACGTCGCTGTGGAGGATTTTTGGCCCACTCTTCCCTAAACCGGGACGGTTGTTGTTAACGTGAGCTAATGTGACTAGAATGACGTTGTAAACAACAGCCAACTTTCGAGGACATAGACATGTCTTATATTATATGGGCAGGAAGCTTCAATTAGTGTTAATCTAACTGCAGTGTCCAATTTACAGTAAAAAAAAAGACCATGCTATTTATTGAGTGCACAACAACAAAACACTTATCACAGCAACTGGTTTGATACATTCACCTCTGAAGGTAAATAAATGTACTTACATTCAGTAATCTTACTCTGATTTGTCATACTTAAGGTCCAAGAGATAAAATGTAGCATAGTTTTGTTTGATAAAGTCAATTTTTATATTAAAATGTTGGAACTGGGTTCTACAGTTTGAACCCCTGCTGCCTCTGGTGGCCAAAATCTAAATTACACCTAGACTCCTATGATTGACCGTTGGTGTAAGGTTCTTACTATGGAATGCCTGGTTTGGTTTTTGCTAGGCATATACAGACCGATGTCCTCCAAAAAGTTGACAAGTTTGCCAAAAAGCACCTGGAAGATCATCAAGACTCTTGGAAGCAGGGCCAGTCCTTGCTTTTCTGCCGCCCTAGGCGAGACCACAAAATGCTGCCCCTCGCAAAATGAGAAGTCCCAGTAAGCAAAATGTTAAATAAGTATAAATTTTTTGTTATTTGAAAACTCAGGTTCCCTTTTGGTTAAAGATCTGATAACATTCAGTATAAAAGAATATGCAAAAATAGAGAAACTCAGAAAGGGGGCAAATACTTTTTCACGACACTGTACATATAGTAGCTCTCTACCATAAAGATATCTCTGAATATAATGATATATAAGGCATTGTGTTGTAATTGCACTCAGGTATGTAAAGCAGCTAAATTTCAGACCTGCATTAAACCTGGAAAACAACACCCATGTGACACGTGAACAGGCATGTCTGTTGTCGTGCTATCATGTGTATGAACGACGGCCTCCACTTCTCTACCAGACCCATTTCACTGGGTCACACCATCATGCTAAATATACAACATGGTCTTTGGAGTTAAAAGCCTTTGATCCTCCTCCTCTCTCATTTCAAGTTTTTTCCTTTGATTTACATCACATTATATTGGGTTTTAGCTATAAGTATTGTTTCATCTTTGATGAATGTTAATGTACAACATAAGATGTTAATAATAGCCATTAGTGAACTGAAGCACTGTCGGTCTAAGACACTTCTCTGGAATGATACAGTGTTCCCATTATTCCAGTCATATAGGCCAAATCATCTCACCATACCCATGTGCCCTTGCTCACTTCCCCCTGTGGATATAAAGAAGAACAGAGGATGTAGGTATAAACAATATGATAGTAGTATCCCCAATAGGATCATAGGCGAAGTGCACTCATCCCCAGATTGTTTACACCTATCATGGCTGCATTTCATTCCAACTGACTAAGCAAACAATGGCAGCGGACAGAGACCAACTTTTTTGTAATGAAATATAACCAGCCATGTCAGATCTGTAAGGAGGTAGCAAGTCATGGATAACCTAAGGAAAGGGCAAAGGGATTGGGTTTGGAATCAGGCCATAGCCCCGCCCTGCCAGGGGTTCTCCACTCCACTGGTTGTCACGGACACGTGATCTCAGTCCGTCTTCCAAACTTTGTTAAGGACCTTCACCACCTCCTCGTAGATTATGAAGACGATGGCTACGTCCATACACACCCTGCCCAGCCTGGGGACTGTACCCTTATAGAACCTGGGGAGAGAGGAAATAATGAAGGAAGAAGGCAAAGAGCAGACACAGGATCAATACAATTATGTCTGATACAAATCGATGAAAATGAGACAGGAGGTCAAAGTTAGTGTGTACAGAGACACTTACGCTTTAGGTCCCTCATGCTTCATGATCTTGACGGCACAGTCCAGGGTGTTTTTGTACTTGTGAGCCTCCAGACCCTGTTAGTAGAGAGAGGGACAGGGTTTAACTAACAAAACGATAGTATAGTAAAAAGTAAAAGTAAAAGACATTCAAGTCACTGCATGTGACCAGGTCATTAATGATGGTGGTGTCTACCTGCATCCTGGTTTTGATGACATCCAGAGGAGTGTTTCCAAACACACTGACAGCTCCAGCGAAGGCTCCGAATGCTCCCGTGACCAGAGGGTTAATGGCCTTGTTAGGGTCATCACCTAGGGAACAGAGAGAGACAGAGCAGTGAGACACTCTGGATAAACACACACAGGTAAACAACACACGCACACACAGGAGAGAAGGGTTCAAACTCAGTCGATCACACACACCTTTGTACCAGTTCCTTAGAGATGTCATGACGTAGAAGCGGATGGCCTGGTTGGATCCCTGTTTCAGTACCGTGGCTGTCAGACCCTGGTACGTCCCCCTCAGACCTGGAGGAGACATAGATAACACCATAACACATCAACACACAGGTCGGACTGCCTTCTGAGAATTCGTAGGCGAGCAAGTAAAACTACACTGCCATCCGTTCTATTGGCAAACATGCAATCATTGGAAAATAAAATTGATGACCTACAAGCAAGATTAAACTACCAATGGGACATTAAACAGTAATATCTTATGTTTCACCGAGTCGTGGCTGAACGACGACATTAACATCATACAGCTGGTGGGTTTTACACTGTATTCGAAAGGATAGAACAGCCGCCTCTGGTAAGACAAGGGGCAGCTGCCTACGTATATTTTTAAACAACAGCTTTTGCACAATATCTAAGGAAGTCTCAAGGTTTTGCTCGCCTGAGGTAGAGTATCTCATGATAAGCTGTAGACCACGCTATCTACCTAGAGAGTTTACCTGTATTTTTCGCAGCTGTCTGCATACCACCACAGACCGATGCTGGCACTAAGACCGCACTCAATGAGCTGTATACCGCTATAACCAAACAGGAAAACGCTCATCCAGGTGGCGCTCCTAGTGGCCGGGGACTTTAATGCAGGGAAACCTAAATCCATTTTACCAAATTTCCACCAGCATGTTAAATGTGCAGCCAGAGGAATAAAATAAATTAAAATAAATAAATAATAAACTCTAGACCACCTTCACGCCACACACAGAGACGAGTACAAAGCTCTCCCTCACCCTCCATTTGGCAAATCTGACCGTAATTCTATCCTCCTGATTCCTGCTTACAAGCTAAAATTAAAGCAGGAAGCACCAGTGGTCGGATGAAGCAGATGCTAAGATAAAGGACGGTTTTGCTAGCACAGGCTGGAATATGTTCCGGGATTCTTCCGATGGCATTGAGGATTCGATGGCATTGAGGATTCAGTCACTCGCTTCATCAATAAGTGCATCGATGACGTCGTCCCCACAGTGCCTGTACGTACATGCCCCAACCAGAAGCCATGGATTACAGGCAACATCCGCACTGAGCTAAAAAGTAGAGATGCCGATTTCAAGGAGCGGGACTCTAACCCGGAAGCATATAAGAAATCCCGCTATGCCCTCAGACGAACCATCAAAAATGCAAAGCGTCAATACAGGACTAAGATCGAATCATACTACACTGGCTCCAACGCTCATGGCAGGGCTTGCAGACTATTACAGATTACAAAGGGAAGCACAGCAGAGACCTGCCCAGTGACACGAGCCTACCAGATGAGCTAAACTACTTCTATGCTCGCTTCGAGGCAAGTAACACTGAAACATGCATGAGAGCATCAGCTGTTCCGGAAGACTGTGTGATCATGCTCTCCGCAGCCAATGTGTATAAGACGTTAAACAGATCAACATTCACAAGGCCAGATGGATTACCAGGACGTGTACTCAGAGCATGCACTGACATGCTCTGAGTACTGACATTTTCCACCTCTCCCTGTCAGAGTCTGTAATACCAACATGTTTCAAGCAGACCACCATAGTGCCTGTGCCCAAGAACACTAAGGTAACCTGCCTAAACAACAACCGACCCGTAGCACTCACGCCTGTAGCCATGAAGTGCTTCGAAAGGCTGGTCATGGCTCATATCAACACCAGTATCCCAGTATCCCAGAAACCCTAGACCCAATCAATTTGCATACCGCCCTAACAGATCCACAGGTGATGCAATCTCTATTGCACTCCACGCTGCCCTCACCCACCTAGATAAGAGCAATACCTATGTGAGAATGCTGTTAATTGACTACAGCTCAGCGTTCAACACCATAGTCCCCTCCAAGCTTGTCACCAAGTTTAGGACCCTGGGACTGAACACCTCCTTCTGCAACTGGATCCTGGACTTCCTGACGGGTCGACAACAACACAGCTGCCACGCTGATCCTCAACATGGGGGCCCCACAGGGGTGTGTGCTTAGTCCCCTTCTGTACTCCCTGTTCACCCACAGCTGTGTGGCCAAGTTCGACTCCAACACTTATCAAGTTTGCTAAGGAGACAACAGTGATAGGCCTGATCACCGGCGATGATGAGACAGCCTACAGGGTGGTCGTCAGTGACCTGGCAGTGTGGTTCCAGGATAACAACCTCTTCCTCAACGTCAGTAATACCAAGGAGCTGATTGAGGACTACAGCAAAGGGGGGGAGGGGGGAAATCGGCAGGGCTGTAATGGAGCGGGTCAAGAGTTTAAAATGGTCCACACACACTCGCAGTCGTGACGAACCCCTCAAGAGGTTGAAAAGATTTGTCATGGGCACTCAAATCCTCAACAAGTTCTAGAGCTGCACCATTGAAAGCATCTTGACTGGCTGCATCACTGCTTGGTACGGCAACTGCAACACCCACGATAGCATGGCGCTACAGAGGATGGTGCGGACCGCCCAGTACACCACTGGAGCCGAGCTCCCTACCATCCAGGACCTCTATATTAGGCGGTGTGAAAGGAATGCCCAGATTATTATTTTTTATACAAGCCATAGACTGTTCTCTTTGGTTCCGTAAGGCAAGCGGTACCAGAGCATCAAGTCTGACACCAACAGGCTCCTGAACAGCTTCTATCCCCAAGCCATAAGACAGCTAAATAGCTAACAAAATGGCTATACGGACTATCTGCATTGATCCTTTTATTTTTACACTGACTCTGCACACGCACAGGACTCTACATACTCACTCACACGCTGACACTCCAACATACACAGTCTCTTTCAACAGCTACATGATGGGTCTGTAGACACCACACAGCCAATGTGTGGTGTTAAATGTGGCCGTGAGACTTTTGAAAAAAAAAAAAACATGCAGGGCTTGACATTAAACTGTTTATCCACTAACCTTCAGACAAGGAGACTAAAAATGTTGTTTGACGCAAGAAACTACTTTACAAATTTAAATGCATTATTATTTCCATGACACTACTACAGAGAATCAGACAAATTATGCTACCTTCTGCCTATTGGCTACTGAGCTTATTCAAGCCTGTCTCAAAATACAACACTGCCCCTTTTAAAGACCAAAAAAAGCTCTTAACCTGACTCACTTTTCAAAGATGTCTAGTAATGTACATGTTTTGTGCTCCCATATTGCTGACTACAAATTATCTATAACTGGACTAATAACTCACTAACTAGAGGATATGAACAAAATGTGCACACATGGCTACATGCAGCTCTTGCTTTGATCTCAAAACAAGCTCATCTACTCATGACCGCTCATGCTGTAAACACAGTCCAGTTTAAAGTAAATTGCACAGATCCATATATGGCAATGGTCTAATTGCATAGAGGCCTACTGCAGCTCTGATTGTTTAAGCCGCACCGGTCTGTTTAGAGTACGGGCTGAGTCGTGCATGTCAATGCAATAGAATCCTACTCCGATGCGTTCTGCCTACAACAAAATCTCTTATATTGTTCGTTTTGTTTTGGTATGTTGCATTGAAAGTGGCTAATATTGCGTTGATTTAATCACAATTGCCACAGTAAAGGGAAACACTGATAGGGTTAACAGGGAAAACTCTAGAACAGTGGTCACAAACCTTTTCTGAGTCAAGATCACTTTGACTCAAAACGCAAGCCGAGATCTACCGCTCAGATTTATTTTTAAACATGACTTAAAAAAACGTAAGCCTGTGCATCATTAACCAATTAAAAACAGTACTGTAGCAATGAGGTTTGTGCAGTAAGCTATAGGTCCAATACATTGTCACCACATATTGGCTTTGCTTGAATTGCCCTGCCAATGCATTGCTGTTCCGGCCATTTTTTGGAGGTAGGCTATATGATCACACCGGTAATAGATCCTTTGTTGTATTACTTGTGAGTCACAGCTGAGTGAGCATACATTTAAATAATTCGCTTTTTATTTTACTGGGCTGATGGTGCCTGCATCTAATGGTCAGTCTCAGTGGAGAGAGAGAGCAGCAGACTGAGGGTCCGCCTCTCAACATCCCTCCGCTGACACTGACCAAAAAGGGAAACAGTCTTCCAGCTGATGGCAAGACTCAAGTCGCACCACATCATTTTTTACCTCATGCACAAATTCAAGTTGTTACTCCTATGAACAGAGGAAGTGAAATATTCCTTGAGCCGCTAATAATAACAACGCAAGCCTATAGATACATTTTCCTACTCATACATTTCTGCTGCAGTGCTCGTTGTAGCGCTGAGTGCAAATAGGAAGAGCGCACATTTTATGGCTTATAAAATTGTTGAATACAAAGTGTTGACAGTGCTGAATAAGAATTTAAACATGAATACACTCATAAAAACAGCATCTCTTTTCTGTATTCGTTGACAGTCTCTCTCTAGTCATGGTTTTAAACGTTTTGAAATCTCACAGTATCAACTTTGCTGTAGCTTTCTTTTATGCCTGCTACGTCACTGCAGACACAGTAATCTGAGATTACCAGCGGTAGGCCTATAGAGCACTTGATTAGCTCTCCGGAGCCGCCGGGAAGGCAGAGTTTGTACCTTCAGACACATGAAATGGTTCAAAATAGAAACAGTTCACCTGATTCGGGTGCGCGTACAGACAACAACCCCAGACAACAAAAAGAACTTGGAACAACGCTTTATGGTTGGGTTTTTTACAAAAATGTTTGCCGATCGACTAGGAATGCCTTGGAGATCGACCGGTTGGTGAACACTGCTCTAGAAAGTTGAGCGTAGTTCAATCTCGTACTTCTCTCTGTGGGCTGATATTTATTCTGTGCAACAGTCCTGGGGGAGCTGCGAGGCAGTCTCGGGGGAACATTGGGTGGCAGTAAACTCACACAGTGTCTGTCTCCCTTCCCTACCTTCTGTTCTGACGATCTCCCTGACTCCATGGAAGAATCCCCGGTACTTTGGGTTGGCTGACGATTGGTCATGGATAAACTTTACCTGAAATGACAAGAGGACGACACAGATTCAAATTATATGCAGACCTTTGTTTTTCAAACTAGTAACGCCACACACCGACACATGCAGATAACGGTTTAAGATTTCCTTAAGTCGTTTAAGACACACACACACACCTTGACCGTCTCCATGGGGCAGACCACCACCACAGCCTCAGCCACTCCAGCTCCCAGCCCACAGAGAAGACCCCGGGTACTGTCCAGCTTCCCACTCTCATCACGCATCTTATTACTGAGGAACTCAAACACACCAAACCTGATAGAGAGAGAGGATGTCAGGGACATATTAAAAATGGAACGAGACAGAGGATGAGGCAGAGAGATGGACAGTGTGTGGTGTGATGTGTGTGTACCTGACAGCTGCTTTGGGTATGGAGCCATAGAGCAATGAGCTGAGCCCTCTGTACAGACCCCTCACCCCATAACCATCTACCGTCTGCTTCACACAGTCAACTACAGGGAGGGTAAGGAAGAGATGGAGAGAGAATCAGAGTGAGAGGACACAAAACATACACAGTCAACTGCAGATATTTCAAATCACTTTGAGTTGTTTTTTTGCATGTTACCTGTGGAACATTCAACGTTATTTTAACAAATTACTTAGTGCATTGTACGGGTACAGGAAACTGTTAGTGAGAGTCATGGTGCTAGCAGCTACAGTTAAGTCCAGGAGAATGAACTCTCAGTACTGACTGACTAACATGTTGTTTCAGACAGACTCCAGGCCAAAGTCCAGTGACTCTGAACATACAGATAACACGGCTAGGCTGAACAAACACACACAGGAAGCTCTGAAGTTCTCAGGAAAGGGGCTGGCACTCACTACCAGTGTTGTGGTGTGGGGGCTGTGCTTTGGCAAAGTGGGTCTGGTTATATCCTGCCTGGTTGGCCCTGTCCGGGGGTATAGTCGGGCAGGGCCACAGTGTCTCCCGACCCCTCCTGTCTCAGCCTTCAGTAATTATGCTGCAATAGTTTGTGTCGAGGGGCTAGGGTCAGTCTGTTATATCTGGAGTATTTCTAATGTCTTATCCAGTGTGAATTTAAGAGCTCTCTCTCTCAAAAGCCAACTGACATTTACTCCTGAGATGCTGACCTGTTGCACCCTCTACAACCACTGGGATTATTATTATTATTTGACCCTGCTGGTCATCTATGAACGTTTGAACATGTTGGCCATGTACTGTTATAATCTCCACCCGGCACAGCCAGAAGAGGACTGGCCACCCCTCAGAGCCTGGTTCCTCTCTAGGTTTCTTCCTAGATTCCTGTCTTTCTAGGGAGTTTTTCCTAGCCACTGTGCTTCTACATCGGCATTGCTTGCCGTTTGGGGTTTTAGGCTGGATTTCTGTATAGCACTTTGTGACATCGGCTGATGTAAAAAGGGCTTTATAAATACATTTGATTGATGGAGCCGCTGTTTTAATACACAAACATTTCCACTTTGGACCTCTCCTATTGAGTTACAGACCCCTTGCTCAAGGCTTTTTATTAATCTGACATGTAAGGCCTACTGTAAGGCCTCATGCAAACAGCTGCTGACACCCACACAGTATTCAAGAGCATGTTGTGTCTCAACCGATGGCGTGCACAAGACAAAAACCTCAGATTTCAATAAATGATTAAATAGTTTGACAACCCAGTTTTTTTAGCTTTTAAATTATATCAAAATCAACCGTTTATATTTTCCAGTGATGAAGACATGGATGTCTCATGGTAGGGTGGGCTATGCAAAATGAGTCAACTGAATGTTTTGGCATTCAGGTCCAAAAAGTCACTTTGACCTTCTTCCATGGGAAAACATTTATGGAAAGTTTTTGTTTAAAACAAATGGGATGCTGTCAAAAAAAACTATTATTTCCCTCTCCTGTTTAGGAGCAACTGTTGGCAAGCTGTATCAGTGCACCAGGTCTGAAACCAAGAGGGTCCTTAACAGCTTCTACCCCCAAGCCATGAGACTGCTAAACAAGATAGCTAATTAGCTAATCAAACAGCTACCAGGACTACCTGCATTGACCCTTTTTTGAACTAACTCTATGCACACACACTGGACTCTACCCACGCATACTAAACTGACACCCCAACACACACACACTACATACGCCCACACATAACATGTGCACACATGCATACGGACGCCACACACACACATGCTTTAACACTCACTGCTACTGTCTATCTAGTCACTTTACCCCTAATATGTACAGTACCAGTCAAAAGTTTGGACACGCCTACTCATTCAAGAGTTTCTTTATTTGTACTATTTTCTACATTATAGAATAATAGTGAAGACATCAAAGCTATGAAATAACACATATGGAATCATGTAGTAATCAAACAAGTGTTAAACAAATCAAAATGTACTACAATATTCTGCAGCGATACACCATCCCATCTGGTTTGCGCTCAGTGGGACAATCATTTATTTTTCAACAGGACAATGACTCAACACACCTCCAGGCTGTGTAAGGGCTATTTGAACAAGAAGGAGAATGATGGAGTGCTGCATCAGATGACCTGGCCTCCACAATCACCCGACTTCATCCCAATTGAGATGGTTTGGGATGAGTTGTACCGCAGAGTGAATGAAAAACAGCCAACAAGTGCTCAGCATATGTGGGAACTCCAAGACTGTTGGAAAGCATTCCTCATGATGCTGGTTGAGAGAATGCAAAGAGTGTGCAAAGTTGTCATCAAACCACTTGAAAGAATCTAAAATCTATTTTGATTTGTTGAACACTTTTTTGGTTACTACATTATTCCGTATGTGTTATTTCATAGTTTTGATGTCTTCACCATTATTCTACAATGTCAAAAATAGTACAAATAAAGAAAAACCCTTGAATGAGTAGGTGTGTCCTAACTTTTGACTGGTACTGTACATACTACCTCAATTACCTCGTACCCATGCACATCGACTCGGTACTGGAACTCCCTGTATATAGCCAAATTATTTTTACTTATTTTTTATTCATTGAATTTATTCCTCATGTCACTTTCTATTTAAATGAATACAATCTTTAACTCTGCATTGTTGGAAAAGGGCCCGTAAGTACGCATTTCACTGTTAGTCTACACCTGTTGAAGCATGTAGCATGTGACAAATAACACTTGATTTGAGATACCCACCAATGCCTTTATATCTGGGAGGGTTGGCCTTCTCATCCAACTGCAGCTGAGTCTTCACATACTCTGTAGGGAATGTAATACAGATCTCTATTCCTCCAGCAATACCACCTAGAGAGAGAAAGGGAGAGACAGAAAAGTTATGGTCCTTAGGCTGATCTCTATACCCCCTGCTCCATCTGGAACAACAGACAAGTTCAGTTAAAGGCTTGTGTCTTCTCTGCTGGCTGAATAGATGCCATCATTGTATGTATAACGTGTTATTACTACATTCACAAATAAAATATAATATAGTATCAGTGTCTCAAAAAAAAAAAAAAAAAAAAACGGATTGAAGACAACTTTTCTCTGTAACTGTATTTTTATCGGTAACCTCCTGGTTCCACCTTAACAGCCGGAGCTCCACACATCTGCAGTTAAACAGCGAACAGGAAGAACGGCTCTGATTGGCTGAGCTGGGATTGTGCCCACAGGATACGCCCCTCTGCTCTGATCAGTGGGGGTGTGATTCCACTGACAGAGAGAGGTAAGACGTCGCATGTTTCAGTTCGGAACTCAGCTAGCGGAACGAGTGTGCTCGCATATTCCATTACCTTTGCTTGAAAAACGAGGAAAAGTACTGTTTGTCCATTTTGAGACGCCGTAGCCAGTATACACTTCCTCAATGTGTAACTAATCTAAGAGAACACAAGACATTTGTCATTAATTTTGACGTTTTTGCCGAATAGATCTTTCGCGCAGTTTTACATCTAACTAAGATGTTTGGTGAATGACAACGAGTCTCTCGTTGAATGACAACAGACACTTTATTTTAGAATCCCTTCTGTTGACCAATCACCGATGAAGGGGCGTAGACTTCAGCTCCGAACTTCGGCTTGCCTCCAGAAAAAAAGTGGTGAGCCCGAACAGCCGAAAAACCCTCACCAAAGTCCATACGAACAAAGACGCCACAAAATGTCGTCGTAACATATGCACGAACTCTACCGAACTGTTTCGGCTGAGAAGCATGTGGACGCCTCTCTCACGCAGAGTCGTCATAAACCTATAGAGTTTGTTGCTGGCAAAAAACAAACTTTGGGTCAAGGGGCAACTCCATAAGAGCTGAGCAAACTGTCTTCCAAGTTCTCAAACAGTTATGTGATAACATATCGTGCTCAAGAAAATCTGTTAGATTTGAAGTGGGGAAAGCGGACCCTAATGTGTGTGTGGGAAACGTCCTGGTTGAGTTTAAACATCAACCCCATGCTGATGCTTGGAAAGAGACATTTGTTGAGGCTCTGGACTTCAGCATGCCTTTTACCTCTACACACAAGCATGCAGGGCAGTCAGTCCCACACAGGAATAGTCATGCAACACTTCATTATCCACAAGCACACACACAATTAGTTCCTCTTAGTAGCGGTGTGTGGGTAAAAATAAAAAAAAATAACTGGGGAAGCCGAGCCCCCCCCCCCCCCCAAAGCCATATTACAACCTACACTACATGACAAAATATGTGGACACCTGCTCGCTGGACATCTCATTCCATTATCATGGGCATTAATATGGAGTTGTTTCCCCTTTTGCTGCTATAACAGACACCACTCTTCTGGAAGGCTTTCCACTAGATGTTGGAACATTGCTGAAGGGACTTGCTTCCATTCAGCCACAAGAGCATTGGTGAGGTCGGGCACGGATGTTGGGCGATTAGGCCTGGCTTGCAGTTGGCGTTCCAATTCATCCCAAAAGTGTTTGATAAGGATGAGGTCAGAGCTCTGTGTAGCCCAGTCAAGTTCTTCCACACCGATCTCAACAAACCATTTCTGTATGGACCTCGCTTTGTGCACAGTGGCATTGTCATGCTGAAACAGGAAAGGGCCTTCCCCAAACTGTTGCCACAGAGTTGGAAGCACAGAATCATCTAGAATGTCATTGTATGCTGTAGCGTTAAGATTTCCCTTCACTGGAACTAAGGGGCCTAGGCCGAACCATGAACAAACAGCCCCAGACCATTATTACTCCTCCACCAAACTTGGCAGTTGGCACTATGCATTGGGGCAGGTAGCGTTCCCATGGCGTTTGCCAATCCCAGATTCGGCCGTCAGACTGCCAGATGGATTAGTGTGATTCGTCACTCCAGAAAGCGCGCTTCCACTGCTCCAGAGTCCAATGGCGGCGAGCTTTACACCACTCCAGCCAACGCTTGGCATTGCGCATGGTGATCTTAGGCTTGTGTGCGGCTGCTCGGCCATGGAAACCCATTTCATGAAGCTCCGGACAAACAGTTATTGTGCCGACGTTACTTCCAGAAGCAATTTGGAACTCGGTAGTGAGTGTTGCAACCGAGGACAGGCTATTCGTACATGCGTCACCATTCGGCAGTACTATTCTGTGAGCTTGTGTGGCCTACCACTTCGCGGCTGAGCCATTGTTGCTCCTAGACATTTCCACTTCACAATAACTGACTTGTTGGAAAGGTGGCATCCTATTAAGGTGCCAAGTTGAAAGTCATGAAGCTCTTCAGTAAGGACATTCTGCTGGCAATGTTTGTCTATGGAGATTGCATGGCAGTGTCCTCGATTTTTATACACCTGTCAGCAATGGGTGTGGCTGAAATAGCTGAATTCTCTAATTTGAAGTGTGTCCACATACTTTTGCATATATAGTGTATGTGTTGAGATACTTGCGTTGTTTGCTCTATAACCTGTTAGTTCCTATGCCTTGCGACCGTGATATATAGGTCTAAGGCCAAGGAAATAAGATACAGTGTTAGAATAAATTCAACCACACCTTTGTTTCATCACAAAACTGGAGCGCAACCTCTGTCCGTTGAAGTCCACAAAGCATATTGCATGTAACAAATAGTTACATGACCTACAGCACCCTAACCCTAGACATCCAGATTGCCTCCCACAATTTTCAAATGTTCCGGCTTAACAAGTCTGCATGTAACAGAAAACTTTAGTTTGGCATAGAGGAACTACGTCACTACCTTATCCGCTTGAATAAAAAACAAAATAGTAGCTAGCAAGATGGAGATGAGTGGTTCTTTTTAATGAGTGCATTTCTGAAGTGGCTAGTTTGCATAAACTAGCTTCACCTAAAAACCACTTCAAAGTTTCTCCTGCAAACTTTGGTTTCGAATCACAACGTTGTGGCATGTCTACCTCGTGATTTGTTGGGAGAGTTGTCTGTCTGAAGAGGGCCCACCCCAGAATTATTTTTCTTCCCCTTCCCCAGCTGCCTAAAGAGTCAGGTTTTTTTCCACTAGTAGGCTCATGTTCATTATCTTGTTATTACACAGTAGGCTAGAAATTCTGCCCAGTGCCCGGCTCTTCCTGTCATACCATTAGATATTTTATAATTAGACATGTCTAATTGTTTCCTCATACCAGGCCAGTCATTCATTCCCTACTCTACTATTCTAAGGAAGCAGGTGTCAGCTGAATTATAAAAAGGCACACAACCTGCGAGATAAGGAGCAAGCCAAACGACTGCATGTTTCGCCAGGTATAACTTCATCTGGGTAGATAAGGGTGTGTTGAGTGCCATAGTAATGCTCAACAACATTACTAATTGATTGAATGGCATTTATAGCACCCTTTGTTAGGTCTCAGAGTGCTTTGCATTCTATGGGGGGTAATCAAGTTAAAAAAGTGGACTAAAGAGTGAACATTGAAGAAAAAGTATAACACCCCCCGCCAGCATGCGCCCCTGGTCTGGTGAAAGGGTGTTGTAAACCAGCTGCATGTATGCCGTGTGTGAAGCAGTGTGTCTGTGTGTGTGTGTGTGTGTGTGTACAGGAGTGTGTGTGCTCTCTGAACTGCAGAAGTGTGTGCAGTTTATGCTGTGTCATCATGGCTCATGGATTCAGGCACACAGCACTGTACTGCACTGCAGGCCTCAGCCCCCTGTCAAGCACTCACACTATTGGGTGAATCTCACTGGTAGTGTAAAAGGTTTCCTGTCATCTCCTTTCCTTTATCTGGTTTGATTGTGAAAGAACTTCCTGGTAGACATCCATCATATTGCTCTCATCTATCCTGTGAGCGCAAATGAGTAGGCCCCGATAGCTTACAATTTACTCCAGGTGAAAGCGTAGTTGACTGACAAGGATAGGCTGATAGACATGGGAAAACAGGCCTGAAAATTGTTTTCTATCACCTGATATGAGTGGATATTTCTAGTATATCAAGGAATTGGAATGGATCAGTGTTCACTTGTTACTCTTGCAAGAAGCAAGATACAGAAGCAATTTCCGCAACACCTGAGTTATCAACCATGAATGCCCTCAATAATGCGGCACCATGTACTGTCCCAAAAGAGACAAACGAAGTAGTGCAACTGCATTCATGGATGCACGTACAGCAACGGTTCCATCTAAGGACCTTACTCGTCAGGTGTAAGCCTTGACAAGCCTTACTATGGCTACAAATCTCTACGCAGCTGTGGAACACAAGGACATGGTTGGCTTGGATTTTGTACCTCTGTAGCCTAGCTTGACAGTGTCCAGCACATCCCACTCAGTCCCCTGTACTGTGAGAGGAGTCTGCCAAACTCCCATTCATAAGCCATGATAACCACACTCTGCTGGACTAAGGGAAAGGGGCCTTTGGTATGATCATGGAGTCAGGAATTACCAGAGAAAAGGACCATGACACCATCTTATTAACTCTACACACCCTGGAACTGATGACCAGAGCAGAGCATGTGTCCTTGTCGAACAGGAGTGATCCGTCTTGAAACCCAGACAAAAAATGACCATGATTTGGAGGATTTTCACAAAATGTTAATCATAGAATGGACCTTTGGAGGAAGGATTGTTGACACATTTTAATCTAACAGCATAATTGAGAAATAACCTAAGTTATTAACCTAAGTTTTAGCCATACCAAAGCTTCCATAATATTTTGTGTAGATGCTACAAGGCAAAAAAGATTGTCATATGAAGCTTTACGGCTTGCTCTGTAATAGTAGTAGTAGTTCTTACATTAATTTGAATGTTTCAAAATATAAAAACATGAATATTGAAAATAAACCATCGTGCTTCTACACCTGCATTCTAGCTGTTTGGGGTTTTAGGCTGGGTTTCTGTACAGCACTTCGAGATATTATCTGATGTACGAAGGGCTATATAAAATAAAATTGATTGATTGATTGAGTCAGCAAATGTTTCAATACATTGTCATAGTAGGCAATGTAACCAATCACAGCCCTCCTTTTACTTATATCATTGCCGACTCTGGAACTTTAATATGCCCATAGACCAGCGTTTCCCAAACTCGGTCATGGGGACCCATTTCATTTTTTGCCCTAGCCCTACCCAGCTAATTCAAATAATCAAAGCTCGATGATTACTTGAATCAGCTGTGTAGTGCTAGGGCAAAAACCAAAATGTGCACCCCTTGGGGTCCCCAGGACCGAGTTTGGGAAACGCTGCCAAAAAGTATATTATGTTCAACAATATATTTTAGAAAATTGCCAAGTCAAACATTTTATATATTCATGTTTATTTTACAATACTAATACATTTATGTCATAACATTTCTATTGAAATCAGTATACTTCTCATATTTCAGAGCAAGCGGTAAAGCTTCATATGACACACATTTTAGCTTTGTTGCGCCAACATGGAGTCTAAACGAGGCCTGGGTATGGCCAAAATGTAATAAATATAACTTTTATTCATTATTTATTATGCTTTTAGATACAAAATGTCAAACATATGTCAACAATCCGTCTTCCAAAGCACCATGCTATGGAATACATTTCGTGAAAATCCCCCAAATCATGGTATTTTTTGTCTGGGTTTCAAGAGGAATAACAGATCGCTCACACAGACATGTTGAATTAAAGGCTAAAAGGGCAAATTGATAGTTCAACAGATGCAGCCAGTCCTCCTGAACTATAGTCGAAATGAGGTGTGCACTTTGGGAGTGCCCAATTTGAAGACTATCCAGGCATAGACATTGCAAACAATTTTTCTTCTTCCAAACTATTAAATACAGTCTTGTATTCCTAAAGTCTCATATGCGTTCAATAATGACCATATTGCAGCTCCATGTGCACACACATACACACACCAGGCAGGCTGCAGATTCATGCCACTCCTCAAGTTCCACAGTGCATGAAGACAGTACATCACCCTCAAAGGGTGACTAGTTACTTTGGAATCACAAACCTCCCCATCAGTCACAAAAAAACAAGGCATATGACCAGATACACAATATCTCATGCCAAAGCACATTGGATACTTACTTGCCACTGGTGCTGTTTTAGAGGCGGTTTGGACACCCTGTCAAGCACAGCACATAAATGTGTTGCTATACTGTGATCAAATGTGCATTACTCCCTAGCAACTGACACGTAGTTCACGACGAAATTAAGAAAAAAGGCTGAATAGATTAGACTAAAATAATTATTTACTACACTAACAAAGTTCACGTCAATGTTGCCTCCCATGGCAAGCTCTATACAGTAGGCAGGCAATAGTGTTGAAATATCTTGCTAAAAAACAGACTGCCACCCTGTATAATATATTGTATTGTCACAGTGACACAGGTTACAACGTAACAAGGCGCTATAATGAACGCTGCCTGAATTGTGAAGCAATATCAGCAGCCTACACAAGGAAAAATGAATGAATGTATCCTTACCTGCTAGAATGGCTTTGCCAGGGTGGGTGAGTTTGGCTTTTCCTGCTGGGGGAGCGGCGGCGGCCAAACAGTGGGGTCTGTGGAATGGACTCACAAATGTGGGATTCGTGGACATATTGGCAACAATCGGCCCCCAAAACAGCCTAGAACTTGTTCACTTCTAGGACGGCACTCGTTTCCCCTCCCGATCGTCAGCCTCCGTGCAATCCAGCGCTTTGAGCACAAATTGCGCCTCGATCACACCTACAGCGTCTTGGTGTGCGATCACGTACAAAGGCGATGTTTATAATTGGAAACCGCCCAGCTCAAAAGCTAATGTGTCCTCCACTTTTGACAGTTGAAGTTCACTCATGCATTGCAAGTGTTTGCAGGGCGGGGCTTTCACCCTTCCACCTAAAAAGAGAATGTCTCCATATTTTTCACAAACAAACCCGATTTAAGGTGGAACGGGAAATTCCCTCAGCTGCCTAGTGGTTCACTGTGCCATAGTCCAGACAGAATAACTGCAGCCTCCCCTAAAGAAATATATCAGTCAGTAGCCAAGTGTTATTCATAGCGGCCCCATAGCCCTTGCTGGCCTCAACCACCTTTATAAGGTAGACTTTATAAAAACAGTTTCCGACATTGACCTCTTCAAACAACCTGTACATTTCTTAGGGTGGCCTGGTATGTAGTTATAAACAAAAATATTCACCAATGTGACCCTCACATTGGGCTTTAAAATATATATATATTATTTAACTAGGAAAGTCAGTTACTCTTGAGGTTCAAGAGGTTACTCTTGAGGTTACTCTGGCCAACCCCGGACCACACTGGGCCAATTGTGCGCCACCCTATGGGACTACAAATCACCGCCGGATGTGATACAGCCTGGATGCGAACCAGATACTATAGTGACGCCTCTTGCGCTGAGATGCAGTGCCTTAGACCGCTGCGCCACTCGGGAGCTTTACACAAATTATAGGCAACCTTCGACACTGACACGTCATTGGGCCCTATATTAGGTAAGCCTACTAAATCCCCCCATTTATATAGCCTACAACAACAGTAGTGACGACTCGTATCTTTCTTATCCTATTATTTGTCACTAAACAATGCTATTTTCGTCCAAATATAACCTAATGGATTCATAGCCTACGCAGCCGCTGGTGGGCGCTATGGATCTCCAGTGGATGCGGTTTCCACTAGTTACCATGGCCACAAAGTCAAAGATGGCTATATCACAGATACACCATTGTTCTATAAATGTGAAGCATCCGCTTAGCGTTTCCACTCACTAACAAATATGGTATTGAGAGGAAACCCACTGGCCGGTAGTGGGAGAAGACGGAATGAGATGGACATTGGCCGACATTCTGCACATTTTCTTATCGATGAAAAATTTGATCGCAATACAGTTTTCTGTTACCAAAACTATAATATGTTATGAACAGAGTGGTCTACGTTTTGTAGACTTTACCCTTTGCAACAGTTTTAAAAAATCTCGTTGTTTAGGAGTGCAAATGCGAATTTTGCACATGCGTACTTCACAGAAGAGGCGTTCCCTAACGAAATATGCAGTGGATGCGGCTGACCAAATAAATTGTAGGCTGCAAAAAGTCTGAAGATTGCCAAAGAGCCAGTGTCCCTCCCAAGCCCCCAGCCCTTTGAGATGCAATTTGACTATGAATAAATTCAATTCACTGAATATATTGCTTTATTGGCAAATGCTGGAATGAATTTGACAAATTATATAGCTAAAATATTCTGCTGCAGTCATTCATGCCCTCGCCCCGATGAATTGCGCATGCTCATTGTGTCTCCTTCACTGTGCCCTATCTTTGCCAAGCAGATTCTTCATGCTAGTTGGTGTGAGAGAGCTAAAGTACGCTGCCTTTGACAGGGTGAAGGAAGAACAGTGCTCAGACGCTTCACAACATAACATCGGTATGAACAATCTAGCTACTGTTGATATAGCTAATATAAAGCACAACGGTTTATTTGTTATAATGCTGTTTATTGCATGGAAAATGCATGTCACTAACTAGCGCGTTTGTCCAAGGTTAGCCACTGCACCAACTAGCTAGCCCGCTACAAGGGACTATTCCAATGTCCATCTGTTGAGTAATGTGGTTAGCTAGGAAGCTAACTAGCTAGTTCTGAGCACTGGCTAGTGCCCTAGCAAATGTTACATAATGTTGTTTGCCAATGTCGTGCCGTCTCATCCCAAGTATAATTTTGTGTTAAATCAAGCTATAAATGATTACATTACAATGACTTAATATACGAATTACTTAGATGTTGGCTAGTTAGCTAATTTACTGATGAAGTCAAGCCACCCCAACGCAGATGTAGCTAGTTACCTAGCCTAGCCAGCATTCCAACTAGGACAATTTGGCTAGCCTTGCTGAAGACCACTCTCCGAACTGTCCCATATGTCCTTCGTCCGAAATGGACGGTGCACAATACATGTTAAGCCCGATATTCTTTGTGCCCTATGGCCCTCACCTTCAAGATACTAGCTTTCAGCTAACCTTAACTATCTACTCAATTTGAAAGATAATCCACTGTTTCTAGGCCGTCATTGTAAATAAGAATTTGTTCTTAACTGACTTGCCTAGTTAAAAAGGTCAAATAAAAAAATCAGGAGTGGATTAACCAGTCTCATTGTTAGGTAGTTGGCAGGATAATACATGTTTACAATTTTATAGCGTTGAACATTAGCTAACTAGAATAGCAAATTATATTTTTTCAATATTATAAATACATTTACTGATTATTACTAACCTGAATTTTAATGAATAGAATGCTTTGCGACATTTAAAGGTATCTCAAAATACACATGAATAGAAATGTCTCTGTAAAATCAACTAGCTAGCCATCGACAACATTTTGCAATGAATAATGTGGAAATTTAGCAAGTTGAGGTGACTAAACTGCTTGGAGTAACATTGGATTGTAAACTGTCATGGTCAAAACTAGAGATTAAACGTTATGAAATGTTCATATCACGATTATAGTGACAACACAGTTATAAGCATTATCGCGGTGTTGTTCAAATGTGCTGGAAATGTTCAAAACGTACTGATACACACACTGAAATCATTTCACCAAGTGTTATATTGAAAACCAACAAATAAAATTAGTAGAACTATGTACTTTGTGTGCATAAACATTTTAAATAGTAACATTAAAGATGGCTGCACGCCCACTCTGTAAACAAGGGAATAGCAAATGTATTATTATTGGTGTTACATTATAATTATTATTACACAGTCTAAATTCTGTGTTGCATTTGAGTATATGCAATGACCCCATGCACAATTTACATAAATACAAATTAGTCTTAAGAAGAAAGTGATAGTAATTGCAATGAGCCCAACAATTGACATAAATACAGGAGTCTTGTATAGGAGTCTAGTGTTTCTCCTGTTGGACCACTTTTACAACCAAGTCGACGACAGCCGTATTTTAAATGAACAAAATATGTTGGTTGGGTGACTAAACTACATAACGTGTTATCATGTGCAATGGGCGAATAGTCTGCAGACACACGTCGCATACAGCAGCAAAACAACGTGTAACGTTAGTGTTTTTACAAAAGTAGGTAACACTGAAAGCTTCAGTTTACATTATTGACAAGCTATTAGCAAGTTAGACAGACAAAGCATTACATTTTCCCCCATTCCGAAGTCCCCACATGCATTAAGCTAAACGATAATTTACCTTTCATTCGCTATAAAGTGGTGGTTACGAAGATGACTCAAGAGATTTTAAGTGTTGCCCCCTTTCGCAGCGTTTTTTGTCGTTGCATGTTCTGCAGACAGTGTGACTATCTTCGATTAAGTTTCCTTCAGCACTCTTGTAAAACTCAAAATACGACCACACTTCAGATTTGGACCTCTTAGAAGGCTGAAAAATCTCACGACCGTTGTCACTGCCTTCCGCCTTGTTTCCACACAAAATAAAATTCATGCTGCGCCTGTGTCAGACTGTTCCTAACTTTGGTTGATGCTGGACAGTATTTACCGTGCGTTTTAATGATAATACAATTTAGAAACAGTAATACTAACCGTTGGGAATTTCACCGTGGTTTATCGTGAAACCGGTAACCGTTTCATCCCTAGTCATAACATGTTGATACAACAGTACCTAAGATGGGGAGAAGTCTGTCCATTATAAAGCGCTGCTCTGCCTTCTGTTAGGTTCTAATTTTTCAGAGTAAAAAACTCATTGACACTAGAGAAGATCAACCAAGTTTAATTCTTCTCAAAGGGTCGTTACAGCTGTAATTCAGACAAAGACACGTTCCTACCACCACAAGTATATATACTCCACTTCAGACACCCCCCTTTCTCCAATCCTTACATCTTATGGTTCCACAGGAAGAGGTTAATGGAAGAGGATAATGTTGTACTGTTTTATCTTTTGTTTTATGTGTGATGTACGTACCTTAATGTGTTTGGAACCCAGGAAGAGTAGCTGCTGGGATCCTTAATAAACACAAATACACTTGTTTTCTTAGTTTGGTTTTGTGATGCCTGCAAATATTGTTACAATATGTGTCTATACCCAGTCCTGTCAAGCCATAACAAGGTTCTAGGTCTGCAAATACTGCTGCCTGTTCTGTCAAGAAAATGCATACCACCTCTGACTTTTCCAAATCAGTCCTGAGGGAATCGTGTCGGCTGTTTGCAATATTCTAGAAAATCACACTCCACTGACTAACCACCTGATCTATGTGAACTGAGTCAAATATTGCAGTGGGACACAGGCCTACGTGTGTTGAATGTCCTGTCTTCTCTCTTCTCCAGGTGCAATGGCTGTTCCTCCTTCATATTCAGACCTGGGCAAGACTGCCAAGGACATATTCAGCAAGGGCTATGGTGAGTTAATAGTACAAATGTTTGCACACCTGAACAGTAAGGCTAAGGAGGAGAAGCCAAAATTCCACACAAAACAAATGACCGCCAGGGAGTTGGCTAAAGCAGTGAAGAACAGATCAAGTTACTGTTTATAGCCTGGTCTTGCCAGAATTTGAAACGCAGAAGTCAACTGGGAATCAGTCAATGTGATGTAATACATTTTTAAATTGCACTTGGCTGGCGAGGTTATGGTTTGCTAGAAAGCCAAGCAAACTATGTGTAATTGAATGCATCATAAACCAATTGTCATTCGTGCTTTCTCAGTCGTCTTTGACTATATCGCGGCCATATGTGTTTTATGACTCTGCGAGTCTGCTCAGATGTAACATTAACTCATCAACCTCTTGTTTAACCATCCAGGCTTCGGCATTGTGAAGCTGGACCTGAAGACCAAGTCTCAGAGTGGAGTGGTGAGTCTTCTGTTACTGTCCTTTTCCCGTTTACTTTCCCCTCTCTCCTCTGTCCCACCTGATCTGCCTCAGCCTCTCTCTCTCTAATCCTGTCTATGGTTCTGTAATAACACAACCGTTCTATAGGTTGTGTGTAAGGCCTGGTGTATAAGACTGTGTGTGTGTGTGTGTCTGTCTCCCTATCTGCCATCCTAACCCCTGCTCTGTCCCGCTGCCTCTTGGATTGCTCTCTACTGTAGATGGTAAGACTCTCTCCCACAGTGTACTGATGTCTGTACTATATACAGCATGATCCGTGATATGGGCCGGGAGATGCAGACTGTCTGATCTCACTGTTAAAATTATGTCCAGCTGATGGTAATGTCGGTCTGTTTGCATCTTCATCACTGTCCAGTGAATATTATGATTCTTTTTGTCTCCATCCAAATGATCTATCCTTCCTCTCTCCCAGGGATCCAGTCATCCACCATCCTTACCTTGCATCCCTCATTTTCTTGACCTTTATTTTCCTCGCGCACTTTTCTTCTCACCTGTAATGTTTTCTGTGTTTCTCCTCACATAATGCATGATTCTTTCAGGATGTCTTTTGCAGTCAGCACAACTGCCCGTTTCAACTATCTGCTCTTCTAGATGTCTCTTTCTCCCGTTCTCTCACTCGCACACTCATTACTCATTCCCCCAGTCCTTTCAAACTCTTTGACCTCAACTCTCTCTCCCCTCACACCGTCGCTTGTCTCACACATTCTCCCACTCTTTTTTTCCTCTCTCACCCTCTCAGGAGTTCAACACATCAGGTTCCAGTAACACAGACACGGGGAAGGCAGCAGGTAACCTGGAGACCAAGTACAAGATGAAGGAGCTGGGTCTGAGCTTCAACCAGAAGTGGAACACCGACAACACCCTGGCTACAGAGGTCACTGTGGAGGACCAGCTGGCTCAGGGACTCAAGGTGGCCCTGGACACATCCTTCGTACCAAACACAGGGTGAGAGAGAGACGTCAATCTGATATGTATGGACAAAACACTAAGAACACCTGCTCTTTCCATGATGTACTGACCAGGTGAATGAAGGTGAAAGCTATGATCTCTTATTGATGTCACTTGTTAATTCACACTGATTGAAGTGGATTTAAGTGGAAGAGACAGGTTAAAGAAGGATTTTTAAGCCTTGAGACAATCGACACATGTATTGTGTATGTGTGCCATTCAGAGTGTGAATGGGCAAGACAAAGGATTGAGGTGCCTTTGAACAAGGTATGGTAGTAGGTTCCAGCTGCACCGGTTTGAGTGTGTCAAGAACTGCAACGCTGCTGGGTTTTTCACACTCAACAGTTTCCTGTGTGTATCAAGAATGGTCCATCACCCAAAGGACATCCAGCTAACTTGATACAACTGTGGGAAGCGTTGGAGACAACATGGGCCAGCATTTGTGTGGAACACGTTCGACACCTTGTAGAGTCCATGCCCTGAATTGAGGCTGTTCTGAGGGCAAAAGGGGATGCAACTCATTATTGGGAAGGTGTTCCTAATGTTTGGTGTACTCAGTGTATATATGCCATTTACAGGTGTTAACGTTTTCGGTGGGCAATAAAAAATCTCCGGGGAGGGGATAACATTGCCTAATAAAGTAGCATGTCTATTCGATGAAATAAATTCCCAAATAAAAGTATTCTCAAATATTTAATGTTCTGTTATGCTGTGTGTACTGAACTGACATGCATGATTGGTGCTGACGCTGATGTTCAGATGAAGGGAATGAAATAGTCTATAGTGCGCTCAACTCAAGCAGCGGTGTGTAGCCTACTGTAGCCGCTAGTAAAGTAATTCAAAGCCTATTCTTTATCGCTCACGATGTAACTTTCCAGTGCTTCTATCTTTGCCATGTAATGTTATTAAAACTAAATCAGACGACCTCATAGTGTACCTAGTCATCTTGTTGTGCATTCTATGCGAGATAAATATTTCTACATTTGTTTGGGGCACTGAGTAAATTCCAGGTCTGCTGAGTGCGAACTTGAACATTGTGAAAATTCTGTGCAACTTCCAGGGCGCACGTTTACTGTGAACGCAGGATGTACCCGCTTTAAGTTAGTTTTAACAGTGGTCAAGTAGGCTACTGTGGCTATTTGATCATAATGGGGAAAAACTATGGAGAAAATGCATTGCATAACATTTTAACATGGAAATAGCTGTTCTATCATTTAGCCTACAGTAGCAGCCAACGTGGGGTGTTCAATGTAGGCCTACATACCATGAGACTTATCCAATTGTCCTTCAGACAAGGAGGTGACTGAAAATGTTGTTGTCGTGTTAGATGCAAAAAAATACTTGACAAAATAAAATGCTACATTATTCCCATACCATTATTACTGAGAATCAGACAAATCATGCTACTCCCCTCTTGCTGTCTACAAATTATCTACAGTACCAGTCAAAAGTTTGGACACACCTACCCATTCCAGAGTTTTTCTTAATTTTTACTGTTTTCTACATTGTAGAATAATAGTGAAGACATCAAAATGATGAAATAACACACATGGAATCATGTAGTAGCCAAAAAAAAGTGGTCCATTGACCATCGACACACAATACCCCCATAATGACAAAGCAAAAACAGGTTTTTAGAAATGTAGCTCTACGGACAATTCATTCAACCTCGTGGCTTGGTATTTTCTCCAACATGCACTGTCAACTGTGGGACCTTATATAGACAGGTGTGACTTTCCAAATCATGTCCAATCAATTACATTTTTCACTGGTGGACTCCAATCAAGTTGTAGAAACATCACCAGAACTGAGCTTTGTCAGTCCTTCTACATAAAAATTATGGGGGACCCCTTTAGTGATGGTAAATTCATCGGGGACTCCCTCATAATCAGAACACAACTCAAGTGACATAAATATAGCATACAAGGATTTCTAATAGTGCATGGCCAGACGAACCAAGTCTTGGGTCCCTCGGAAGGAATATTTAAAGGCCCATCTCTTGGCAAATGTCCTGCTTTTCTACACATTTTGTCATGAGGCAGAGAGAGCTTTGCAGTTTTAAAGCTTAAATTACAGTGCATTTATGTAAAAAAAAAAAAAAAAAAAAAAGGGGGGGGGGATTCCAAGAAGTATTGAGTTAAAAATGTATAATTGGTGGAGTAGTGTGGATACCAATATCCCTATGAGCCTCCCAGGCACATGTTCCATGGATCCCTTGGCCAAAATTATATATAAAGAGACCTGGCCACGGACCTCTTGCAATACCCTACTTTGAAAACGCCTGTCCTAAGCAAGGGGACTGTAATTGGTCGAACTCACAATTTAATACACGTACAAAATCACCTCTTCCCCTAAAAGCATGACGTTCATGACATTTTACATGAAAGGGGAGGTGAACTAAAATATGACTTGACTAAAAGATATGAAAGGATTTAGGATTTATTTATTGAAGATGCTATCACCTTTTTTAGAATATCAAGGATCAGATATGAAAGGATATTTGTTGGATGTCTAATTTGCTCTTTCTCGTCTCCATCTGTCCTCAGCAAGAAGAGTGGCAAGCTGAAGACTGGCTACAAGCGTGACTTCCTTAATGTGGGCTGTGATGTCGACTTTGAGGGTCCCATAATCCACGCAGCAGCCGTGGTGGGCTATGACGGCTGGCTTGCCGGGTACCAGATGGCCTTCGATATGGCCAAGTCCAAACTGGCCCAGAACAACTTCGCCCTGGGATACAAGGCTGGCGACTTCCAGCTCCACACCAACGTGTGAGTATCTCAGTGCAATGGGTCATGGCTAAAAACGCTGGTTTTGTTTTTGTGAATCATCATAAATGTAGACATGTGTTAGATGATAACGTTTGGTAACTGTTGCCCTGTGTCTCTAATAGAAATTGAATCCATAGAATGGCTTAGAACCTCATGTTAAGTCAAAATGACACAACGACAAGATTCCAGTTTAACGTTTACTCAACCATATTAGCGCAATACATGGTTGCCACTGCACTTAGGCCGTGTTCACCAACGAGACTCCTGCGCAGGCGCACTAATAAGAGTGATAGCACCGTAATAACAGAAATATAGGGATACTTAAAATATGAACTTAACAATCTCCCACTTTTCTTCAAAGACAAAACATCAACAACATATTTAAATGTCCCCAGTTTTATTTAAGTTCCCCGTTACAAGTGGGTTGTGTGACAGTTATTTGTATTACTCAAGCTGCCACTTTACATTACCGAGTACCTTTAGAAGCACAAGAAGTACAGATGTCCCTTTTTAGTCAGACATTCGGCAAGCTGCTCCTTTGTGGCCGACTGGGAAAACTGGTTTGAGGTGTGGAATCACAGTTGTTGCAAAGGTCTGTGAGCCACCCCAGATGAAGTCATCAACATGACAGGCAAGTACTCCAGTCACATTGCAGTCTTGATCAAGCCAATAGAAGGCTGCAGGATCCACTTGTGACATTTTTCTACCTGTACTCAGCATTGTTGCCTTGACTTTGTTGTACCAGTAGAGTGATGCATCTGCCAGTCCATACACACCTTTTTAGTTTCCACAGTGTTCCTTCGCTCTTAGCTTCAGGTGGAGGTTGGATGATAATGTCCCTTGACAGCTCTGTTCCCTGCAAAAATGCAGATCGGATGTCTATGGAATGAATTTTCAATTTTTTTCTGGCAGAATACTGTCAGCAGCAATCTGAGTGACTGAGGTGAATGTTGGTGAGTCTTTTGGGAGTTGTTTAGCAGCCAGCTCCTCAACCTCTAGCCACTAGATGTGCTTTTGGCACTTTTCCAGGTAAGGATTCTTTAAGTGTACACACCCACCTTGTTGAGACACATTTTTGGCCAATGTCTTTGACTTCCTCAAACACTCCATTTGTCCTCCAGTTACTGAGCTCATCTAGCTTAGCTGAGTCAAATGACACGTCCTTTGTTTCAAGTACATCATCATTTTGAATGTCGTTCTGTTTTCTCGATTTTTCCATTGGTTCAATTCTGAGATGATCTACGAGTGACAGGTCAGCTGACCCTGTTGTACCAGAAAGTGTAACTGGTTCAGAGTCCTGCAAGTTGTACCAGTTCTGGTGTTTTCCTTTTGCTTTTCCTGCTCGTCCAATGACGGTTGCTGTATGTGGAATACCACTTTCTCTGTCCATGTATTTAACAGTTTGTCCAGTTTTCAGATTGGAACAACCATGTTCTCTTAACACGTGGCTGTTGAATGTTTTCCTAATTTGAACGCTCAATAGTATTACCTGTGGCATGGTTGAAGGTCTCTGCTCCATTTTCTTGTTTCAGTGTCCATATCCTTGGATGTGACATCTGGTAGGTTTGTGTCTGTTACTGTGTCCTTTTTCTAATTTTCATTAGGAGGCTGATTCTCAGCAACAGCCCCACCATCTTGTTGATCATTTACTTTCCACAATCTTGAGTGAGTGATGCACCCTGACAATCATGCCTCCGTGCCTCACAAATATCACCACACCATCTTGGCCAATGACTACTCCCGGTCCTTTCCGTTCTTACCAGTCAACTCGTTTGTAGTACACTTTGTTTCCAGTCTGGTACTACTCATCGGTGGGTAGGGTTGCACATTTTGGGGAATATTCAGAGGTTGAAACTTTCCATGGGAATTAATGGAAATAGATGCAAATTAATATTAATACCATTTAAATGT
Organism: Salvelinus fontinalis; assembly: GCF_029448725.1. Lineage (NCBI taxonomy): Eukaryota > Metazoa > Chordata > Actinopteri > Salmoniformes > Salmonidae > Salvelinus > Salvelinus fontinalis. Next base: position 33,663,548 of record NC_074685.1, read on the forward strand.
AATGTTTTTTGCATTCGATATATTTACCATATTAAATGGAGACAGAAATATAAACCTTTTACTTTATCATAAGACATAATTGCAAATGATTAAATCCTTCCAATAGAAATCAAAAAAACAATTTAGTTACGAATTTAACTTTAATTGAATTGACTCTTCACATGGGATGATTTCACGGAACAACAAAAGGGAAAATTGAATGAGCCCCAATGATCCATCGCATCTCCCAAAAACGTTTTCAACAAACATCAAAACTAAAGCTTTGGTTGTCTTCCTCTCAGGCTTCCATGTCTTCTCTCTGGACCTCCTCAATGTCCACCTCCTGAACATCAGATTCTGAGGCCTCATCTTCACTGTCAATTTCCAACCTTGTTGAGGATGGCTCGTTGTCAGGCTCAAAAAGCCTCAAATTTGCACAGATGGCCACCAATTGTTCAACCCTTGTATTGGTCAGCCTGTTGCGTGCTTTGGTGTGAGTGTTCCCAAACAAGGACCAGTTGCACTCTGAGTCGGCTGATGATGGTGGGATTTGGAGGATGATGGAGGCAACAGGGGAAAGAGCCTCGGAAGCATAAAGTCCCTTCCACCAGGTGGCTGATGAGATATGTTGGCACGACTGCCGTATTGCATCTCCATCCCAAAGCCCTTGCTTGGAAGTGTACTTCACCAGACTGCCAAGAACCTTGCCCTCATCCAGGCCAAGGTGGTGAGACACGGTAGTGATGACAACATAGGCCTTGTTGATCTCTGCATCAGACAGGATGTTCTTGCTAGCATACTTTGGGTCCAACATGCACGTTGCGGCGTGTATGGGCTTCAGGCAGAAGTATACACGCTTTTTGATGTATTTCAGAACTGCAGTTTCCTCTGCTTGGAGCAACAGTGAAGTGGGCAAGGCAATACGGAATTCTTCTCTTACATCTGCAAGCAGAGTCTGAACATCAGACAGGATGGCATTGTCTCCCTCAATCCATGCAATGGCTACTGCTGTAGGTTTCAGGAGTTTCAGGCTGCTTACCACTCTCTCCCAAAAATACATCCAGGAGGATCGGCAGACTGTGATATGGCCATTTCTTGGAGAGACTCCTTCCCCTCCAGGAGACTGTCAAACATGGTGACAACACCACCCCAATGGGTGTTGCTGGGCAGCTTCAATGTGGTTCTCTTATTCTTCTCACTTTGCTTGGTGAGGTAGATTGCTGCTATAACTTGATGACCCTTCACATACCTAACCATTTCCTTGGCTCTCTTGTAGAGTGTATCCATTGTTTTCAGTGCCATGATGTCCTTGGGGAGCAGATTCAATGCATGAGCAGCACAGCCAATGGGTGTGATGTGAGGGTAGGACTCCTCCACTTTAGACCAAGCAGCCTTCATGTTCGCAGCATTGTCTGTCACCAGTGCAAATACCTTCTGTGGTCCAAGGTCATTGATGACTGCCTTCACCGCATCTGCAATGTAGAGACCGGTGTATCTGTTGTCCCTTGTGTCTGTGCACTTGTAGAATACTGGTTGAGGGGTGGAGATGTAGTTAATTATTCCTTGCCAACGAACATTCAACCACCCATCGGAGATGATTGCAATACAGTCTGCTTTCTCTATGATTTGCTTGACCTTCACTTGCACTCTTGAACTCTGCATCCAGAAATTCTGGAAATTTACCAGAAAGTTTCCAACCCTTTGCAACCCTATCGATGGGTCGAAGCTGTTTACGCAGAGTCCTGCGAATTCTGTCTGAACACTCTGCTTCAGTGAATGCTTTTCTTGCTACATGTAGTGCTGAAAGGTGCTGTTTTTGCCATCAAAGCCCAATCTAGGGCTGTTTTCCAGTCACATCCATTGTCTTGCTTCACTTTCAGCATAATCTCTGTGAGTGTTTGATTATGTCTCTCCAAAAGTCCATTGCTCCATTGACTGTATGCAGCAGTTTACTTCCATGTTGAAGTTCTCTGACATTTCTCTTATTTCATTATTATTGAATTCTCCTCCATTGTCTCTGTACAATTTCTGGGACGGGCCATACACTTATCCAGGAATGAATGACGTGCTTGACGATTTCACTGGGTTTCTTTGTATTCACAATGCTTCTAGCACTGAAGCGTGTGAAGTGGTGGATTATGTGAAGGTACCACACACTTGGTCCCAGCTCATGTAGATCTGTACTTGGAAGCCAGTGGCAAACCAACAGCCGGTCTGGGCTTAGGGTTGCTTTGTTTCTGGCATGTTTCACAACTGTTAACTATCTGCCGTAGAATGGAAATACTCTCATCATTATTCCCAGAACTGCGGAGTAATTTCTGAAGCCTCTCGACTGTAGCATGTCCAAACTGTTTGAAGTTTTAACTTAGTTTTTCCTCTGTGGTCATGTTCTCTGTGTCCGTCAGAATCACATTTTTACATGGACTCTGTTTGATGTCTTTGTCTAAAATGCTTACACAATAGTGGTCTAAGGTAGTAAGTTCAAGGGTCACTGGTTGTTTAAACATCACTGCCTTGTCATTTTTTGTGTCTAGTTCAGCCCTTGCCTTCTTGAGGGAAGCTTTGCTTAATTAATAGCAAGGGGATATCTGTAGGGACCACCTCTGTTTCAATGTGACTCTTAGTCTGACCAATTTTTGCTGGTATCTTTGTAGAATGGATGATTCTCCCATCTCCAAATTTGAAAGTTCCGTTGCTTGGTGTGTCAATCATATTTTGTACTTTCATATTTAGTTCACTGACATAGCTATCAAGCCAATTTGACAATCACGTACAATCACAGCAGATCTTAAGGATTCAACTATGAAGAGCTCAGTATCAGAAGCAGGTTGGTTTGAAAACAGTAATGTTTCTGTGTTAAACTTGTTCATTTTTATGAGGACAGTCTTTAACCCAGGGCTTTGACAAATAGCACATTTTGATCTCCTTCCATATCTGTCAAGTGGATTTGTGCCGGGCAATAGCGCCCTCATCTGTTTGTCTTGAACGTGACATTTTGGCGCCTTTTCTCTGCTGCTCAGTGTAATATGCTGCATCACTCACTTTCATTCCATATGTTATTCATTGACGCAGGTCAGCACACAGTACAAGCAGTCCCTACCATTTTGTTGTTGTTTACCTTTATTTAACCAGGCAAGTCAGTGAACAAATTCTTATTTTCAATGATGGCCTAGTGGGTTAACAGCCTTCAGGGGTAGAACGACAGATGTTTACCATGTCAGATCGGGGATTCGATCTCGCAACCTTTTGGTTACTAGTCCAACGCTCTAACCACTAGGCTACCTACCATCCAGACAGGCAGTGTCTAGCAACTTGAAAGCCAACACTGCATCCGGGAGAACCATCAAGTACTTGCGCATCCTATTGTACCTCTATTCGAAATCAATGACGTAGTCCGTCATTGCAACCGAAATGTCCCGAGTAACACTGTCAAAGTTTGAATATGCCTCGTAGGCCCGTTCTTTCTCTTTAAGAAACACAGAATCCAGTGCTCTAATCGTAGTTCCCATACCGTCATCCTTGTTCAAATCCTCAACGGATATTTCCAGTGCTGTATCTCTCGCTCTTCCCTCGAGCGATAATACCACCGCAAGTGCTTGCTTTTTCTCGTCCAGATTAGTAACGTTAACCCGTGTCCAGATTCCAAGTTAATTTCCCCAACTTTCATACGACCTCGTCGAAGCGAGGTGGCACATTTGTAGTTATTAACCATCATCTGCGATGTTAACTCCCAAATGACACGACAAGGTTCCAGTTTAACGTTTACTCACCGTATTAGCACGATACATGGTTGCCACTGCACTCAGGCCAGTATTATCAACGAGACTCATGCGCAGGCACCGTAATAACAGAAATATAGGGATACTTAAAACATGAACGTAACACCTCTAACCCTGGCAATTTGACTGGTTAACTCATGGGTAAACTTAAAATGTCTGCCAGTCCACCCATAATGCCTCCATTGACATGAAAGGGGAAGCCCGGTTCTATGGATTCTTTCTCAGTAATAATGTTATGGAGCAGGGGGGTATTCATTCATTTTAGGATTGTTTCTTACAGTATCTTGCCCTCCTTCAGGAACAATGGAGAGAGGTTGTCTAGGAGTATGAACTAGTGCTTGATTTGGGCATGTCTATCTGTTCTCTCTCCTCTTTCAGTAATGATGGGACTGAGTTTGGAGGTTCTATCTACCAGAAGGTGGATGACAAGCTGGAGACGGCGGTCACTCTGGCCTGGACGGCCGGCAGCAACAACACACGCTTCGGCATCGCAGCCAAATACGCCCTGGACAAAGACGCTTCCCTGTCTGTGAGTAACACACACAAACACACTCTGTCTATCTTAGTCTCAACCCAGGCTCTTGCTGTAGCCCCACCCCTAGCAGGGATGCAGCTCTTTGCAATTAATTCAGATTTGCGCACCAGAAAACGTTCGATGACGGCCTGTGTCTCCCCCTGCAGGCCAAAGTGAACAACGCCAGCCTGATTGGAGTCGGCTACACCCAAACCCTCAGGCCAGGTGAGTCACAATCACCATAGTGACCTAATGACTGATTGATTTGATTAGAATTCATGATGTCCTTGGAGCAAGGTCTCTGAGCACAACTGTCATTTTAGGTCGCGCTATACTGCTTTACATCTCCAGGATATTCCTCTCCTTTGTAGGTGTGAAAGTGACTCTGTCAGCCCTGATCGACGGGAAGAACTTCAACACCGGCGGCCACAAAGTGGGCCTGGGCTTCGAGCTGGAGGCATAGAGCGGCGGGAACAAGACCCAACAACCAAGAGAAGAGCCCAGAACCAATCACCCCTCATTCCCAACCCCACACACCCTACCACAGCCCTTATCCAAAACCACCATCCTGTAGACACTCCATTCCCAACTCTCTCTCACACACCACAGTCCCTTTCCACTCACACACATTGAGTGTTTTGGCAGTAATAGTCAAACCTGTGGCCGCCATGTCCGTCTTGACTAAAGTAGCTGAAATACACGAATGAGACCGAGAGAGGCATTCTGTAATGTCATGGCTGTTATAGTCTAGCCTTTTGGTTTAGTTAGTTAATTAGTTAGTTATCTGGTCATTAGTTAGTTATACTGGTCATCTAGCTTGAAATTGAGTGTTTCAGTCTGAGTGCATAAAGGCAGGCACTGGGGATGGATACCTCCCCTTTTAACTGACGTTGTATAGAAACACTGTGGCTAAGTTATTTCTCTTCTGACTGGTTACTGAAGTGACACTAATATTTCAGTAGGAGTTTGGCTGAGTAGTCCTCGGGTAAACGTGTCGCTCGCGTGAACTTACATACGTTTATATTCCCCTTCGTATTTCATTGTAAACATGTCTGAATGAATATCGGGTGTAGAACAGAAGGCTTAGTAAGGATGGAAGCCGGGTGCAGTTGAAGCCCGGTGTTCTCTTGGTTTAAAAAGAATGCCGTCTGTTTCTTTTGTATTGGTTTGAGTATAAAATGTTTTGGGTGTATTTTGGTTGTGCTGTGTTCAGTTGGGGACCATGGTGCCCGTCAAACCCAGTGTGATCATAGGACGTTTGTGATTTTGGATGTGCACAGCTTCAATTGTATGTTTTCATATCACGGGGTGTAAACTGTTAGTTTTGGCCACAGGCCTGGTGGAAAGAGGCATTTTACAGCCAGTTCAGCCAATTTTCGTTCAATTCCTGATTTGACCGAACTGAGATTTTAATTGAGCCCAACCCTGAGGAAACCAACCATTTCACCACCACTACAGTCTGCTGTTACTGTACCTACACTGAAGAGGGGAGTCTGCAGGAGAGGTTAAGGAAGATTCTACATTACCCAGCGCTAGAAAACGGAAGGACCTATTAGGAGTGTTGTCGGCTGAATGCAGTTCTACATGTCCCAAAACTCAACATTTCTTCATCTCCTTGTCTTTGCTCTGAGGCCACTCTTCTTTAGAGGACAGCTGGTAGGTGAAAGCAATATGGTGGGATCTTCCAGTAGGTGAGAAAAGATGGCATTTCTACAGTGTTGCTTATATCTATCTAGTCTTGTTAAGATCTGTGGTCACATGACGAGGGAGGTGGATGTTGTTGCTCATGCTGCTTTAGACCTACACCCCTTCCTGGCTGTCATTGGTGCCCTCGGGAGCCAATCGACACTCCCTGTATGTCCCACTCTCTGTACATAGTATACATATTCTCCTCCCCGAGTTTCAACACTCGTACCGTTAGACAACATTTGAAGGGAGGCTGTTGTGGAGGCTCGGTCCCTCCTTTACCAAGTCATAAACCATGAATCCATGTATCTTTGTTTTCTTTCCATTTTTGTCATAATTATGAATCTTTTTGAATTGGTGTGTTCCAGACACAGCACCTCGTTTTTTCCCCCCCAAAACTCAAGTAATGGAATTCTAATTAAAAAAAACTTGTCCTGATGATGTTGTCTTTTATTTCTCAATGTTATTTTGAGAATATTTTCGTGGTCCATTAATACTTTAGTGAGAATAGTAGTGATAGGGAGTTGAGATGATAAATAACCATGTGATGAGTAGAGGCACAGTGTTTCTGAGATTGTACCATACCAGCCTGCTTATTCCACTATGTGGTTCAGTTGGAATAATTTGCATATGTATTTTTTATTTAAAATGATTTCTGGGGGCTTCAGAACAAGCATTATGTCCCAAACCCCTTGGTCGCTGTCAACCAGAAAGATGAATAATTCAGAAAGCATGATACAGTTTAATCAATATAGTATGTTAACAAAATACAGCTACTTCATCACATTTTCCTGTGCTGCTCTTGGCCCTGTCGTTGTCATTGCCACAACCAGAGTCATTTGGTACAATTACTAATATCTTCCTCTATTGCAGTGGTATTCAACTCGTACACTACGAGGTCTGGAGCTTGCTGGTTTTTTGTTTAGCCCTGATAACTAATTGCACACATCTGTTGTCTCAGGTCTAAATCATTTCCTGATTAGAAGGGAACAATGAACAAATGAGGTGGAACTGGCTTCGAGGTCCAGAGTTGAGTTTGAAGGCTCTATTGGGAGCGCGTCTGTGTATTACTGTCAGTAGTTTGCCTAACAGCATCATGGGAGAATGAGCAGTGGTGCTTCACCATGACCACAACTCCTGATTTTGACTCCTCTCCAGATGTGCAGGCTATGATATTAGCCCTACCTGTCCTATCTCATACCTAAATGGTAATTATCTATTCATCTAGTAACAAAGGGGCTCGTTCAGGATGGTGCTAAGTTACAGAATGTAGAAAAGATGATTATCTGACATGATCAGCCTTCATTGTGGAGATACTCCTCATTCTCAGACATATGACAATGTTTTTTTCCCCAATGGTGGGTTCTGGCTAGTAACGTGGGCTTTGTTTGCTTGATGGATCACAAGAAACACCTAAGGTCTTTAGGCTCCAAAAGACCGGGCCAAAACAGTTCTTGGAACTGACACTGTCCAGTAGTATCTTTTCTCAGGACATGTCTTTTTCTGTTCCTGTCTTCTGTAATCTCAACATCCCTCTGTAGGTCTCTCATAGCAGGTTGACCTTCGCCACAACCTGTTTACAGCCTGTCCGGGCATACACCCGGCCCCATACCACGGGGTAGTACTCTATCTCCCCCGCCAGCCTCTCAATGTTGGTACGGTCCGGGTAGAACCCCTCCCTCATCATCTCATCCAGGAAGCACTCCGTCACGTGACCTTTCTCCAGCAGAGTCAGCGGTATGAGTTCAGCTTCTGCCCACAGTGGGTGGAGCATCTCCAGAGTGTTCCGCAACAACGGGGTCATCTCCTTGACGAAGTTGCCATGGTACTCAGACACGGTCATCATGGAGTCGCTGGTGGAGTTGTGCAGCAAGTGCTTAGTGATGTGATTGTGTCCTTGGTTGCTAAGGAACAGGTAGACTGCGTTAAGGTATTCGTTGGAGAGCTTTGATTGCACCAGATCCCGCAGCGCATCAAGCAGCTCTGGGTGAAGGTGCTCTGCTTCGTCAAAGATGAATACTGGAATTTTCTCCTCCTCCTCTGCTCTCAGCACCGTCTCCGACACTAAGATCGTCAGCGCTCGGGCGCATCGCCAGGCGTCATCCTCCAGGGGGCAGTGGTGCAACACAAAGTACTGGAGAACCAGGGGCTCCCCCACCACCGAGCGGAAGTGCCCGGCCAGGAGTCTCCCTACGTGGCTCTTCCCCACGCCACTGGTCCCATGTAAGGAGAGGACCAGGGGTTTATTGTGGACGTAGGTAGAGAGGTAGTCTCTTAGCTGGGCTAACAGAGCCTCCATCGCCCCCTGCTGGCCAAACACCTCCCTACATAGAGTCTTCTCTAATCCCTCCAGGTCATACCTCAGGACATGGTCGTCAAGGTTTTCTATGGCATTATACACCTGGAGGGAGGGAGGGATAAAGTACAGAATGAGACATAAGCACACAGAGGAAGACAAAGATGAAGATTAACCTCACACACATACACATTACCTGGAGGAAGAGGATGGTGCAGAGGAGGAAGAGGCAGTTCTTTGCTCGGCTGTGTTCCTTTACGACGGGGGCCCTGCACCCCCCTCCACTGGGGAACATGACCCGCCGCGACCTCTTCTTCTTCTTCTTCTTTTGGAGGAGCAAGGACAAGGTCGTGGTGGCGCTGGAGGGGGTCAACCCCTCAAAGGTGAAGATTTTGGGGCTGGTGCGAACAGGGGCCCCAGTGAAGAGACCAGCCCCTACCACTGGCCCTACTCCACCCATCCCGGCTAACTCCAGCCGTCGTTTCTTCATGGTCTGGTATTTCTGTCTAATGCGAACCACAGCACGTAGAGAGGATGAGAACTGGTAGAAACTCTCAGCACCTGTCCATGACCCCCTCTTTTCACTCTCTCCTTCGCTTTCTCCTTTCTCTTCGCCCATCTCTCCGTCTGTCTGGGACTCCGACAGTCTTTCATAAACATCTTGGTCGTCCATCTGAGAGAGAGAGAGAGGCTTTAATCATTAAATTACAGTCACAGTGAATTATGATCCGTTTTCTTTTTTTAAGAGGACGGAAAAGATACCTAGCCAAGAAGGAATGCCAACTATTGAAGAATGTACTTGTAGATGCATTTAACATGCTATATGCTAATGTATCGGTTATGGTGTTAGATTTACTATAGTCGTAAAGTTACATGGAAAAACCCAGAGGGTTACAGCTTAGCCACTGAAACTGAATTACTTCTTAAACTTTCTAAACTAACTTGCCTGTCACTGAACAAATAGACTGGTAAAAAATATCCAATATTACACATGCTCAGATATGTCAGTATCAGATAGTACCTGATAAAATGATCTGGGTGTGTAATTGTGTCAATATATTTGACAAATATCCTTGTTGAGATATTGCAACTTGTGGATATTGTGTAATCCTTTCAGGCCATATATGTATGTGCAAACAGTCGCATGTGACTGTAGTCAAACCTGGTGTGTAGTGCTATCCTCAGCCATTTCCTCTAGTCAGATATAGGGTCAGATCCTAAGAAGTAGCAGACTGAGAACTCATTTCACGTAATGTGACTCAATACATTAACATTCATCTACGAAGGTTTCAGAGCATTTTTTTCTGCTGATTGACAGATAAAGGTTACGGGAATAGAAGTGAAGCCATTGATAAATTTTGCAGTTCAGGCAAGAGTTCTGAGGCAAGATTTCAGCCCACCCCAACACTTTCTGATAAGGAGATCAGAGACTCGAACGTTCTCCAACAGAACATACTTTTTTCAGCATCCCAAAACACACACATTTCTACAATCATATATTGGCCTGTGTGTCTCGAGAGAAAGTGCTTGGAGGCCTATTGTCCACTACTGGTTGTGCAGCACCTTGTGTGGCTGATTACGTTCATTCTTTGCCACAATATAGTAATAACACGTATGTTATTTCAAATCATTATAATGCATTTATTTAATAATTACAAGTTGTTGTAGTTTTACAGAGACACACAACTATTATGACAAGGAGTTAATTACAGGGACTTGGTCCTCACATATTTTTCAGATGTTCCAGCTGAAATAGGTGAACTCTACTCTCCACCAAAGAGAGGTTTTTCCACACAGGGGATCACAAAATGCACAATGATGTTCACTCAAAGTTAGACATCATTACTTTAGTTTAAAGTGTGTTATGATGGCCTCCTGAGTGACGCAGCGGTCTGAGGCACTGCATCGCAGTGCTAGAGGCGTTACTATAGCCCCGTTTCATTCCTTGGCTGTGCCATAACAGGCTGTGGCCAGGAGTCCCAAAGGACGGTGCACAATTGGCCCAGCGTCGTCCAGGTTATGGGTGGGTTTGGCCAGGGGGGCGTTACTTGGCTCATCTCGCAGCAGCTCCTTGTGGCTGGCCCGGTGCCTGTAGGCTGACCCCGGTCGCCAGTTGAAAGGCATTTCCTCCGACAGATTGGTGCGGCTGGCTCCGGGTTAAACTGGCGGGTGTTAAGGGGCACGGTTAGGTGGGTCACATGACTCCACCTTCGCCTCTCCCATTGGGGAGTTGCAGTGATGAGACAATATCAAAAAAGGGGGTAAAAATAACATTTAAATACAAAAAGTGTGTTATGTGAACAAAACATATTTTGAGAGAGAATGAGGTCATGAATTCAACTAATTTGCTTACTCAGTGCATTCATAAAGTATTCAGACCTGTTAACCTTTTCCACATTTCGTTACGTTACAGCTTTATTCTAAAATGTATTAAATAAATGAAAATCCTCATCTACACACAATACCCCATAATTACAAAGCAAAAACAGGTTTTTAGAATATTTAGCAAATGTATTAAAAAGATAATACAGAAATACCTTGTTTACATACACCTTAGCCAAATACATTTAAACTCAGTTTTTCACAATTCCTGACATTTAATCCTAGTAAAAATTCCCTATCTTAGGTCAGTTAGGATCACCACTTTATTTTAAGAATGTGAAATGTCAGAATAATAGTAGAGTGATTTATTTCAGCTGTTATCACATTTCCAGTGGGTCAGAAGTTTACATACACTCAATTAGTATTTGGTAGCATTGCCTTTAAATTGTTTAACTTGGGTCAAATGTTTCGGGTAGCCTTCCACAAGCTTCCCACAATACGTTGGGAGAATTTTGTCCCATTCCTCCTGACATAGCTGGTGTAACTGAGTCAGGTTTGTAGGCCTCCTTGCTCACACACGCTTTTTCAGTCCTGACCACAAATCTTCTAAAGGTTTGAGGTCAGGGCTTTGTGATGGCCACTCCAATACCTTGACTTTGTTGTCCTTAAGCCATTTTGCCACAACTTTGGAAGTATGCTTGGGGTCATTGTCCATTTGGAAGACCCATTTGCGATCAAGCTTTAACTTCCTGACTGATGTCTTGAAATGTTGCTTCAGTATATCCACAATTTTCCTGCCTCATGATGCCATCTATTTTGTGAAGTGCACCAGTCCCTCCTGCAGCAAAGCACCCCCACAACATGATGCTGCCACCCCCGTGCTTCACGGTTGGGATGGTGTTCTTCGGCTTGCAAGCCTCCCCCTTTTTCATTTTTGTTTCATCAGACCAGAGGACATTTCTCCAAATAGTACAATCTTTGTTGCAAACCGTAGTCTGGCTTTTTTATGGCGGTTTTGGAGCAGTGGCTTCTTCCTTGCTGAGCGGCCTTTCAGGTTATGTCGATATAGGACTCGTTTTATTGTGAATATAGATACTTTTGTACCTGTTTCCTCCAGCATCTTCACAAGGTCCTTTGCTGTTGTTCTGGGATTGATTTGCATTTTTCACACCAAAGTACGTTCATCTCTAGGAGACAGAACGCGTCTCCTTCCTGAGAGGTATGTAGGCTGCGTGGTCACATGGTTTTTATACTTGCGTACTATTGTTTGTACAGATGAACGTGGTACCTTCAGGTGTTTGGAAATTGCTCCCAAGGATGAACCAGACTTGTGAATTTTTTCCTGAGGTCTTGGCTGATTTCTTTTGATTTTCCCACGATGTCAAGCAAAGAGGCACTGAGTTTGAAGGTAGGCCTTGAAATACAATGATGTCCATTAGCCTATCAGAAGCTTCTAAAGCCATGACAATTTTCTGGAATTTTCCAAGCTGTTTAAAGGCACAGTCAACTTAGTGAATGTTAACTTCTGACCCACTGGAATTGTGATTAAGTGAAATAATCTGTCTGTAAACAATTGTTGGAAAAATTACTTTTGTCATGCACAAAGTAGATGTTCTAACCGACTTGCCAAAGCTATAGTTTGTTAACAAGAAATGTGTGGAGTGGTTGAAAAACGAGTTTTAATGACTCCAACCTAAGTGTATGTAAACTTCCAACTTGAACGGTATGTGAAAATGCTGTTCATTGACTACAGCTCAGCGTTCAACACTATAGTGCCCACGAAACTCATCACGAACTAAGGACCTTGGGACTAAACACCTCCCGCTGCAACTGGATCCTGGACTTCCTGTTTGTCTGCCCCCAGGTGGAAAGGGTAGGCAACAACACGTCTGCCACGCTGATCCTCAACACTGGCGCCACTCAGGGGTGTGTACTTAGTCCCCTCCAGTACTCCCTGTTCACCCACGACTGCGTGGCTAAACACGACTCCAACACCATCATTAAGTTTGCTGGCGACACAACAGTGGTAGGCCTGATCACCGACAACAATGAGACAACCAATAGGGAGGTCAGAGCATTGGCCGTGTGGTGCCAGGACAACAACCTCAATGTGAGCAAGACAAAGGAGCTGATCGTGGACTACAGGAAAAGGCGGGCCGAACAGGCCCCCATTAACATCGACGGGGCTGTAGTGGAGCGGGTCAAGAGTTTCAAGTTCTTGTAGTGGAGCAGGTTGAGAGTTCCTTGGTGACCCCATCTCCAACAAACTATTATGCTCCAAACACACCAAGACAGTCGTGAAGAGGGCACGACAAAAACTTTTCCCCCTCGGGAGACTAAAAAGATTTGTAATGGGTCCCCAGATCCTCAAAAAGTTCTACAGTTGCACCATCGAGAGCATCGTAACCGGTTGCATCACCGCCTGGTATGGCAACTGCTCAGCATCTGACCGTAATGCGCTACAGAGGGTAGTGAGTACGGCCCATTGCATCACTGGGACCAAGCTTCCTGCCATCCAGGATCTATATAATAGGCGGTGTCAGAGGACAGCCCATAAAATTGTCAGAGACTCCAGTCACCCATTTCATAGACTGTGTTCTCTGCTACCGCACGGCAAGCGGTTCCGGAGCGCCAAGTCTAGGACCAAAAGACTCCTTAACAGCTTCTACCCCCAAGCCATAAACTGCTGAACAATTAATCAAATGTTCCACTGGACTATTTACATTGACCCCCCCCCAACCCCCCCCCCCCCCCCCCCCATCCATTTGTTTTGTACCCTGCTGCTACTCGCTGTTTTTTACCTATGCATATTCACTTCACCCCTACCTACATGTACAAAGTACCTCAACTAACCTGTACCCCCGCACACTGACTCTGTACCGGTACCCCCTGTATATAGCCTCGTTATTGTTATTTTATTGTGTTACTTTTTATTATTTGGTAAATATTTTCTTAACTCTGCTTGAATTGCACTGTTGTTTAAGGGCTTGTAAGTAAGTATTTCACGGTAAGGTCTACACTTGTATTCGCGCATGTGACAAATAAAGTTTGATTTAATTTGGATGTGTCTAATCCTGACTGGTTAAAACCTCATTGCAGCCGGTGTCTATTCCACAAGTTACCACCGGCCAAATCTATGATGTTAAAATTCCTATTTACTCTGTTCCATCTGACCAGGTGATTCCAAGTGAAAGCTATGATCCCCTATTGATGTCACTTGTTAAACACATTTCAATCAGTGTAAATGAAGGATTAAAGGTTAAAGAAGGATTTTTAAGCCTTGAGACAATTGAGACATAGATTGTGTATGTGTGCCATTCAGAGGGGGAATGAGCAAGACAAAAGATGGTAGTAGGTGCCAGGCACACCGGTTTTAGTGTGTCAAGAATTGCAACGCTGCTGGGTTTTTCACACTCAAGTTTCCCATGTCTATCAAGAATGGTCCACCACCCGAAGGACGTCCAGCCAACTTGACACAACTGTGGGAAGCATTGGAGTCAACATGGGCCAGCATCCCTGTGGAACGCTTTCAGACACCTTGTAGAGTCCATGCCCTGACGAATTGAGGCTGTTCTGAGGTCAAAAGGGGGTTACAAAAAATAAGTGTTCCTAATGTTTTGTTTGACTCAGTGTATATAGTGTTAAAGACTGGATTGAGTCATGTTCAAAAAATAGCTCTGATATCTCTGTTCCCATTCGTACTGTTTGTGATGTCACTCAGTTCCTACTGATGAAACAGCCCTTATACATGGAACATTTACAGAAATATTGATTTTCGTCTTTGCAGTTTAGATTGTAAATAGTGTTACCTTCGTACGTTCATGTTAATGTATTGAGTTATCAGAGCTTATTCTCTGCTGATTGACAGAGGAAGATTACGGAATACAAGTGAACCTGTTGGTCCTTGTGTGTGTGTGTAAGTACGTATGCTGGCACCAACTCTCTTCTCCCTCGTCCTTGCAGCACTCGGGAATCACTGTACAATACAGAACAGATGGAAACCTCTTCAATCTTTCCGGCCTCCACGCAAAAACCAAAGTGAGAACTACAATAGTCAAAGACCTCCAATACGAGGTCATTATTGTCCACTCCAAAGCAAACCTCCTAACTGCCATGAACAGGTTATCTGAAGCATAAAAGTGTCTGGGACTCTTGTATGAACATAAACAAAACAAAGGTGCTCCACGAGCCTGCCCCAGGACAACCATCAAATCCAACAGTAACCTATGTTGGTTGTAATTGTTTTATGCCCCGAAAGCATGTCCAGGGAGTCTAGCTAGTCTGACTAGCTAGTTTACATTGGCACTGCTGCCAGGAAGCGTTACACACTGTGTCAGTGTCAGCCATTCTCTGCCCAAGTACAATAGGATTAGACTACACCTTAATGTGTCCGGCAGCCGGGGTTGGGTAAGTTACTTTCTAAATGTAATCCATTAGTTACCTGTCCAAAATTGTAATCAGTAACGTAACATTTGGATTACCCAAACTCGGTAATGTAATCTGATTACTTTCCCCTTAAGAGGTATATAGAAGAAAACAACAGTGGTCTCTGACTTGTGGTCAGACTCGTTCAGGTGGAAGAAACTTAACCTTGCACCCTTTATCAATACTGAATCGAATGTCATGAAAAAACAAAAAGGTTTAAAAGTAATCAAAGAAATAATCATGTAATTTCTCAAAAGTATCTATTCTGATTACAATCTTTTTTGCTGGTAATGTAACTCATTACAGTTACTCCCCAACCCTGCCTGCGGACAGGTGAAGTGATAAAAGGCCCTTTTATCACTTAGATTTGCTCCCCTCCAGCGCCCTCTCTTCTTTGTCCTCTCTCCTCTGTCGTCTCTTGCCTCCTTTTGAAAACGTTCAAAGTCAATCAAGGGGAGTCGGCGAGGAAAGTGAACGTGGAAGCACTTCCTTCTCTACATTTGCACATTACTAGGCAAATTACGTTTACAGGGGTGGATCCCAAAATAAATGTGTAAAGTGCTCAAAAACAAATTAAGTTAGTTGTGCAAGACATTTTATGGATAAAACAAGAAGTAGCATATTGTTTTAAAAGAGTAGGATATACACGAGTATCCTCAATGAAAGGTGGCTATCAAGTAAGGGAGGACACTATTCTGCTTGTCTAACGAATTGACACACTCCTCGACCACTTGACCTCTTATTGGTTTTCCGGGTCATGGAGGAGAGAGGACGAAGGATGGTCTTTTACCCAAAAGAGAATCTCCCCATCTTAACCCCCTCTTTCACCAGCCTGGTCTCATAGACTAGAAGTAACATAGTAAACGTACATCCGGGACACTCAAATTAGAATGGTATGGTTACATAAGACTACTTAAGACAAAACAAAAAGGCGGTGGGTGTATAACACGAACATCTAGAAACCCAAAGGTTGCGAGTTTGAATCTCATCATTGTAAACTTTAGTATTCTAGCAACTTTGCACTTACTTACTACTTTTTAGCTACTTTGCAACTACTTAGCATGTTAACTAACCCTAATCTGAACCCTCAAAAAACTCAACCCCTGCAAAAAAAAATCCCATTGGCTATTTGCAACCATTTTACATCTAAACTCTTTTGACACCAACTGTGGCCCATTGTCTGAACACACTCCTCAACTAACCCCGGAGTGTCTCTACCGTGGCTGTAGCATTATTCATACACTTTATTTCACCTTTATTTAACCAGGTAGGCCAGTTGAGAACAAGTTCTCATTTACAACTGCGACCTGGCCAAGATAAAGCAAAGCAGTGCGACAAAAACAACACAGAGTTACACAAACAAACGTACAAACAAATAACAGAATAGAAAAATCAATGTACAGTGTGTACAAATGTAGAAGATTAGGGAGGTAAGGCAATAATCAGGCCATAGAGACGAAATTATTACAATTTAGCATTAACACTGGAGTGTTAGATGTGCAGATGATGTTGTGCAAGTAGGAGATACTGGGGTGCAAAAGAGCAAGAAGAAAATAACAATATGGGGATGAGGTAGTTTGGTGTGCTATTTACAGATTGGCTGTGTACAGGTACAGTGATTGTTAAGCTGCTCTCACAGCTGATGCTTAAAGTAAAAGAGGGAGATAAGTTTCCAGCTTCAGTGATTTTTGCAATTCGTTCCAGTCATTGGCTGCAGAGAACTGGGAGGAAAGGCGACCAAAGGAAGTGTTGGCTTTGGGGATGACCAGTGAAATATACCTGCTGGAGCGTGTGCTATGGGTGGGTGTTGCTATGGTGACCAGTGAGCTGAGATAAGGTGGGGTTTTACCTAGCAAAGACTTGTAGATGACCTGGAGCCAGTGGGTTTGGAGACGAATATGTAGCGAGGGCCAGCCAACGAGAGCATACAGGTCGCAGTGGTTGGTAGTATATGGGGCTTTGGTGACAAAACAGATGGCACTGTGATAGACTACATCCAGTTTGCTGAGTAGAGTGTTGGAGGCTATTTTGTAAATGACATCGCCGAAGTCGAGGATCGGTAGGATAGTCAGTTTTACGAGGATATGTTAGGTAGCATGAGTGAAGGAGGCTTTGTTGTGAAATAGGAAGCCGATTCTAAATAAAATTTTGGATTGGAGATGCTTAATGTAAGTCTGGAAGGAGAGCTTACAGTCTAGCCAGACACCTAGGTATTCGTAGTTGTCCACATATTCTAAGTCAGACCCCTTCAGAGTAGTGATGCTAGTCGGGCGGGTGCGGGCAGCAATCGGTTGAAGAGCATGCATTTAGTTTTACTAGCATTGAAAAGCAGTTGGAGGCCAAGGAAGGAGTGTTGTATGGCATTGAAGCTGGTTTGGAGGTTTGTTAACTTCTTATGGCTGCAAGGGCAGTATTGAGTAGCTTGGATGAAAGGTGCACAGAGTAAACGGCCTGCTCCTCAGTCATAGTTGCTAATATTTGCATATTATTATTAGTATTGGATAGAAAACACTCTGTTTCTAAAACTGTTTGAATTATGTTTGAATTATGTTTGAATTATTAATCCCACTTTGGTGGGATTAACAACAAGATTACCTTTAAAATTATATAAGACACATGTATGTTTGAGGAATTTTAATTATGAGATTTCTGTTGTTTGAATTTGGCGCCCTGCACTTTCACTGGCTGTTGTCATACCGATCCCGGTAGCGGGATTGCAGCCATAAGAAGTTGTAACACAGTGTCCAAAGAAGGTCCAGATGTATACAGAACGGTGTCGTCTCCTAGGCGGTGGATCAGAGAATCACCAGCAGCAAGAGCGACATCATTGATATGTACAGAGAAAAGAGTCAGCCTGAGAATTGAACCCTGTGGCACCCCCATAGAGACTGCCAGAGGTCCGGACAACAGGCCCTCCGATTTGACACACTGAACTCTATCTGAGAAGTAGTTGGTGAACCAGACGAGGCAGTCATTTGAGAAACCAAGGCTATTGAGTCTGGCTTGGGCAAGTTGCTTGGGCAAGGTGCCGAGCTGTTGGCCCGGGGTAGGGGTAGCCAGGTGGTAAGCATGGCCAGCTATAGAAAAATGCTTATTGAAATGATCGATTATTGTAGATTTATCGGTGGTGACAGTGTTTCCTAGCCTCAGTGCAGTGGGCAGCTGGGAGGAGATGCTCTTATTCTCCATGGACTTTACAGTGTCCCAAAACTTTTTGGAATTAGTGCTACAGGATGCAAATTTCTGTTTGAAAAAGCTAGCCTTAGCTTTCCTAACTGACTGTGTATATTGGTTCCTGACTTACCTGAAAAGTTGCATATCGCGGGGACTATTTGATGCTAATGCAGAACGCCACAGAATGTTTTTGTGCTGGTCAAGGGCAATCAAGTCTGGTGTGAACCAAGTGCTATATCTGTTCTTAGTTCTACATTTTTTGAATGGGGCATGCTTATTTAAGATGGTGAGCAAAGCACTTTTAAAGAGCAACCAGGCATCCTCTACTGATGGGATGAGGTCAATATCCTTCCAGGATACAAGGGCCAGGTCGATTAGAAAGGCCTGCTCGCTGATGCGTTTTAGGGAGCGTTTGACAGTGATGGGGGATGGTCGTTTGACCGCAGACCCATTACGGACGCAGGCAGTGATCGCTGAGATCCTGGTTGAAGACGGCAGAGGTGTAGTTAGAGGGCAAGTTGGTCAGGATGATATCTAAGAGGGTGCCCATGGTTACGGATTTGGGGTTGTACCTGGTAGGTTCCTTGATAATTTGTGTGAGATTGAGGGAACCTAACTTAGATTGTAGGATGGCCGGGGTGTTAAGCATATCCCAGTTTAGGTCACCTAACAGTACGAACTCTGAAGATCGATGGGGGGCAGTCAATTCACATATGGTGTCCAGGGCACAGCTGGGGGCTGAGGGCTGTCTATAACAAGCAGCAACAGTGAGAGACTTATTTCTGTAAAGGTGGATTTTTAAAAGTAGAAGTTCTAATTGTTTGGGCACAGACCTGGATAGTATGAGAGAACTCTGCAGGCTATATCTGCAGTAGATTGCAACTCCGCCCCCTTTGGCAGTTCTATCTTGTCGGAAAATGTTGTAGTTGGGGATGGAAATTTCAGGATATTTGGTGGCCTTCCTAACCCAGGATTCATACACGGCGAGGACATCAGGGTTGGCGGAGTGTGCTAAAGCAGTGAATAATACAAACTTAGGGAGGAGGCTTCTGATGTTAACATGCATGAAGCCAAGGCTTTCGCCGTTCCAGAAGTCAACAAATGAGAGCACCTGGGGAATGGGAGTGGTGCTGGGGGCTGCAGGGCCTGGGTTAACCTCTACATCACCAGAGGAACAGAGGAGGAGTAGGATAAGGGTACGGCTAAAGGCTATAAGAACTGGTCGTCTAGTGCTTTCAGAACAGAGAGTGAAAGGAGCAGATTTCTGGGCGTGGAAGAATAGATTCAAGTTATAATGTACAGACAAGGGTACGGTAGGATGTGAGTACAGTGGAGGTAAACCTAGGCATTGAGTGATGAGGAGAAAGCTTTTGTCTCTAGAAGAACCAGTTAAGCCAGGTGAGGTCACCGCATGTGTGGGGGGTGGGACAAATGAGCTATCTAAGGCATATTGGGCAGGGCTGGGGGCTCTAGAGTGAAATAAGACAATAATCACTAACCAAAATAGCAATAGACAAGGCTTATTGACATTAGGGAGGGGCATGTGTAGCCAAGTGATCATAGGGTCCAGAGAGTAGCAATAGGTGAGTCAGGGAGCCGATTCAGTAGTTGCTACTACGCGGCGATTCAGACAGCTAGTGGGCCGGGGCTAGCAGGTGGGGCTTTGGTGATGTCGCAACGGAAGAGCCTGTTGAAACCACCTCGGGCGATTACGTCGGCAGACCAGTCATGATGGATCGGCGGGGCTCCGTGTCGGCAGTAAAGGGTCCAGGCCAATTGGCAAAAGAGGTATTGTAGCCCAAGAATTAGCTGGTGGACCTCTTCGGCAAGCCGGAAGAAGGGCCTAGCTCGAGGCTAGCTCAAGGCTAAATGGTGCTTGCTTCGGGACAGAGACGTTAGCCTTCGGATAGCAGCCAGTTAGCTGCGATGATCCGGCGTAAAGGTTCAGAGCTTGCGGTAGGAATCCAGAGATTTGGTAGAGAAAAAGCAGTCCAATATGCTCTGGGTTGATATCGCGCGTGCAGACTGGCAGGTATTGACCGAGCTGAGGCTGGCTAGTGTCCTAGTTAATGGTGAAGACCGCTAGCAGTGGCTAACTGACTACTAGCTAGTAGCTAATTAGCTGACTAGCTTCTGATGGGGGTTCCGGTTCTAAAGTATAAAAATTGCAGATCCGTACCACATTGGGTGAGGCGTTTGCCGGAGAGTATATGCAGTCCGTAGATAGAAAGTGATATTAAAATATATACGGGAAAAAAAAAGAGGAAAACGATATACACTGCTCAAAAAAATAAAAGGTGAAAATTATAGGCAATTAGCAAGACACCCCCCAAAACAGGAGTGATTCTGCAGGTGGTGACCACAGACCACTTCTCAGTTCCTATGCTTCCTGGCTGATGTTTTGGTCACTTTTGAATGCTGGCGGTGCTCTCACTCTAGTGGTAGCATGAGACGGAGTCTACAACCCACACAAGTGGCTCAGGTAGTGCAGTTCATCCAGGAAGGCACATCAATGCGAACTGTGGCAAAAAGGTTTGCTGTGTCTGTCAGCGTAGTGTCCAGAGCATGCAGGCGCTACCAGGAGACAGGCCAGTACATCAGGAGACATGGAGGAGGCCGTAGGAGGGTAACAACCCAGCAGCAGGACCGCTACCTCCGCCTTTGTGCAAGGAGGTGCACTGCCAGCGCCCTGCAAAATGACCTCCAGGAGGCCACAAATGTGCATGTGTCAGCATATGGTCGGAAGGAAGACAGCTGTGTCTTCGTTATTTGCTCACATTGTTCTGACCACACCCAAGGTCTGTCTTTCTGTAAGAGCTCTGTCATGGGTTTGATGAGAGTAGAGAGATTCTCCATGAACTTGCCATAGTAGGTAAGTAAAGCCAGATATGCTCTGAGCTCTGTCACGTTAGTTGGCACTGGAGCCTTTGCAATGGCTTCAGTCCTGCACTGGATGTAGCCAATGTTTGTCTATCCTGTGACCTAAGTAAGTGACACTAGACTGAAAGAATGCACACTTGTCCCTGTTTACTCTTAACCCACGCTCTTGCAGCCTCTTTAACACCGCTTCTACGTTCTGTAAGTAGTCCTCAGCCAATTTCCCTGTGATAATAAGAATGCCATCTAGAAAGCACAGAACCCCAGATAAACCCTGTAAGACCTGGTCCATAATACGTTGGAATATAGCTGGAGTGCTTGAAACTCCATAAGGCAGTCTATTCATCTGGTATAAACCCTTCAACGTGTTTATAGTCAGGAAATGCTTTCTCTTGATCTACCTTCACTTGCTGGTAGACCTGTGTAAGGTCTACCTTTGTGAACTGTTTACCCCCGGCTAGAGTACTCCTGGGTCTTTGGTAAGGGATACTGTTCCACATCCACCCATGCATTTACAGTTCCCTTGTAATCATGACATATTCTGACACCCCCGTTTGTCTTTGGAGTGCCAACCAGAGCTAGAAAAACACTCCTTGTTTTTCTATCTCTGTAAGCTGTTTGTCTACTGCCTCTCTGAGTGCATAAGGCACAGGTCTAGCCTTACAGGTCTAGCCTTACAAAACTTTGGAACAGCTTTCTCTGACACTTGAATTTTGGCTTCAACTCCCTTTACCACACCCAGTTGTTCACACAAAACCTGCAGCATATTTATCGCACAGCTGTGCAACTGGGTCTGACAAGTAGTTCACTCTTGACCAATCAAATTTCAGGTGTTGAATCCAGTTCCTCCCCATTAGCGTAGGACCCTTCCCTTTTGACACTAATAGAGGTGACACTAACATTTTACTCCCTCTATGTTAAATATAAGACACATACATTAATTATTAATTTCGGTTGCCTATCCTGACGTGAAGTTTGTTCCATAGAAAGTATTTGACTCTAGCCACAAAATTAAAGAAATTAGAAGGGGGGGGGGGGGATTTCGGCAAGGCCGTTTTCTTGCCTGCCGAACTTCTCCCCCACTTCTATCTTGGGACTGCAAGGCCTGGCATACTTCTGAATACTTTTTGTAGATCATGTTGAACAGTAGTGTGTGCCAGAGAAAGTATTTGACTCTAGCCACAAAATTAAGGAAATTAGAAGCGGTGGGGATTTTCAAGGCCATTTTCTTGCCTGCCAAAACCCCCCCCCCCCCTTCTATTTTGGTATTTCATTAGGATCCCCATTAGCTGTTGCAAAAGCAGCAGCTACTCTTCCTGGGTTCCACACAAGACATGAAACATAATACAGAATGACTTAATACAGAACATCATTAGACAAGAACAGCTCAAGGACAGAACTACATTCATTTTTAAAAAGGCACACGTAGCCTGTACGTTTTCTTGAATTTGTTCTGGATTTGGGGACTATGAAAAGACCCCTGGTGGCATGTCTGGTAAGATAAGTGTTCGTGTCAGAGGTGTGTGTAAGTTGACTATGCAAACAATTTGGGATTTTCAACACATTAATGTTTCTTATAAAAATAAGAAGTGATGCAGTCAGTCTTTCCTCAACTCTTAGCCAAGAGAGACTGGCATGCATAGTATTTATATCAGCCCTCTGATTACAATTAAGAGCAAGACGTGCCACTCTGTTCTGGACCAGCTGCAGCTTAACTAGGTCTTTCCTTGCAGCACTGGACCACATGACTGGACAATAATCAAGATTAGACTAAACTAGATCCTGAAGAACTTGCTTTTTTGGAGCGTGGTGTCAAAAAAGCAGAGCATCTCTTTATTACAGCTAGACCTCTCCCCATCTTTGCAACCATTGAATCTATATGTTTTGACCATGACCGTTTACAATCTAAGGTAACGGCAAGTAATTTAGTCTCCTCAACTTGTTCAATAGCCACACCATTCACTACCAGATTCAGCTGAGGTCTAGCACTTAAGGAATGATTTGTACCAAATACAATGCTCTTAGTTTTAGAGATGTTCAGGACCAGTTTATTACTGGCCACCCATTCCAAAACAGACTGCAACTCTTTGTTATTAAGGGTTTCAGTGACTTCATTAGCTGTGGTTGCTGATGTGTATATGGTTGAATCATCAGCGTACATGGACACACATGCTTTGTTTAATGCCAGTGGCAGGTCATTGGTAAAAATAGAAAAGAGTAGAGTGCCAAGAGAGCTGCCCTGCGGTACACCACACTTTACATGTTTGACATTAGAGATGCTTCCATTAATTCCATTAAAGAAAACCCTTTGAGTTCTATTAGATAGATAGCTCTGAATCCATGATATGGCAGAGGTTGAAAAGCCCTTGTTTTTTCAACAACAGGTTATGGTCAATAATATCAAAGGCAGCACTGAAATCCAACAGTACAGCTCCCACAATCTTCTTATTATCAATTTCTTTCAACCAATCATTTGTCATTTGTGTCAGTGCAGTACATGTTGAGTGCCCTTCTCCATAAGCATGCTGAAAGTCTGTTGTTAACTTGTTTACAGAGAAATAGCATTGTATTTGGTCAAACACAATTGTTCCAACAATTTGCTAAGAGCTGGCAGCAAGCTTATAGGTCTGCTGTTAGAACCAGTAAAGGCTGCCTTACCACTCTTGGGTAGCGGAATTACTTTGGCTTCCCTCCAGGCCTGAGGACAAAGACTTTTCTCTTGGCTTAGATATACAGTGGGGAGAACAAGTATTTGATACACTGACGATTTTGCAGGTTTTCCTACTTACAAAGCATGTAGAGGTCTGTAATTTTTATCATAGGTACACTTCGACTGTGAGAGACGGAATCTAAAACAAAAATTCAGAAAATCACATTGTATGATTTTTAAGTAATTCCTTTGCATTTTATTGCATGACATAAGTATTTGATACATCAGAAAAGCAGAACTTAATATTTGGTACAGAAACCTTTGTTTGCAATTACAGAGATCATACGTTTCCTGTAGTTCTTGACCAGGTTTGCACACACTGCAGCAGGGATTTTGGCCCACTCTTCCATACAGACCTTCTCCAGATCCTTCAGGTTTCGGGGCTGTCGCTGGGCAATACGGAATTTCAGCTCCCTCCAAAGATTTTCTATTGGGTTCAGGTCTGGAGACTGGCTAGACCACTCCAGGACCTTGAGATGCTTCTTACGGAGCCACTCCTTACTTGCCCTGGCTGTGTGTTTTGGGTCGTTGTCATGCTGGAAGACCCAGCCATGACCCATCTTCAATGCTCTTACTGAGGGAAGGAGGTTGTTGGCCAAGATCTCGCGATACATGGCCCCATCCATCCTCCCCTCAATACGGTGCAGTCGTCCTGTCCCCTTTGCAGAAAAGCAGCCCCAAAGAATGATGTTTCCACCTCCATGCTTCACGTTTGGGATGGGTTCTTGGGGTTGTACTCATCCTTCTTCTTCCTCCAAACACAGCGAGTGGAGTTTAGACCAAAAAGTTTTATTTTTGTCTCATCAGACCACATGACCTTCTCCCATTCCTCCTCTGGATCATCGAGATGGTCATTGGCAAACTTCAGATGGGCCTGGACATGCGCTGGCTTGAGCAGGGGGACCTTGAGTGCGCTGCAGAATTTTAATCCATGACGGCGTAGTGTGTTACTAATGGTTTTCCTTGAGACTGTGGTCCCAGCTCTCTTCAGGTCATTGACCAGGTCCTGCCGTGTAGTTCTGGGCTGATCCCTCACCTTCCTCATGATCATTGATGCCCCACGAGGTGATATCTTGCATGGAGCCCCAGACCGAGGGTGATTGACCGTCATCTTGAACTTCTTCCATTTTCTAATAATTGCGCCAACAGTTGTTGCCTTCTCACCAAGCTGCTTGCCTATTGTCCTGTACCCCATCCCAGCCTTGTGCAGGTCTACAATTTTATCCCTGATGTCCTTACACAGCTCTCTGGTCTTGGCCATTGTGGAGAGGTTGGAGTCTGTTTGATTGAGTGTGTGGACAGGTGTCTTTTATACAGATAACGAGTTCAAACAGGTGCAGTTAATACAGGTAATGAGTGGAGAACAGGAGGGCTTCTTAAAGAAAAACTAACAGGTCTGTGAGAGCCGTAATTCTTACTGGTTGGTAGGTGATCAAATACTTATGTCATGCAATAAAATGCAAATTAATTACTTAAATCTCATACAATGTGATTTTCTGGATTTTTGTTTTAGATTCCGTCTCTCAAAGTTGAAGTGTACCTATGATAAAAATTACAGACCTCTACATGCTTTGTAAGTAGGAAAACCTGCAAAATCGTCAGTGTATCAAATACTTGTTCTCCCCACTGTATCTTGGGACTGCAAGGGCTGGCACACTTCACAATCATTTTTCGTGACCTATCATACCCTCTGATGTGTGCCACAGGAAGTATTAGACTCTAGTCACAAGAGGAAATGGTTATTTCAGCAAAAATAGTTTTCAGATCCCTCTACTGCTCTCTCTACCCATCCCTTAGTCCCCCATTCCATCGTGCTTTTCCCTCATGGCTTATCCTAAACATTTTTACACTTTCTCTGTTTTAGTTTTTAAGAATGTAGGAACAGTAGTAATAATAAAAATGATAACAATAAATCAAAAGTTTGTACTCTGGGCGAAAAAGAACGTTCAAATATACATTTGAAGTCGGAAGTTTACAAACACCTTAGCCAAATGCATTTAAACTCCGTTTTTCACAATTCCTGACATTTAATCCTAGTAAAAATTCCCTGTCTTAGGTCAGTTAAGATCACCACTTTATTTTAAGAATGTGAAATGTCAGAATAATAGTAGAGAGAATTATTTATTTCAGCTAATATTTCTTTCATCACATTCCCAGTGGGTCAGAAGATTACATACACACAATTAGTATTTGGTAGCATTGCCTCTAAATTGCTTAACTTGGGTCAAACGTTTCGGGTAGCCTTCCACAAGCTTCCCACAATAAGCTGGGTGAATTTTGGCCCATTCCTCCTGACAGAGCTGGTGTAACTGAGTCAGGTTTGTATGCCTCCTTGCTCTCACACGCTTTTTCAGTTCTGCTCACAAATTTTCTATAGGACTGAGGTCAGGGCTTTGTGATGGCCACTCCAATACCTTGACATTGTTGTCCTTAAGCCATTTTGCCACAACTTTGGAAGTATGCTTGGGGTCATTGTCCATTTGGAAGACCCATTTGCGACCAAGCTTTAACTTCCTGACTGATGTCTTGAGATGTTGCTTCAATATATCCACATCATTTTCCTGCCTCATGATGCCATCTGTTTTGTGAAGTGCACCAGTCCCTCCTGCAGCAAAGCAGCCCCACAAAATGATAGTGCCACCCCCATGCTTCACGGTTAGGATGGTGTTCTTCGGCTTGCAAGCCTCCCCCTGTTTCATTTTTGTTTCATCAGACCAGAGGACATTTCTGCAAAAAGTATGATCTTTGTCCCCATGTGCAGTTGCAAACCGTTGTCTGGCTTTTGATGGCGGTTTTGGAGCAGTGGCTTCTTCCTTGCTGAGCGGCGTTTCAGGTTATGTCGATATAGGACTCATTTTACTGTGGATATATATCTTTGTACCTGTTTCCTTCAGCATCTTCACAAGGCCCTTTGCTGTTGTTCTGGGATTGATTTGCGCTTTTCGCACCAAAGTATGTTCATCTCTAGGAGACAGAATGCGTCTCCTTCCTGAGTGGTATGACGGCTGCGTGGTCCCATGGTGTTTATACTTGCATACTATTGTTGGTACAGATGAACGTGGTACCTTCAGCCATTTGTAAATTGCTCCCAAGGATGAACCAGACTTGTGGAGGTCTACAATTTTGTTTCTGAGGTGTTGGCTGATTTCTTTTGATTTTCCCATGATGTCAAGCAAAGAGGCACTGCGTTTGAAGGTAGGCCTTGAAATACATCCATAGGTACACCTCCAATTGACTCAAATTATGTCAATTAGCCCATCAGAAGCTTCTAAAGCCATGACATCATTTTCTGGAATTTTCCAAGCTGTTTAAAGGCACAGTCAACTTAATGTATATAAAGTCCACCTGTGTGCATTCTAAATGTCACATGATCTGTCACATGATCTCAGTATATATACGACTGTTCTGAAAGGCCCCAGAGTCTGCAACACCACTAAGCAAGGGGCACCACCAAGCAAGCGGCACCATGAAGACCAAGGAGCTCTCCAAACAAGTCAGGGACAAAGTTGTGGAGAAGTGCAGATCAGGGTTGGGTATAAAAAAATATCAGAAACTTCGAACATCCGACAGAGCACCATTAAATCCATTATTAAAAAATTTAAATAACACAACAAACCTGCCAAGAGAGGGCCGCCCACCAAAACTCACGGACCAGGCAAGGAGGGTATTAATCAGAGAGGCAACAAAGAGACCAAAGATAATCCTGAAGGAGCTGCAAAACTCCACAGCGGAGATTGGAGTATCTGTCCATAAGACCACTTGAAGCCATAAACGCCACAGAGCTGGGCTTTACGGAAGAGTGGACAGAAAAAAAGCCATTGCTTAAAGAGAAAAATAAGCAAACACGTTTGGTATTCGCCAAAAGGCATGTGGGAGACTCCCCAAACATATGGAAGAAGGTACTCTGGTCAGATGAGACTAAATTGAGCTTTTTGGCCATCAAGGAAAATGCTATGTCTGGCGCAAACCCAACACCTCTCATCATCCCGGCAACACCATCCCCACAGTGAAGCATGGTGGTGGCAGCATCATGCTGTGGGGATTCTTTTCATCAGGGACTGGGACTGGGAAACTGGTCAGAATTGAAGGAATGATGGATGGCGCTACATACAGGGAAATTCTTGAGGGCAACCTGTTTCAGTCTTCCAGAAATTTGAGACTGGGATGGAGGTTCACCTTCCAGCAGGACAATGACCCTAAGCATACTGCTAAAGCAACACTTGAGCGGTTTAAGGGAAAACATTTAAATGTCTTGGAATGGCCTAGTCAAAGCCCAGACCTCAATCCAATTGAGAATCTGTGGTATGACTTAAAGATTGCTGTACACCAGATGAACCCATCCAGCTTGAAGGAGCTGGAGCAGTTTTGAATTGAAGGAGCTGGAGCAGTTTTGATTTGAAGGAGTTGGAGCAGTTTGTGCCAAGATGTGCCAAGATTATAGAGACATACCCCAAGAGACTTGCAGCTGTAATTGCTGCAAAAGTATTGACTTTGGGGGGGGTGAATAGTCATGCATGCTCAAGTTCTGTTTTTTTTGTCTTATTTCTTGTTTGTTTCACAATACAAAATATTTTGCAAAGTGGTAGGCATGTAGTGTAAATCAAATGATACGAACCGTCACAAAAAATCTATTTTATTCCAGGTTGTAAGGCAACAAAATAGGAATAATGCCAAGGAGGGTGAATACTTTCGCAAGCCACTGTAAACTGAAACAGCTATAACGGGTGCAATAAGTAACAGATTGGATTAGTTTAAAAAAATCTATGTTATGTGTATTTGAGTAGCATAACATTAATTCATCAATTAATGTTCATGCAAAAACATACATATTGAAACAAACAATACATTTGCAATAGAGCATGCTGAGAAATATGATAATGGTGGGCGTGGTTTACCTTTAACGCTGGTTATTAACACCAACACTAGGGTAGTTTTACACCAATGAGTGTTATTTTAAAGAGTTAATTTAACACCTGAATCAACACTAGAAATATTACACTGAAAAATCAACACTAGGTAACACCGCCCAATTTGCTGCGTACCATACAAAACATAACATATCATACTAAATGGAGGGAGATAGATTTACTTTTGATATGTTATGTCTACCCCTGAGTCCAGGTTGCCTTCACATGTACAGTTAGCGAGTGGCCTGAGAGGTGGTCTCCATTCCACACATTCTACAGGCAGGGCTCTCCAACCTTGTTCCTGGAGACCTGCCCTCCTGTAGGTGTTCGCTTCCCAGTTGTAACTAACCTGATTCAGTTTATCAACGAGCTAATTATTAGAATCAGGTGTGCTAGATTAGGGTTGGAGTGAAAATCTACAGGAGGTAGCTCTCCAGGAACAGCGTTGGAGAGCCCTGTTCTAGAGCCTTTCCCTGGCTGCATTCCAGAAGCTTTTTGTCCCTCTCCCAGACCCTCGCTGCTCTCTGCTGACTACATTTCCTTCCTAGCTCACACACACTGAAATAGAGAGCAGCATAAATGTTCCTCTGTGTCTTGTGTAACATATAGGTTGTCTTGTGTAAGGCAGAAACCAGAAGTTTGTGGCTTGTTTTTTGAATGATTTTAAAACACACTAGATCTCACTTCACATAATCTGTTTCCATTGCTGCACATAGATTTTCAAGTTCTAGTTGTGTTTTACGTGGAAGCTTTTCTAACCCTGATTGTGTGTGTGTGTGTGTGTGTGCGTGTGTGAGAAGCTGGCCAGAGGCCTAGAGACACAGCTGCAAATACCTCACCCAGAAACCTGTGTAAGCAAGGAAGGGGAGAAATAGGAGAGAGAAGAGGAGGAGAATAGAATGCAGAAAGAGATATTCTGGAAAACCAGTCTGCTTACCTTGAACGAATAGGTAATAGCAAGCCTCCTATAGACTGAGTTCTTCACTAGGCTCGCTCCATGAGTTTTGTGGGGAGAGAACAGTAAACTCCTTCTGTGGAACTGTGGAACACACACTGGATAGTGAGCTGGTTTTCAGAGCAACTACAACTACGATACCACTCCTCCTATCTCTCTATCTCACCCTCCCAATTCCTGCTTCTGGCCTTTGCAGACTCCTCCTCTTCCTTCCTCTTTTTATCTTTTTCTCTCTCTTTCACCTTCTCTTTCTCACTCACTCTCTCTCTCTCTCGCTCCCTCTTTCTGTCTTTCCACCCACTATCTCCCCCCTCCGGCTCTTCCATTCATGTTGTTGAGATGAGGGTGAAAATCAGGCTATTGTGACTCTCCTCCTAGTCATGTACCTAATGACCTTTACTCCCAGCCTGCAGTCATGGATAACTTTGTTTAATTAATTTGTTTACTTTGTTAGAGGTCCTCTGCTGGGTGGTGGGATGAATGTTTGCATATTTTATGTAATTTGCCTCACAGCAAATATGAGAAGAGGAGACCGACACCCAAGCAGTGGGAAAACTATTAGGGCCTTCATAACGTAAGATCTATGTGAACGTGATGATTGGTCGCCAAGAGCTCAAGGAGAGCTTTTCATATAATAACCAATCATAACAATAACGGAGTATATGACATAGATAGTTGGTAGCAGAGAGCCCATGGAAAGAAGCTGGATATTACGCCCGGTGTCGTTTTGCATGTTTAAGTCATGAGTCAGTCAGTGACCTTGTTCTTATGAATGGTTGTCATGGTTGTGAACAGGGACGACCTTTAATATAATACGGGCTCTCCCCTTGAGTTATTTTCTGCTTTTGTAAGTCGTTTATGTGTAAATAAACCATAACAAAAACATCACACGATTAGGTTCCCTCCAAATCCATTTCATACAATAGGTTACATTCCACAAAAGTTCGAGTTTTTGTCCTGTGATTGAAATAACTTTGCACTAGCCCCAGGCAACATACCTTTTAACACCATGCCTATTGCCTACCTCTCCTCATCCTTTAGAATGCCTCTGTGTTAATGTCACAAATGAACGTGATGCTGCTAAAGAGAACAATTCAGGAAACAAAGTGTTATTAATTGCTGAGAGGGTGTGAGTGTATTATTAGCGAGTTTGGGTAGTAGTAGAATGTCTGTGTGTTATTAAAGGCCCAATGCAGCCATTTTTATCTCAATATCAAATCATTTCTGAGTAACAATGTAGTACTTTACTGTGATTGTCTTCAATCAGAATGGTCAAAAGAATACAAAAATAGCTTCTTACCAAGAGCAATTTCTCAAGCAAGGACTGTCTGGGAAAACTGAAAACAGCTGTTATTGGCAGAGAGGTTTGGAACTCTCTTTCTTATTGGTCTATTAATGGTGACATCACCAGGCAGGCCAAAACTCCATCCCACAGAAACAGGCTGAAATTTCAGGCGGTCTTTTCAGACAGCTCTTACATTAAAAAGGAAATATCATAATTTTCACAAGTTCACAGTATTATTCCAAACTCATAGTATGGGGAAATAAATAAAACACAGAAAATCACAATTTTGACTGCACTGGGCCTTTAATGAGTGTATGTTAATGAGTTTAGGCTTGGTGTGGTCATTTTGAAACAGGAAAAGGGTCCGTGTGTTTTATGTGTAGATTAAGAATTAACTCTCTTTTTTTGTAAGTAACCACTGAGTTAACCTTGTCTTGCCTTCACTTTAATGGCTTAATGATCAGAGAGAAGGTTAATCTCCTTCAAGGTTGGGGTCAATTTAGTTTTCAATTCAGGAAGTGAGTTATAATGATATTGAAATATCTTCCTAGAAAATGTACCACACTCTGTATGTATACTGTACGTGTCTATCACATGGAAATAACCACAACCCACAGCTACTGTAGCATTGTTCTCTCACTGGCAAATCGCATAGTTCTGGGCTTGACTCTATGACTCACAGTTTACTCTCTTTAACCTGACTTACAGCTTAATTTACCATCTTTTCGTTCCCTTTACACAGAAGTCACACAGAAGTGACTGTGTGGGTGGTAAATAAAGTATAATTTAAAAGGAGGCCCTTTCTAGGATGTCTTAATTTTGACTATCATGAACCTTTGAGGAACTTGTAAAACAACACTGTTACAAATGCATGGAGGCTTGTTGTGCAATTAAACTGAACATCTTTACTTCAGACCAACATGTTAGCAACTCATACAAACTCGTTTGACACCCACCGGTGGCGGTCGGTGCCGTTTAAGATGAGGGAGGATGGTATTTTGTTTAATGAGCATGGCCTTATTTCTATTACAGCATATTGGATGACTGTCATTCATATTCCATTCACCCGGCTCAATGTAACATTGATAGGTTTAGGCTACTACATGATACTCACATTTTCCCTATAACCATCATGAGGTTGCTACAACCTAGCCTATGAATGAAAGTTCACAGCGTATGTGCACAGGTCGAAAGAAATTTGAGTAGTCAGGGTGACAAACATTGACACATTCAATACCGCCTTGCACACACTTGCATGCATCTAGCTGATATAGGGTGTAATCATTAGTCCAACAGTTGCAAACGAGAGTTTCTATTGGACAAATTCAGGTATGTTTATCCCCGTTTCCTTCCCTTTGCTTCAGTTTAAGATTTTTTTTACAGAATCGGTGGAATGATCACACGCAAATACAGTTCACTTTCATAGCAGCCACATACAAACAGCATGATCCCTGTGATCGTTGTATAATTCCTTCTCCCATCTACGAGCTCTCCTCCTCTCACCTTTTCCCTTCGCTTGTGGACTTCAGTGCACAACACATCAGCTGTCTTTGACCAGGCAAAAAAACCCGTTCCAAGCCAAATCTTCATATCATAACCGCTAACCGCTACACACAGCCTAAATCGTTATCACCCTATTAGCTAACGCCATAGTCACTAGAACTACTAGAACTAATGCGTTAGTAAACCCAAGCAGTTTAGCAGTTACACTGGTGGACCCTAGTGGCAATAAATTTATAAACTTGATTTGATTTGATTGATAGTGAGTGCTGCAACTGAGGACAGACAATTTTTATGCGCTATGTGCTTCAGCATTCAACGGTCCCGTTCTGTGTTTGTGTGGCCTACCACTTCGCAGCTGAGACGTTGTGGTTCCTAGAAGTTTCCTCTTCACAATAACAACTCTTACAGTTGACTGGGGCAGCTCTAGTAAGGCAGAAATTTGACAAACTGACTTGTTGAAAAGGTGGCATCCTGTGACAGTGCCGTGTTAAAAGTCACTGAGCTCTTCAGTAAGGCCATTCAACTGCCAATGTTTGTGTATGGAGATTGTATGGCTGTGTGCTCGATTTGATACACCTGTCAGCAACGGGTGTGGCTGAAATAGCCAAATCCACTCATTTGGTATCCACATACTTTTGTACAGTGGGGAGAACAAGTATTTGATACACTGCCAATTTTGCAGGTTTTCCTACTTACAAAGCATGTAGAGGTCTGTAATTTTTATCATAGGTACACCTCAACTTTGAGAGACGGAATCTAAAACAAAAATCCAGAAAATCACATTGTATGATTTTTAAGTAATTAATTTGCATTTTATGCATGACATAAGTATTTGATCACCTACCAACCAGTAAGAATTCCGGCTCTCACAGACCTGTTAGTTTTTCTTTAAGAAGCCCTCCTGTTCTCCACTCATTACCTGTATTAACTGCACCTGTTCGAACTTGTTACCTGTATAAAAGACACCTGTCCACACATTCAATCAAACAGACTCCAACCTCTCCACAATGGCCAAGACCAGAGAGCTGTGTAAGGACATCAGGGATAAAATTGTAGACCTGCACAAGGCTGGGATGGGGTACAGGACAATAGGCAAGCAGCTTGGTGAGAAGGCATCAATTGTTGGGGCAATTATTAGAAAATGGAAGAAGTTCAAGATGACGGTCAATCACCCTCGGTCTGGGGCTCCATGCAAGATCTCACCTCGTGGGGCATCAATGATCATGAGGAAGGTGAGGGATCAGCCCAGAACTACACGGCAGGACCTGGTCAATGACCTGAAGAGAGCTGGGACCACCGTTTCAAAGAAAACCATTAGTAAAACACTACGCCGTCATGGATTAAAATCCTGCAGCGCACTCAAGGTCCCCCTGCTCAAGCCAGCGCATGTCCAGGACCGTCTGAAGTTTGCCAATGACTATCTGGATGATCCAGAGG
Source organism: Salvelinus fontinalis (assembly GCF_029448725.1). Lineage (NCBI taxonomy): Eukaryota > Metazoa > Chordata > Actinopteri > Salmoniformes > Salmonidae > Salvelinus > Salvelinus fontinalis. The sequence goes on from NC_074685.1 coordinate 33,697,397, forward strand.
AGGAATGGGAGAAGGTCATGTGGTCTGATGAGACAAAAATAGAGCTTTTTGGTCTAAACTCCACTCGCCGTGTTTGGAGGAAGACGAAGGATGAGTACAACCCCAAGAACACCATCCCAACCGTGAAGCATGGAGGTGGAAACATCATTCTTTGGGGATGCTTTTCTGCAAAGGGGACAGGACGACTGTACCGTATTGAGGGGAGGATGGATGGGGCCATGTATCGCGAGATCTTGGCCAACAACCTCCTTCCCTCAGCAAGAGCATTGAAGATGGGTCGTGGCTGGGTCTTCCAGCATGACAACGACCCAAAACACACAGCCAGGGCAACTAAGGAGTGGCTCCGTAAGAAGCATCTCAAGGTCCTGGAGTGGCCTAGCCAGTCTCCAGACCTGAACCCAAAAGAACATTTTTGGAGGGAGCTGAAAGTCTGTATTGCGACAGCCCCGAAACCTGAAGGATCTGGAGAAGGTCTGTATGGAGGAGTGGGCCAAAATCCCTGCTGCAGTGTGTGCAAACCTGGTCAAGAACTACAGGAAACGTATGATCTCTGTAATTGCAAACAAAGGTTTCTGTACCAAATATTAAGTTCTGCTTTTCTGATGTATCAAATACTTAGTGGGGAAAAAAAGTTGCTAGTCAACCACCAATTGTGCAAGTTCTCCCACTTAAAAAGATGAGAGAGGCCTGTATTTTCATCATAGGTACACTTCAACTATGACAGACAAAATGAGAAAAAAAAATCCAGAAAATCACATTGTAGGATTTTTAATGAATTTATTTGCAAATTATGGTGGAAAATAAGTATTTGGTCAATAACAAAAGTTTATCTCAATACTTTGTTATATACCCTTTGTTGGCAATGACAGAGGTCAAACGTTTTCCGTAAGTCTTCACAAGGTTTTCACACACTGTTGCTGGTATTTTGGCCCATTCCTCCATGCAGATCTCCTCTAGAGCAGTGATGTTTTGGGGCTGTTACTGGGCAACACGGACTTTCAACTACCTCCAAAGATTTTCTATGGGGTTGAGATCTGGAGACTGGCTAGGCCACTCCAGGACCTTGAAATGCTTCTTACGAAGCCACTCCTTCGTTGCCCGGGCAGTGTGTTTGGGATCATTGTCATGCTGAAAGACCCAGCCACGTTTCATCTTCAATGCCCTTGCTGAAGGAAGGAGGTTTTCACTCAAAATCTCACGATACATGGCCCCATTCATTCTTTCCTTTACACGGATCAGTCGTCCTGGTCCCTTTGCAGAAAAACAGCCCCAAAGCATGATGTTTCCACCCCCCATGCTTGACAGTAGGTATGGTGTTCTTTGGATGCAACTCAGCATTCTTTGTCCTCCAAACACGACGAGTTGAGTTTTTACCAAAAAGTTCTATTTTGGTTTCATCTGACCATATGACATTCTCCCAATCTTCTTCTTCATCCAAATGCTCTCTAGCAAACTTCAGACGGGCCTGGACATGTACTGGCTTACGCAGGGGGACACATCTGGCACTGCAGGATTTGAGTCCCTGGCGGCGTAGTGTGTTACTGATGGTAGGCTTTGTTACTTTGGTCCCAGCTCTCTGCAGGTCATTCACTAGGTCCCCCCGTGTCGTTCTGATATTTTTGCTCACCGTTCTTGTGATCATTTTGACCCCACGGGGTGAGATCTTGCGTGGAGCGCCAGATCGAGTGAGATTATCAGTGGTCTTGTATGTCTTCCATTTCCTAATAATTGCTCCCACAGTTGATTTCTTCAAACCAAGCTGCTTACCTATTGCAGATTCAGTCTTCACAGCCTGGTGCAGGTCTACAATTTTGTTTCTGGTGCCCTTTGACAGCTCTTTGGTCTTGGCCATAGTGGAGTTTGGAGTGTGACTGTTTGAGGTTGTGGACAGGTGTCTTTTATACTGATAACAAGTTCCAACAGGTGCCATTAATACAGGTAACGAGTGGAGGACAAAGGAGCCTCTTAAATAAGAAGTTACAGGTCTGTGAGAGCCAGAAATCTTGCTTGTTTGTAGGTGACCAAATACTTATTTTCCAACATAATTTGCAAATAAATTCATTAAAAATCCTACAATGTGATTTTCAGTGTAGATGAAGGGGAGGAGACGTGTTAAAGAATGATTTTTAAGCCTTGAGACATGGACTGTGTAAGGGCAAGATGGGCAAGACAAAATATTCAAGTACCTTTGAACGGGGTATGGTCGTAGGTGCTAGGCACACCGGTTTGTGTGTGTCAAGAACTACAACACTGCCGGGTTTTTCACACTCGACAGTTTACCTTGCGTGTCAGGAATGGTCCAATATCCAAAGGACATCCAGCCAACTTGACACAACTGAAGGAAGCAATGGAGTGGAATGCTTGACACCATGTAGCGTCCATGCCACTACGAATTGAGGCTGTTCTGAGGGGCAAAAGGGGTGCAACTCAAAATTAGGAAAGTGTTCCTAATGTTTTGGACACTCAGTGTGTGGAAGATAGAGTGCTGCTCTATTGTCCAAGTCAAATTTCCCCTCAGGGATAATAAAGTATATCATATATCGTGTTCTTCTCTATAACATGGAATACAAAGTATATCACCAGAACCAACGTTTAATTTTGTTCCCTAACAACCTACTTAAAGCAACAGCATTCAATACTCAACTGAGCTAGAACTGCACATTACAGACAAACACCCTCACCCAGAGTACAAATAGTAAGATAATTTATTGAGAGCTTTAAAACTTGTTATGGCTGCAGGGGCATTATTGAGTAGCTTGGATGAAAGGTGCACAGAGGTGCCCATAGTAAACTGCCTGCTCCTCAGTCCCAGTTGCTAATATATGCATATTATTATTCATATTGGATAGAAAACACTCTGAAGTTTCTAAAACTGTTTGAATTATGTCTGTGAGTATAACAGAACTCATATGGCAGGCAAAAACCTGAGACGTTCCACTTCCTGTTTGAATTTTTTCTGAGGTGGCAGATTTTCAACCAGGCTCTCATTGAAATTACAGCGAGATATTGATGAGTTTTCACTTCCTATGGCTTCCACTAGATGTCAACAGTCAATAGAACTTTGTCTGATGACTAATGTGAAGGGGGGCCGAAGGAGGCAGGAATTAGTCACCACTGCCACGAGCTGACCATGCTTTCACATGCGCGTTCACATGAGGACCTCCATTCCACCGCTCATCTGAAGTCAATCTAATTCTCTGGTTGGAACGTCAAGATATATGTTAACATTCTAAAGACTGATTCAGTACATCGTTTGACATGTTTCTACTGACTGTTACGGAACTTTTGGACATTTCGTCACGTTATAGTGGACGTGCTTTTTGACTTTGGAATTGTTTACCAAACGCGCTAAACAAAGTAGCTAATTGGACATAAATATCGGACATTATCGAACAAATCAAGCATTTATTGTGGACCTGGGATTCCTAAGACTGCATTCTGATGAAGTTCTTCAAAGGTAAGGAAACATTTATCATGTATTTTCTGGTTTCTGTTGACTCCAAAATGGCAGCTAATTTTATTATATTTCTGAGCGCCGTCTCAGATTATTGCATGGGTTGCTTTTTCCGTAAAGTTTTTTTGAAATCTGACACAGGGGTTGCATTAAGGAGAGGTATATCTATAATTCCATGTGTATAACTTGTATTATCATCTACATTTATGAGTACTTCTGTTGAAACGATGTGGCTATGCAAAATGACTTGATGTTTTTGGAACTAGTGAATGTAACGCGCCAATGTAAACTCAGATTTTTTTATATAAATATGAACTTTATCAAACAAAACATGCATGTATTGTGTAACATGTATTGTGTAACAAGTCCTATGAGTGTCATCTGATGAAGATAATCAAAGGTTAGTGATTCATTTTCTCTATTTGTGCTTTTTGTGACTGCTATATCTGGAAAAATGGCTGTGCTTATTGTGGTTTGGTGGTGACCTAACATAATCGTTTGTAGTGCTTTCGCTGAAAAGCATATTTGAAATCGGACACTTTGGTGGGATTAACAACAAGATTACCTTTAAAATGATATAAAACACATGTATGTTTGAGGAATTTTAATTATGAGATTTCTGTTTGAATTTGGCGCCCTGCACTTTCACTGGCTGTTGTCATATCGATCCCGGTAGAGGAATGCAGCCATAAGAGGTTAACAACATGAATACAAAACACAGTGAAGACTTAAACTGCTAAAATAAAAGGTGGTATGCAGCTGTGTACCGTTTGAATGTCTATGTTGACCTGGATACCATGCTTTTAACAATATTGATGCTGAACTATAGTGGAAAGCTGTGCCTGAACAGAACATACTGGAAGGCTTTTAGAAATGCAACACAAACACACAGGAACGTAAACAAGGAACACAAACAGCTCATAATGCTCTTTCATGCTTGACCGAGGTGGGTTGTTAGCGAAGAATATGGTGGTCGCATACATACAGGTAGGTGCATGGAAACAAGAGTGAAACTGATGTAGACTGTATTTGTAGAGTATTGTACTGCATTACAGGGATTCACGAAAAAAATCTGCTTGGCACTTGTCCAAAGATTCTTATTACTTGCCCCAAATTATTTTATTTGCCATTTACATGCAGAAGTGCCATGTATTTCCTGCCTTTCCCCTACACATAGGGGAGGAATCAGAAACATCAGTACTGGAATTTTTTGTATTTTCAAAAAATACGAGGCTGGCTAAACTTGCCTGACTATAAATGTGATAAATTGTCTGTCTTTCACTTAAACAATCGGGAGGAAACAGAAAGATCAGTTTTAGGCTACTGGAATTATTTGCAGTTTGGTTATTTTCACACAACATCAACAACAAAAAAATCACCTGCCCAATGGGGAAACCTCAGTGCAGGCTCAACTTGCGTGGCTGCTAAAGTCACTTGCCCAAGGAAATAGGGCAACCCTTGATGTCAAACCCTGGTATTATATATTCTAGATTGTACAGATGCACATCTCAGCTGTGTAGGAATGCCAAAGCACCAGCCACATAACAGTCTATAGGTCTAACACAGGTCATTCGTAAATTGAGAAATTAAACATTTCAGCACTTGACTTAAATCTCGGATCTTCAGTTCTGACACGTTAAAATGATCAAAATGAAGAAAAAAAACCCCAGCAGAAACCCCATTCTCACGACAGGACTGAGTCATGACATTTCATGAGATCAGATGAATCAGATGTTTGATAAAACAGATGACAAAAGTGCGGAGAACCAGCTGGTAGTGAACTTCACACTGATCCAGCCCACTTTCTAAACAACTCATGTAAACTGTAGTAACACACAAAAAAAGCCTGCATAATCAAACATGAGAGGTATTTTCTTTCTTTCTTTCTTTCGATCATTACTGTCCGGTTTACTCACTTCCTTATTCCCATGAATCTCTCCTCCTTCTTTAAGGACGTAAACTAGCAGGTCAACCCCCCAAAAATGATGTAACGAGGGAGAAGCGCAAACCTCTTTCAAATCAATCATTTTTTAATCCAGCAAAGTGGGCGCCTTAAAGCAGAGATATACACCTAACTTCTGACCTCTTCATCTCCAAATAGTGTCTAAGGAGCCAGGGTCCTTTTGCAAAGCACAAACACAGGCACACACAAAGGCACAAACACGCACTCACTCACACACACTTCAATAATGTCATTTTTGTGGGTCACTTCCGGCATCCGACTTCCCTTCATCTCTCCACTTCCTAGTTGTGTCCTCTCTACTTCCCCCTTTTGGACCGCCCCCTGCGGCCTCTGCCTATGGCGGAGGGTCCTGGGGCGGGAGTGGCTGCTGCGCCGATGTTGATGCTTCCTTCCTGTATCTCAGTCCTGGTCTCTGGAGGAAGACCTTCTATCTGCTGCTGGGTCTCCAGGTAAAACATGACATCTCTCAGCTGCTCCTGGAGCTCGGCTATCACCCCGTCCTTACGCTCGCCTGGGGGAGGGAGATAGGATGGACTTGTCATCCATTACACTCCCAGATAAAGATTATGTCCACAAAGTATGGCTCTAGTCTCCCTCTGACTCACCCGTCTCTCTCGCCTTGCGTTCCTCCTCGGCCAGCTGGGCCTGTAGTTGAACCTGATTAGCTCTCAGACAGCGGTTCATTTCCTGTTCTTCCTTCAGCTCATGACCAAGTTTTGTCACACGGGTCGACAGCTGACCACACCTGGGGGGGCAACGACATACAGCATGAATAAGTACCTACCACCTCCAGGTAGATGGTGCTACCAAGACACACAGATTCTCAATAACAACTTCTCTACTTTAGAGAGAGCACGATGATGTACAGCATGACTATGTAGGTGCAATCCACAAGCAGATTGTACTGATTCTAAAATCCTACTGTGTCAGGATGATTGACAGCTGCAGTGTGAGAGGCTCCACCTACTTCTTGTCCATGCTCTGTTTGTCCTTGGCCAGCTCTCCCAGCCGACGCTCCAGGTTATCACAGCGATCTATGGTCTCCTTAAACTTGGCCTTCATGTTGTTGATCTAAAACACACACAGGGCATGAGCGTACGCACACACCAAGCATACATGAACCACACATTCAGCTGGACAGATGCGTACACACACACTCCGAACACATGTACACACTGAATCAGGCACTTAGGTGAATGGACAGATAGACATGCAGCATTGGTTCCTACCTCCTCCGCTGTGTCCTTCTCCAGGTGAACTATCTTATTCTCCCAGTAAATGCGCTGGGACTCCAGTTGACTCGTTAGGAGGTAAGAATACTGCAGGAAGAGGAAAGATCATTCTGGGGGAGACAAATCTTCTTTAACACGTGTGTTAACTAACAATAGGTCACACTTTTTTTGCCATATTATATAACACATCAAACTGTAAGTTGATGTCATTACATTAGAATGAAAAATAGGGTGTCACACACACAAACTTGTTTTACTATCCTTGTGGGAACTAAAAAACGGATTCCCATTCAAAATCGTATTTTCCCTAACACTTAACCCCCTGAACCAGTGGTTCTCCAACTAGCGGTTGCATGATATGACAGTGTAGTTGGAGGAAAATTCACAAAATTACACCCACCCCAAAAATATTATATCTTAGTATCTCAAAATTATTGTAATGTGGTTAACCTTAAAAATCGAAATGAAAATTATTCGGCGTGCCCTTAGATCATGGGTAAAGGCCGCTCGAATCATTCCCATGGTGAGTGGATAGGCCCGATAGTGTGTGGTTTCATATCCTATCACAGAGACTTTGATATTACCGGCCGCAATTGATATGGTGAAAACAATATGTGGGGAGGCAGAGGCACAGAAAATCACATCGACACCTGTCAGATATCACTGTTAAACTAAGAATTGATGCTATTGATAGCAAGCAAGAAATCACTGACTGAACGACTCAAACTCCCCAGCTTACGCCCTCCAAATGAACGTTAGCTTTGAGGGCCGAGATGTCCATGCATTGACTTTTGTTCGGGGGATGCTATTCACGAGGACACATTGTTCTGTCTCATGATTCCCGAGCATGAAATAGGACACAGAGGATGTTCAGTGTGTTGCATGGCTCTATTGACGAAAACTGATTCCATGGGATCAAATGGTGGTCTTTTTCACAGATGGACATTCATCTAAGGCGGGAAGGCCTGTGTCTCCCTCTGCCATATGGACGCATTGTATGATGCAGCGAGAGCAACTGGCGGGAAAAAAGCTGAGCACAGAACTCGGAGATACACTGCAGCAGGTAACTTCGATTGTAAACTAAGAATTCTTATTAGAGAGAGAAACTTTCAAAAGCGAACCGTGCCCCCTTCCCTCGGCTGTGCAGGTTTCTAACAGAAAACAGCATCAGTAAGTGTCCCACACCAGTGATGACTGCTCACCTCCAGCGCTTGGAAGAGCACTTTGGGACCTACTTCCCAATCCATTTGACTGTGATCCTGGCTCAGTCGACATGGCGGTAAGTGAAATCGAACAGCTGATCGAGCTGTCATTGTGACTGAATGATGCAGACAACGCATTAACGGGTCACTACGGAGGAGTTTTGGTTCCTGACTCAAAGTGAATACCCAGCCATCTCCCTTAGAGTAGGATGGTAACAGTAACTGTCAACCACGGCCCCTGACTTTGAGAAGCTCTGACTCGACATGCATCAAGCACACCCACCTCATTAGTGGCGGTGAGATAAGAGACAGTATGTCAGACTCATCTGCAATTGACTGTCATAGCCCCACATTAAAAGTATGTGATGGTGAGTTGAGAAGACAATCAGAAATACTGTTCAATTGACTGCCATAGTCCCAAATAAAAAAAGTTAACATTGGCTGTTGATTACATACTTTTTCCCACATGGTTGTGTTCGCAAGAATTTTCAGATAACAAAATGGGGTCGTGGGCCCCCCCAAAAAGTTTGGCCCACCTAAAATAGCCTTTCCCTTGTGGGAACCGGCAAAATGTCCCCCTTTGTCCGATATTTCCTTGTTTTACTATCCTTGTGAGGACTTCAGGTCCCCACAAGGATAGTAAAACCAGAAACACACACACACACCTCTAATTGCAGAGCGTCTATCTTCTCCTCATGGCAGGTTTCTCCTTCACACCCGTACTGAACCATCTTCCCATCAGTCTTACTGGCCACCAGCCTGTGAACATAGTTATCTACAATACGCACGCACAATCAGTTAAGCACCTTTGCAATGCTACACACAGCATTGCACAGCATTAAAAACAGACAGAAGTCTGAACTCCCCACAGTCTGCTCTACCTCCAGCATAGTCCCAGACACGGTGGTTAGTGAGCTGCATGGCGTACGTGTGCTGCGTCTCTTCAAAGTGTTTGTAGGCATGACGACTGACGTAGCGACCACAGCCAATATGACCACAGATCAGACAGATCCACAGGTTCTGGAGAGGGAGGGGCGTAGGAGGGAAAACATGAACCAGGGGGAGGGGCGTAGGAGGGAAAACATGAACCAGGGGGAGGGGCATAGGAGGGAAAACATGAACCAGGGGGAGGGGCATAGGAGGGAAAACATGAACCAGGGGGAGGGGCGTAGGAGGGAAAACATGAACCAGGGGGAGGGGCATAGGAGGCAAAACATGAACCGTGCTCATTTTTTTTACACCAATAGCAACTGTAAATGACAGGAGTACCTTTAGAGGTATGCAAATGTATGCCGTTTTAGTATGTAAATAATGTTTACTTCCTGTACGCCACATTCAAAGCACTTGTTCTCCTCTACAGGCTCTGGGGTCTGGCAGTACCGACACACAGGACAGCTGGAACAGAACAGTCAACACCTTTAAAACACACATCAAAACTACCAGCTACCACTTTTTTTTGTCCCCATGCTAAAACACAATGCCATATTGTTCAAATGTTGTGTCAAAAAAGGACCCATCCAAAACACAGGGATAAAACAGCAGCACATGACGGTGATTCACTGGCCAGAGAGAGGAAGGATGGAGAAAGAAACACAAGGCCATGTTGTGAGTAGGGCCGGGATGATACCAGTATCGCGATACTCGTTAGTATCCCGGCAAGGAAACAAAACACGAAAACAGCCCTAATGTTGGAAACAAACATCATTATGTTGTCATCCAGAGTCACATTTATGTCTTTTCCAAGCTATGGCACACAATATTTTACATACAGCAGGTTTTTAAAGGACCAAAGAGTGAGGTCTGATTTGCGTTTAGATTTTTGCCATAGAACAAATATTGCGATACTGGTATCGTCCCGGCCCTAGTTGCGAGTTGAATCAGGCCGAAGTACTCACGAGGCGTCCTCCCAGCGTTGCAGACACAGGCTGTGGAAGCTGTGGTTACAGAGTGTAGTGAGAACCCCGTTCACTGACTCGTCCATCCTCTCCAGACACACGGTACACTTAGGAAGCTCTGTCAGCTCCATCACTGGAAGACTGGCGCCCTGATGGTGGGTGGGAATGAGGGAGAGAAAGATTATTATAATCCATATCCTGCAGGTACACTGCTAAAACAGTCTTTAAAGGGACTAGTGTACATACGGCACCTGCTCAGACTTGATGACCTCGGCTCTCTCCACATAGACCAGCTGGCAGACTGCGTCCTCTATGGAGTTGAACGTACGGCCATTACACGCTGTGTAGAAACTATCTGCGTCAGCCTGGAAGGGGGGCAGAGAGAAAGGTGAGAGAGAGACCTGAGTAAATAATTACACAGTTCATAAGCAGACCTTAAAATACAACAAACGCAGTGTTCTATGATCTTACTCATCTCACCTGGCTACTGAACTTAATCAGCACCATGTACTGGTTAGGGGTGGGGTCTCGTATGATCTTCATGTGCTCCATGACGTCATAAAAAGGTGCCACAAACTTCATGAGGTCGTGGCTGGTCATGGTGGAGGGGACGGTCAGGATACACAGCATGGCACTGCGACGCACGTCCTCCGTCAGGGATGTCATCTTGCTGCGAGGGGACAGACAGGGGGAACCAAATTGTTTCAATGCCAGTGAGATACCTTGTCAATAAATCATATCATCTTTGGTATACTATAGTCAAAGGATAGACTATGTATGCATGTACACTGAACAAAAATAGTTACAGTTAATAAATCAGTCAATTTAAGTAAATTCATTAAGCTCTAATCTATGGATTTCACATGACTGGGAATACAGATATGCATCTGTTAGTCACAGATACTTAAACAAAAATATATATATATGGGCATGGATCAGAAAACCAGTCAGTAACTGGTGTGGCCTTATGCAGCGCACCGCCATCACAGAGTTGATCAGGCTGTTGATTGTGGCCTGTGGATTTGCCAAATCAAAAATGGGGTTTTCTATATTCATGTTTATACTTTCCAATATTCATAAATTCATGTATTTTGATTTATTGAAATCAAAATACTACTCATATTACAGAGAAAGCGGGTAAAGCTTCATGGCACCAATTTTAGTATCTACAGATGAGACGTTATGAAGTCTTAAAGGAGGCCTGAGTAAAGGCCAAAATGTCATTTAATATGTCAAATATACAGTATGTCAACTATCCTTTCTCTAAAGGACTATTCTATGGATTACATTTAGTTCAAATCCCCCAAATCCTGGTCTTTATTGGTCTAGGTTTCGTGAGAAATCACTCCTACATATCCTGAACAAAAATATAAACGCAACAATTTCAAAGATTTGACTCAGTTTATATAAGGAAATCTGTCAAATGAAATAAATTCATTAGACCCTAACCTATGGATTTCACATGACTGGGAATACAGATATGCATCTCTTGGTCAAAGATGAATTTAAAAAAAAAGGTAGGGGTATGGATCAGAAAACCAGTCAGTATCTGGTGTGAGCACCATTTGCGTCATGCAGCGCGACACTTCTCCTTCTTATAGAATTGATCAGGCTGTTGATTGTGGAATGTTGTCCCACTCCTCTTCAATGGCTGTGTGAAGTTGCTGGACATTGGCGGTAACTGGAACACACCATCGATCCAGAGCATTCCAAACATGCTCAATGAGTGACAAGCATGGTGAGTATATAGGCCATAGAAGAACTGGGACATTTTCAGCATCCAGGAATTGTGTATAGCAAACTTCAGACGGGCCTGGACATGTACTGGCTTAAGCAGGGGGACACGTCTGGCACTGCAGGATTTGAGTCCCTGGCGGCGTAGTGTGTTACTGATGGTAGGCTTTGTTACTTTGGTCCCAGCTCTCTGCAGGTCATTCACTAGGTCCCCCCGTGTGGTTCTGGGATTTTTGCTCACCGTTCTTGTGATCATTTTGACCCCACGGGGTGAGATCTTGCGTGGAGCCCCAGATCGAGGGAGATTATCAGTGGTCTTGTATGTCTTCCATTTCCTAATAATTGCTCCCACAGTTGATTTCTTCAAACCAAGCTGCTTACCTATTGCAGATTCAGTCTTCCCAGCCTGGTGCAGGTCTACAATTTTGTTTCTGGTGTCCTTTGACAGCTCTTTGGTCTTGGCCATAGTGGAGTTTGGAGTGTGACTGTTTGAGGTTGTGGACAGGTGTCTTTTATACTGACAACAAGTTCAAACAGGTGCCATTAATACAGGTAACGAGTGGAGGACAGAGGAGCCTCTTAAATAACAAGTTACAGGTCTGAGCCAGAAATCTTGCTTGTTTGTAGGTGACCAAATACTTATTTTCCACCATAATTTGCAAATAAATTCATTAAAAATCCTACAATGTGATTTTCTGGATTTTCTTTCCTCATTTTGTCTGTCATAGTTGAAGTGTACCTATGATGAAAATTACAGGCCTCTCTCATCTTTTTAAGTGGGAGAACTTGCACAATTGGTGGCTGACTAAATACTTTTTTGCCACACTATCTATACACACACACGTATGTATGTATGTATGTATGTATGTATGTATGTATGTATGTATGTATGTATGTATGTATGTATGTATGTACACACACACACACAATTTAGCAGCCGCTTTTATCCGATGGGACTTAGTCATGCGTGCATACATTTTACATTTGGGTGGTCCCGAACCCACTATCCTGACATTGCAAGCGCCATGCTCTACCAACTGAGCTAGTCTACTAAATGACTGAAATGTTATTGAAATATAAAGCCAAGGGGTTTAGACTGAGTGTTGCATATAGCAGTAGAGACTCACTTGGTCTTGTAGAGGTGCATGATGCCGTGGACTATCTCCACTGAGGGGTTTCCACTGAAGAAGGAGATCTGGTCTGGAAGATGCTTGGAGGGCGAGTCTGGAGTCGTCTCTGTGCCATCGGCACTGTCCTCTGTAGTGCCCTCATTAGGGTCCCTCTCGTCTGGTTGATTCTCTAGAGTGCGGGCTCCTCCATCCTCCTCTCCCTCTGCCCCAGTCTGCTCAACCTTTCCTTTATCTACAGAGGAGAGATGAGGTTTAACTAGAGATTTCTATTCCTATGAAGTCTGACAGACTGATATTCACAGCTGTATTTTCTTTATGAAATCTCAGAATATGTCATAACACATCCCAACCCTTATAAAAAAAACACACTCAACATTTATTACAGCATTATTAAACCCCAACAATCAATAATACATTGGTTTGTGTACAGAATTGCATTCAATAAATAAGTAATCAATATAGCTATACACCCTAATTTTTACCAGGGTTGGGTGCGATGGTCTCGATGACCATGTCTCCCATGGCTCTGCTGCCGATGTGCTGGTGTAGGACTGCTGCTCTCTCCAACTCTGTCTTCCCACTCAGAGAAAGCCTGGCTGAGCCCAGAGCTTTCTCCTGCAAATCCTCCTCTGACATATCCTCAGCTACAGGGGCAGAGAGGGGGACAGGTAGAAAGAGGGAGACTAGACAAACACAAAGCATCAACTTCTGGAACAATACAATACCTATTATCATCATCCAAAACAGTGTGTGTATGTGTGTAGATAATTTGCCATAATGGCTGAGTCACTGATGTTACTCTGAGCCAAATGTGTTCCAGAAAACGTAACCTGAGCAGGTTACCGCTTAGAGGGGAGAGTGACTTGCTCTGATGCTGAGGCTCAGAATATTAAATGTTTTAGCCTAGCTAGTTCTCATGCTCCTAGTCCTCATACTCCTGTGAGGAAGAGTGCAAAAAACAAAACCATTTGTCACTGTGGACTAGCTAATTAACAGTTGCTAGCTAACTAGCTGCTGCTAGTATCTAGCAAATTGGTGACGTCGGTAGTAAATCTGAAATTATTAAACTCACCGGCGGTGTATTGGAAATTCCGTGGAGAGAGAGACTGGTCTGCGAGCTCCAGACGGATAACGACCAGTGATACACTCATGTGTATTATGAAAGAATGACGATTCTTCTCTACGAAAAACCAAACCAAAACACAGACTGTCTGACAGCTAGCAAGTTACAGCTAACCTAGCCAGCAGCTATTTACGTGAGTATCTAAGTTAACAAGCCAAATGTCTGGCTAAAGAGAGGGATAAAGTATGACGTTTAACGAAACACTAACATGACGACTTCTTAACGATCACACACATACCACTGAATTATCAAAAAATATGTGTTTCAAGAATTCACTATTTAGCTACGAAAATGGATCTGACCCCGTGAAGAACCTCTTCCGGGTTATTAAATTGACGTCATGATTAAAACTATATTTGCCTAGGTATAATAATAATACTAATAATAACTAAAGAAGCACTGGAACTGCGTCCAAGATGTCCGACCGTTGTTTTCAAGTTAATCTACTCACGTTCACATACACTGATTCATGGTATCGACTAGTTACCACAGCCACAAAGTCCAATTGGCCTATTTCGTAAAAATGAATGAAAACAACAATTAATTTAAAGTTAGGCATACGGTTATCAGTGTGGTTTGGTTTAAAATCGGATCTTAAGAAGATAAATTATTACTTTGTGGCTGTGATTATGGATATACTGACAAGAGACAAAGGGCGGCGCACAATTGCCCCAGCATCGTCAGGGTTTGCCCGGGGTAGGCCGTCATTGTAAATAATAATTTGTTCTTAACTGACTTGCCTAGTTTAATTAAGGATTACATAAAAAAAAATACATGTCTCTCCGCCCAATCAATGGGAGTCGTTGTCCACAAAGCGGCACGGCGGGCTGCCTAGCTCCTGCCTATCCTTTCTTTGGATTGGTGGATACATCTTATTATAATTTTTTTTAAATATTCGACGAGGGTTGTTGACGTCAACCAACTGTATTCAATGTAAAGATAGCCTCATAGCATGAATATGCATAGCCATCTCGAGACAACTCTGATATAAAGTATTTTTTTCTCAAAGTTGCCGGCATGTCACGTGTCCTACTTATATCAATCAAATGTATTTATAAAGCCCTTTTTACATCAGCTGATGTCACAAAGTGCTGCCAGAAACCCAGACAAAAACCCCAAACGGCAAGCAATGCAGATGTAGAAGCACGGTGGCTAGGAACAACTCCCTAGAAAGGCAGGAACCTAGGAAGAGACCTAAAGGGGAACCAGGCTCTGAGGGGTGGCCAGTCCTCTTTTGGCTGTGCCGGGTTAAGATTATAACAGTACATGGCCAAGATGTACAAATATTCATAGATGACCAGCAGGGTTAAATAATAATAATAATCCCAGTGGTTGTATAGGGTGCAACAGAACCCAATATCCATAGGTAAGGCTGTACAGTGCATATAAGTATACCCCAATGCAATTCTGAAGTCTAATACACACACAGTGCGATTTCAACAGATTTTATTTTTTATTTAACCGTTATTTTACCAGGTAAATTGACTGAGAACACGTTCTCATTTGCAGCAACGACCTGGGGAATAGTTACAGGGGAGAGGAGGGGGATGAATGAGCCAATTGTAAATTTGCACTTTTTTTGTGTCAAATTAACTAACTATTGTCTTTATTTATATATATATATATATATATATATATATATATATATATATATATAAATAACATTCCAACCTTGTTTCGTATTATATAGTCCAATTGTGGTACTGTTCCACTATTTCTATCTGTTTGCATCAGTTTCAATGGAGGACATTTATTTTGAAAGTGAACTGCTGAGTCCATTATTGTTGCTCACACTACATTTACATTTTAGTCATTTAGCAGATGCTCATCTCCAGGGCAATTTACAGGAGCACTTATAGGGTTAAGTGCCTTGCTCAAGAGCACATCAACAGATTTTTCACCGAGTCGGCTTGGGGATTCAAACCAGCGACCTTTCAGTTACTGGCCCAATGATCTTAGCTACCTGTGAGTTCAAGGGTGCCAATATATATTCATTTTTTCCCCCATACAACTTGATTTTATTTTGAGTAGGATAGCAGCCTACACGAGAAATAACTTCTAATATTGGTTGTAACCAGCTCCATCTGAAAGCCACCTTGATGTTTGTGTGCATCTGTTAGAGCCAATTTCTGCTTGATCAGTCAAATGTGGTTGGAGGCGCCATATGGATGGTGTGGTGCAATTGCTGAGCCTCTGGTGGATGCAGAGAACAATGAGCTCGTAGGGCATCCCCGTGCGCCTCTCAAAAGTTGCAACTATGTGGAGGCTCCATATAGCTCAGCATTGACATGATTGGTTTGTGGTAGGTGAGGGCGGGAGGTCCTGTATAAACAAACTCACTTCCTCAACACAGCTCTGCTCGGTGAAACACAAGAAGTATGAATGCCCTGGCTTTTACAGAGGCCATATCACCATAAATGCTTCCTGATTTATGCAGAGGCCTTATCACCATAAATGCTGCACGGCCAATGCAGACGGCGGATTGCCCATGTAGCGCCTTTAAATTGTTGTTTGTATACGTTTGTATCTGGAGTGAAGAAAATATTAAAAAGGAATGCCACCACGATACAATCTACTATTCAATGAGGAGAATTTGCACTGCAAGCCGGCAACAAAACAACATGAAGCAGTATCCTTCGCTCTCGTTTGTCGCAGTAAGGAGCGGAAAGTAGCTAGATAGTGTAGCCACAAGCATAAACTAGCTAGCTGGGAAGAACTCATTTGGACGATAGACTGAACCGAATCCGTTGGTATCCACTCGACTCTCACTGCGCGACAAATTCAATCAATTTGGGCACCAGGCTTATCAGTATTTCTGCCGCGTTCAAAACAACTGTGAACTCGGTAAAATAAAAGGTAAAATAATGACGTCAGTGATAATCAGGTTTGAAAGTCGGAGTTCTAGAAAGAGACCCGAGTTGGGTGACCTTCATATCGATTTTCCCAGTCGGGGCTAGTCATTTCCAAGTTTTTTTGAACGCTCAAAAGTCAGCGATTTCCGAGTTCCCAATTGTTTTGAAGGGGGCATTAGTGCCACTGTATGAATCATAAAACCCGGAAATGGTTGCAATCTTTTTTTCACCATTCATTTTTCAATCTGGGATTTTAGAACTACTTTATGTAAGGTCTGTATTTCGTGTAGGCTTACCCATGGCGATCTCAGACAAGGTAACTTGTATCAATAATTACCATAGCAAATTTTTTTGAGTAAATTGAGGCCAATATATTGATAAAACTCACCTTGTCCGAGAGAGAATTACACAGCTATCAAAAGTCACGCCAAGGGAAGCCTACACCAAACGCACGATTCATTTATATTTGTTGTAAAAAATGAATGGTGGAAAAACCATTGCAACAATTTCCATGTTTTTATGGGTATTATGACGTGTCCATTGTGGCGGACTATTGCTGCGTTCAAAACACATTTACATTTACATTTAAGTCATTTAGCAGACGCTCTTATCCAGAGCGACTTACAAATTGGTGCATTCACCTTATGATATCCAGTGGAACAACCACTTTACAATAGTGCATCTAACTCTTTTAAGGGGGGGCTAGAAGGATTACTTTATCCTATCCTAGGTATTCCTTAAAGAGGTGGGGTTTCAGGTGTCTCCGGAAGGTGGTGATTGACTCCGCTGACCTGGCGTCGTGAGGGAGTTTGTTCCACCATTGGGGTGCCAGAGCAGCGAACAGTTTTGACTGGGCTGAGCGGGAACTGTACTTCCTCAGTGGTAGGGAGGCGAGCAGGCCAGAGGTGGATGAACGCAGTGCCCTTGTTTGGGTGTAGGGCCTGATCAGAGCCTGAAGGTACTGAGGTGCCGTTCCCCTCACAGCTCCATAGGCAAGCACCATGGTCTTGTAGCGGATGCGAGCTTCAACTGGAAGCCAGTGGAGAGAGCGGAGGAGCGGGGTGACGTGAGAGAACTTGGGAAGGTTGAACACCAGACGGGCTGCGGCGTTCTGGATGAGTTGTAGGGGTTTAATGGCACAGGCAGGGAGCCCAGCCAACAGCGAGTTGCAGTAATCCAGACGGGAGATGACAAGTGCCTGGATTAGGACCTGCGCCGCTTCCTGCGTGAGGCAGGGTCGTACTCTGCGAATGTTGTAGAGCATGAACCTACAGGAACGGGTCACCGCCTTGATGTTAGTTGAGAACGACAGGGTGTTGTCCAGGATCACGCCAAGGTTCTTAGCACTCTGGGAGGAGGACACAATGGAGTTGTCAACCGTGATGGTGAGATCATGGAACGGGCAGTCCTTCCCCGGGAGGAAGAGCAGCTCCGTCTTGCCGAGGTTCAGCTTGAGGTGGTGATCCGTCATCCACACTGATATGTCTGCCAGACATGCAGAGATGCGATTCACCACCTGGTTATCAGAGGGGGGAAAGGAGAAGATTAATTGTGTGTCGTCTGCATAGCAATGATAGGAGAGACCATGTAAGGATATGACAGAGCCAAGTGACTTGGTGTATAGCGAGAATAGGAGAGGGCCTAGAACAGAGCCCTGGGGGACACCAGTGGTGAGAGCACGTGGTGCGGAGACAGATTCTCGCCACGCCACCTGGTAGGAGCGACCTGTCAGGTAGGACGCAATCCAAGCGTGGGCCGCGCCGGAGATGCCCAGCTCGGAGAGGGTGGAGAGGAGGATCTGATGGTTCACAGTATCAAAGGCAGCCGATAGGTCTAGAAGGATGAGAGCAGAGGAGAGAGAGTTAGCTTTAGCAGTGCGGAGCGCCTCCGTGACACAGAGAAGAGCAGTCTCAGTTGAATGACTAGTCTTGAAACCTGACTGATTTGGATCAAGAAGGTCATTCTGAGAGAGATAGCAGGAGAGCTGGCCAAGGACGGCACGTTCAAGAGTTTTGGAGAGAAAAGAAAGAAGGGATACTGGTCTGTAGTTGTTGACATCGGAGGGATCGAGTGTAGGTTTTTAAACACCTGTGAACTAGTACAGTACATTACTGGTAAGGATGGGTGTGGGGATCATTTCAAGTGATCTGCTGTAGTTTGGTTAAAGTGGCAATCTGCAGTTGCTAAATACATTTTTTGACATTTAAACCATTGATATGTACCCATTGATTCTTGAAGAATATAACTTAGAAATGCCTCATTAGCATAGTTCAACTGTCGTACCCCATTAGAACCCAAAATGTGAGCTTGTTTTGCACCAATGTTTTAAACAAAGTAAACACAAACAAACAATGTATAGCGTCAACATGGTTAAAACTATAATTTTTATATAATAAATGGTTGGTCCTTGCATTCATAGCTCTGTCTGTGAATTTGAGTGGTTGCATTTCTTCAGCCCCATCCCTCAGCTTTTTAGCAAAACAGTAGCGGGGAATGTGCTTTGTTATTGTTTCAACTGCTGATTGCCGCTTTACGACGTCATCCTGCAACGCAGATCGGTATATCACTTATATTGTGATCAATTACATTTTATTGGAGACATTTTAAATGATAGTTCTGCTCTAATCTAATTTTGTATCTCTAGAACAGGTGAGTCAGATGAGTTTGAAAGACCAAGGGCAAGAGTGATCCGATAATATGGTCAGGTGCAGCAAAGAAAGACCTAGCAAAGCTGCAGCTAGCTCAAAACAGAGCTTGCTCTTAACTGCACACATAGAACTAACATCAACAACATGCATGATAGTCTTTCAGGGTTGAGGAGAAATGTACTACTTCTCTTCTAATCTTTTTAAGAAACATTTGTGTGTTGAAAATGCCTAATCACAGGTATAATCTATTTGCATACACTTCAAACAGACATACAGTACATACCCCACAAGACACACCATTATGGGTTTCTTCACTGTACCCAAACCAAAAACGCATTTAATGGGTCGCTCAGTTATGTATAGAGCCATGTCATCGTGGAATGCTCTGCCACAAGAGGTTACTCAGGAAAAAAAGTTTAGCTTTAAAAAACAGATTAAAAAACCCCATCATATTGTATCACAGCACCTCTCCTCTTTCCAAAGGTCTAATTTAACTGTATATAATATGAATAGTGTGTAAATTGTATTTTTTTTAATCTCTTGGTGTCTTTCCAATATATAACTCTTATTTTGTATTATTATTCATGTTTTATGTAATTATGTTTCATTTATTTATTGAACGTCCTTGTCTATAACTGTTCTGTATTTTGACATTTATTTGTACGTTTTATGTGGACCCCAAGAAGTGCAGCTGCTGCATGTGCAGTAGCTAATGGGGATCCTAATAAACTAAAATGAACTCCTAGTGACACAGCTTAACACAACAGTCACGTGTCATTGTGAACTGGATGAAAGAAACAACAGTCTGATATTTTCAAATGATAACATGTCAATATGGCCTAATGGCAGTTGACATACTTAGACTGTATTGTAACATTTCTTTTTCATAAACTGTTTTGAGTTTATTGAAAATTCAGTTGAATTCTACTGAAATCCTACTCCCGCTTTTAATTCCTGCCTGTCAGATTGGATTTTAACAGAAGAAGTAGCCTGACTTTTGGTTAGTGTTTTTGGTTTTTGGTAGTTAGTAAGAATTTGTTCGTACAAAACATATTTTGTTTTTTGGGATATTTTACTACCCCGTACAGTAGGTGGCGGCAATACACTTTATGAGTGTAGTCTGCCAATAAACCTCAAAGATGAAGAAAAATCCCTGCCTGTTTGACGCGACTGCGCATGCTCAGCCATATACCCTGGTAACCTCCAACATGGCGGCGAGAGGCCATGTGCAAGACCCTAACGACAGGAGACTCAGACCCATTTACGGTAACAATTCGCAGAAAAACAGCCCATCTCTGTCTGGTTAAATGTTTTGTCAGTGTTTATCGACGTACCGGAGTGATCATCTGGCCAGTACCTTGTGTCCGGGACTCGGTGGGCAGTACCGCGGGCCCCGAAGTCTTAGCCCCGATCTCAATTCGCCTGCAGTGTTGAATGACAGTGCACCTTGAGTGGATGGCAGCACAATTCTGACAGCGCACAGCTGCAGACCGTTTGCCCACCAATTACGCACAATGAGACAGATTTGCTTTAAACGAAACGCCAAAGAGCTTCAACAATCAGTCTCTCTCACTCGTAAAGTTCAGGTCTCCTATATTTGACAGCTAGCTAGTTACCGGTAAGCTACCTAATAAGCTAGCTAGCCATGTTAGTTAGTATGCAGAAACCGAGATGAATCTGAACCGTATTGCAAATAGTTTTGTATGTGGCAGAAATATCAACAGCTATAGCTAACTAGGTAGCTTGTTGTTCAGATACAGTACATCGGGGTGTATTATCAGTTACACAAATTTTAACGTCCGAGCTAGCTCAGCTCGCTAGAAAAGGCTGCCACAGGGGCAAGACAAGATGTTCTTGGTTGTGAACTGTGATGCCAACGTTAGCTAACTGGTTAGCTTGCTTTATTGGCGGGTGTGTTTCATTTCGTGCTCACTCTGCTGATTTTAACTCATTGGGTTATACAGATCAGTGATCATGGCTAGTTAACGGTAACGTTATGTGTCAGATGGGCATAAGAGGATTAAGGTAGGCTAACTTGATATGCCTGGTTGTGTTGATGCTGTAACGTTAGTCTCTGTTTTTGGTCATTCGATTACATTCTAGTGACGCGTTCCATCATACAGATAACTAGATCCAGTTAGATTTATATCAATGACTGCTATAATAAACACTCACCATTGTTGAGGCTCTGTTTTCTCTCAACTTTTCTCTGTCCTCAAAAGCTCTGCTAAAACCATGTAGAGTTGATTATCATCACGTGACATGCTGTCAGTGAGTGGACAGTGGGCACACAATGAAAAATGGAACTGCTATATGGGTCTAGATACTGTATATATGTTGGCACTGATCTTGGGGAACTCGGATCATGAAGAGTGGGAAACCATAATGGCCAACACGAGACACAATGATTAAGGCCTAGCTGCCATTTGGGCTGATGACATAGTGTAGAGCACTGTGTCTGTCTGTCTGGCAGGGTTAATTTTGGCACCCAGCTGTCTAGAAGCCTAGACTCCAAGCTTGCCCTGGGAAAGGGACTGTGTGTGTGCCTGTGTGCTCTGCTGTGATCCACGGGAGGACAACAGTGAGAGAGAGTTGTGTGTATCAAGGTCGCAAACAATGGCAGAGGTCAGAGACCAAATACACAGACACTGTCGGTCATTCATACAAATAGACATTCTAATCTCGTCACACTTTTGGGCACTCGCACAAATACACACATGCCCAAACACCTCCACTCAAGACAGTACACATAGTGAACCACATAAACACGCGGACACACACCACGGAGTGTATTTGCATGGTTAGTTCATCAGACAGGCTGTAGCAGAATTCTGCTGGTTTTAAAAAGTTACTCCTCTCTTGTTTTTTGTTGTCTTATAAATATCAGGGCCATGACTCTTTCTCTGCCTCTCCTAGTTACTGTGTTGTTGTCATGTCCTTCATACATCTTGAAAATGTCATTTTAGAAACTCCTTTTAGAGCCTGAGAATGGCTTTGGTTGAATTATTGAAATCTCTGCCGGTCTATAAAAAAAACTGGATGCTGCGGCGTCTTAGGACTCCATGAATGGTTTGTAGAGAAATAGAAGGAATAGCTCCTTTGCCCTTTGTGTGGGACTTGACTGGGTGTGGGCGTGTGCGTCATACTGTGTACTGTATGGAGTAGGTTGCCTGATGCTGTGATGTCATCTCCCATCAGACTACCTGGACAATGGCAACAACAAGATGGCGATCCAGCAGGCTGACAAACTGCTGAAGAAACACAAGGACCTGCACTGTGCCAAGGTGGGTGGGACTCTGGTTCTGGGCTGTATTTAGGGCCCAAGATGGAGCCCAGAGTTGTTCCTGGCCTGGCCCAAAACTGACCCCATAGGCCCCTACCTCAAACCTCTACTCCACACCCCTATGATGATGAGGGTGGCATGTTACTGAGGCACATCTCCCTCTCCCCAGGTGTTGAAGGCCATCGGTCTGCAGCGAACAGGGAAGCAGGATGAGGCGTTTAGCCTGGCCCAGGAGGTGGCCACCCTGGAACCTACCGACGACAACTCACTACAGGCTCTCACTATACTGTACCGAGAGATGCACCACCGTGAGCACACACACACACACACACACACACACACACACACACACACACACACACACACACACACACACACACACACACACACACACACACACACACACACACACACACACACACACACACACACACACACACACACACACACACACACACACACACACACACACACACACACACAGAGAGAGAGAGAGAACTCTCTATATGATCTTTTCGATGCTGTTGACTCTCCCCCTCCCCTCTCTCTGTAGCTGAGTTGGTGACTAAGCTGTATGAAGCTGCGGTGAAGAAGGTTCCACTCAGTGAGGAGTATCATTCTCACCTGTTCATGGCTTACGCCCGCGTTGGAGAGTACAAGAAGATGCAGCAGGTCAGAACGAACACACACACAGTAATAACATGTGAACAAATTATGTATTGTGCTACAGTAATTCAAGTCTTTTGTGTAGTTCTATCTAATGTCTCTCTTTCTCTCTGGCTGTAGGCAGGGATGGCTTTGTATAAGATCGTTCCTAAGAACCCCTACTACTTCTGGTCTGTCATGAGTCTGGTCATGCAGGTAGGCATGGTCTATCACTATACAGTTGAAGTTGGAGATTTACATACACCTCAGCCAAATAGATTTAAACTCAGTTTTTCACAATTCCTGACATTTAATCCTAGTAAAAAATTCCATGTTTTAGGTCACTTAGGATCACGGCTTTATTTTAAGAATGTGAAATGTCAGAATAATAGTAGAGAGACTGATTTATTTCAGCTTTTATTTCTTTCATCACATTCCCAGTGGGTCAGAAGTTTGCACACACTCAATTAGTATTTGGTAGCATTGCCTTTAAATTGTTTAACTTGGGTCAAATGTTTCGGGTAGCCTTCCACAAGCTTCCCACAATAAGTTGGGGGAATTTTGGCCCATTCCTCCTGACAGAGCTGATGTAACTGAGTCTGGTTTGTATGCCTCCTTGCTCTCACACGCTTTTTCAGTTCGGCCCGCAAATTTTCTATAGGATTGAGGTCAGGTCTTTGTGATGGCCACTCCAATGCCTTGACTTTGACGTCCTTAAGCCATTTTGCCACAACTTTGGAAGTATGTTTGGGGTCATTGACCATTTGGAAGATCCATTTGCGACCAAGCTTTAACTTCCTGACTGATGTTTTGAGATGTTGCTTCAATATATCCACATCATTTTTATGATGCCATCTATTTTGTGAAGTGCACCAGTCCCTCCTGCAGCAAAGCACCCCCACAACATGATGCTGCCACCCCGTGCTTCACGGTTGGGATGGTGTTCTTTGGCTTGCAAGCCTCCCCCTTTTTTCTCCAAACATAATGATGGTCATTATGGCCAAACAGTTATATTTTTGTTTCATCAGACCAGAGGACATTTCTCCAAAAAGTACGATCTTTGTCCCCATGTGCAGTTGCAAACCGTTCTCTGGCGGTTTTGGAGCAGAGGCTTCTTCCTTGCGAGGCTCCACTGAACGCATTCTTCAATGCGTTCAGTCCTATATCGACATAACCTGAAAGGCTGCTCAGCAAGGAAGAACCTTGCTGAGCAGCCTTTCAGGTTATGTCGATATAGGACTCGTTTTACTGTGGATATAGATACGTTTGTACCTGTTTCCACCAGCATCTTCACAAGCTCCTTTGCTGTTGTTCTGGGATTGATTTGCACTTTTCGCACCAAAGTACGTTCATCTCTAGGAGACAGAACGTGTCTCCTTCCTGAGCGGTATGACGGCTGCGTGGTTCCATGGTGTTTATATTTGCGTACTACTGTTTGTACAGATGAACGTGGTACCTTCGGGCGTTTGGAAATTGCTCTCAAAGGATGAACCAGACTTGTGGATGTCTACAATTGTTTTTCTGAGGTCTTGGCTTATTTCTTTTTATTTCCCATGATGTCAAGCAAAGAGGCCTTGAAATACAGGTAGGCCTTGAAATAGGTACACCTCCAATTGACTCAAATTATATCAATTAGCCTATCAGAAGCTTCTAAAGCCATGACATAATTTCTGGAATTTTCCAAGCTTTTTAAATGCACAGTCAACTTAGTGTATGTAAACTTCTGACCCACTGGAATTGTGACACAGTGAATTGTAAGTCAAATAAGTACAAATTACTTTTGTCTTGCACAAAGTAGATGTCCTAACTGACTTGCCAAGACTATATTTTTGTTACCAAGAAATTTGAGGTGTGGTTGCAAAACAAGTTTTAATGACTCCAACGTAGGTGTATGTAAACTTCCGACTTCAACTATATATACCCAGTGGCCAGTTTATTAAGTACACAGAAATGGTTTGCTCCTACAGACAGTGAGTCAGGTGGCTGTGACTTGCTTTATAAAGCAGGCAGACGGGGATCAATACGTTCAGTTACTGTTCGATTGTACGCTAGAATGGGCAAAACGAGTGACCTAAGCGACCGCATCCAGTATCTCAGAAACGTCCGCCTTCCTGGGCCTTTCACGCACTGCATTGTCTAAGGTTTACAGTGACCGGAGCAACAAACGAAAACATCCAGTCAGCGTCAGCCCTGTGAACAGCTCGTTGACGAAAGAGGGCAAAGGAGAATGGCAAGAATCGAGCTAGCAAACAGGTGGGCCACAAACAGACAAATAACGGCGCAGTTCAACAGTGGTGTGCAGAACGGCATCTTGGAACGCACAACTCATCTGTCCTTGTCACGGATGGGCTATTGCAGCTGACGACCACTCCGGGTTCCACTCCTATCAGATAAAAACAAGAAGAAGCGGCTCCAGTGGGCACGCAATCACCAACACTGGACAATTGAGGAGTGGAAAAACATCGCCAGGTCTGACGAATCCCAGTTCCTGTTGCGTCATGCTGATGACAGAGTCAGGAGTACATGGCTTCATCCTGCCTGGTGTCAACGATACAGGCTGGTGGTGGTGGGGAACTGGTGTGGGGAATGTTTTCCTGGCACACGTTAGGTCCCTTGATACCAAATGAGCAATGATTGAGGGTGCAAAGAGGGGTCGGACCCTGTACTAGCTGGCTGTACCTAATACACTGGAGACTGAGTGTATTTAGCTTGTGTGACTGAGTATGTATGTGTGATTCTGTGTGTGTGACTGTGTGACACTGTATGGGTGACTGACTCTGTGTGTGTGTGACTTTGTATGTGTGAGTCTGTACGTGTGACCGTGGGTGGTTGTTTGCTTGCATGTGTGTCATTGCTCTGTGTGTTTCAGGCCATCTCTGCGCAGGATGAGAAGCTGGCCCAGACCATGTTCCTGCCCCTGGCTGAACGCATGGTGGAGAAGATGGTGAAGGAGGAGAAGATCGAGGCTGAGGCTGAGGTGCAGCTGTACTTTATGATCCTGGAGCGACTGGGGAAGTGTGTGGAGGCTCTCGACGTGGTCCGCGGTCCACTGGGAGGTAAGAGTGGTGTGTGTCTGTGTGTACGCAGAACAGAGATTGTGTGTGTTCGAGACCCAGAGAGAGGACTTGTGCAGCTTGTAGGTTGTGAATTATTCTTGTCTTTCTACTCATTCTGTGTATGTGCATGGTTCCATAGAGAAGTTGACCAGTGAGTTGTGGAGCAGGGAGAATAAGTGTATGATGATGTACCAGCGGCTGCAGCTCTGGCCTGAATGCAACGCTCTGTCCTACAAGCTACTGCTCAAAAAGTAAGTACCCACATATTCCAATAAATAGTCACATTTATGCACATTCAGCATTTCTGTGTCTTAAAACTCTCCCACACTAACTCCCGATCTTTCTCCCTTTCTCCTCTTTCTCTTCTCTCTTCTCTCTTTTCTCTTCTCTCCTTTCGTCTCTCTCTCTTCTCTCCTTTCTCTTCTCCTCTCCTCTCCTTTCTCTTCGCTCCTTTCTCCTCCACTCTCCACTCTCTTCTCTTCTATCCTTTCTCTTCTATCCTTTCTCTTCTCTCCTTTCTCTTCTCTCCTTTCTCTTCTCTCCTTTCTCTTCGCTCCTTTCTCTTCGCTCCTTTCTCTTCGCTCCTTTCTCTTCGCTCCTTTCTCTTCGCTCCTTTCTCTTCGCTCCTTTCTCTTCGCTCCTTTCTCTTCGCTCCTTTTTCTTCTCTCCTTTCTCTTCTCTCCTTTCTCATCTCTCCTTTCTCTTCGCTCCTTTCTCTTCGCTACTTTCTCTTCGCTCCTTTCTCTTCGCTCCTTTCTCTTCGCTCCTTTCTCTTCGCTCCTTCCTCTTCGCTCCTTTCTCTTCGCTCCTTTCTCTTCGCTCCTTTCTCTTCGCTCCTTTCTCTTCGCTCCTTTCTCTTCGCTCCTTTCTCTTCGCTCCTTTTTCTTCGCTCCTTTTTCTCCGCTCCTTTCTCTTCTCCTCTCTCCTTTCTCTTCTTTCCTTTCTCTTCTCTCCTTTCTCTTCTTTCCTTTCTTCTCTCCTCTCTCCGCTCCTTTCTCTTCTCCTATCTCCTTTCTCTTCTTTCCTTTCTCTTCTTTCCTTTCTCTTCTTTCCTTTCTCTTCTCTCCTTTCTCTTCTCTCCTTTCTCTTCTCTCCTTTCTCTTCTCTCCTTTCTCTTCTCTCCTTTCTCTTCGCACCTTTGTCTTCTTCTTTCTCCTCTCTCATTTCTCCTCTCTCCTTTCTCCTCTCTCCTTTCTCCTTCTCTCCTTTCTCTTCTCTCCTTTCTCTTCTTTCCTTTCTCCTTTCTCTTCTTTCCTTTCCTTTCTCTTCTCTCCTTTCCTTTCTCTTCTCTCCTTTCTCCTCTCTGCTTTCTCTTCGCTCCTCTCTCCTTTCTCCTCTCTCCTTTCTCCTCTCTCCTTTCTCTTCGCTCCTATCTCTTCGCTCCTTTCTCTTCGCTCCTTTCTCTTCGCTCCTTTCTCTTCGCTCCTTTCTCTTCGCTCCTTTCTCTTCGCTCCTTTCTCTTCGCTCCTTTTTCTTCGCTCCTTTCTCTTCTTTCCTTTCTCCTCTCTCCTTTTTCTTCTCTTCGCTCCTTTCTCCTCTCTCCTTTCTCTTCTCTTCGCTCCTTTCTCTTCTCCTCTCTCCTTTCTCTTCTCTGCTTTCTCTTCTCTTCTCTTTTCTCCTCTCTCTTTTCTCCTCTCTCCTTTCTCTTATTTCCTTTCCTTTCTCTTCGCTCCTTTCTCTTCGCTCCTTTCTCTTCGCTCCTTTCTCTTCGCTCCTTTCTCTTCGCTCCTTTCTCCTCTCTTCTCTCCTTTCTCTTCTTTCCTTTCTCCTCTCGCCTTTCTCTTTTCTCCTTTCTCTCCTCTCCCTTTTCCTCTTCTCTTCTCTCCTCTCTCCTTTCTATTCTCTCTTTTTTCCTTTCTCCTCTCTTTTTTCCTTTCTTTCCTTTCTCCTTTCTCTTCGCTCCTTTCTCTTCTCCTCTTTCCTTTCTCTTCTTTTTTTTCTCTTCTCTCCTTTCTCCTCTCTCCTTTCTCCTCTCTGCTTTCTCCTCTCTGCTTTCTCCTCTCTGCTTTCTCCTCTCTGCTTTCTCTTCTCTGCTTTCTCTTCTCTGCTTTCTCTTCTCTGCTTTCTCCTCTCTCCTTTCTCTTCGCTACTTTCTCTTCGCTACTTTCTCCTCTCTTCTCTTTTCTCCTCTCTCGCTTCTCTCCTTTCTCTTCTCCTTTCTCCTCTCCTCTCTCTTCTCTCCTCTCTCCTTTCTCTTCGCGTCTCTCCTTTCTCTTTGCTCCTTTCTCCTCTCTCTCTCTTCTCTCCTTTCTCTTTCTTTTCTCCTCTCTCCTCTCGCCTTTTTCCTCTCTTCTCTCATTTCTCCTTTTTCCTCTCTTCTCTCCTCTCTTCTCTCCTCTCTCCTTTCTCCTCTCTTCTCTTCTCTCCTCTCTCCTTTCTCTTCTCTCCTTTCTCCTCTCTTCTATTTTCTCCTCTCTCTTCTCTCTTCTCTGCTTTCTCTTCTCTGCTTTCTCTTCTCTCCTTTCTCTTCGCTACTTTCTCCTCTCCTTTCTCTTCGCTACTTTCTCTTCGCTACTTTCTCCTCTCTTCTCTTTTCTCCTCTCTCGCTTCTCTCCTTTCTCTTCTCCTTTCTCCTCTCCTCTCTCTTCTCTCCTCTCTCCTTTCTCTTCGCTTCTCTCCTTTCTCTTCGCTCCTTTCTCCTCTCTCTCTCTTCTCTCCTTTCTCTTCTTTCCTTTCTCCTCTCTCCTCTCGCCTTTCTCCTCTCTTCTCTCCTTTCTCCTCTCTTCTCTCATTTCTCCTTTTTCCTCTCTTCTCTCCTCTCTTCTCTCCTCTCTCCTTTCTCTTCGCTTCTCTCCTTTCTCTTCGCTCCTTTCTCCTCTCTTCTCTTCTCTCCTTTCTCTTCTCTCCTTTCTCCTCTCTTCTATTTTCTCCTCTCTCTTCTCTCCTCTCTCGCTTCTTTCCTTTCTCCTCTCTTCTCTCCTCTCTCTCTTCTCTTCTTTCTCCTCTCCAGTCCTGATGATTGGCAGTTCTATCTCTCCTATTTTGACTCTCTCTTCCACCTGATGGACAAGTCCTGGAGCCAGCCTGAGGAAGGAGAGCAGTGAGTACTGTGTGTGTGTCTGTGTGAGTGAGAGAAGTTTATATAGTGGCTGACTAGACTATTCCTCTTGATGGATGTTTTACGATGTCATGTAAGAGAAGACAAGACGAACTGATCTGACCCTCTCTCCCTTTGCCCCTCCCCTCTTCCTCCAGCTGTGTGGAGGGCCCAGTGCAGACCACGGTGGCAGAGGCAGTGAAGTTTGTGGTGGACAGGATGGAGGAGCAGGACAAGAAGGAGTCGCGTCCTCTCAGAGGGCCCTACCTGGCCTGTCTGGAACTCATACACAGACTGAGACAGAGGGGCTGCCCAGATGAGAAAGAGCTAGGTACGTACACACACACACACACACACACACACACACACACACACACACACACACACACACACACACACACACACACACACACACACACACACACACACACACACACACACACACACACACACACACACCACAGTTTCCTTGGCTGTTTGCATTGACCGTTTCTATTGGCTGTTGGTCTTCAGGTGACCCGTTGGAGCTGATGGTTCAGTTTTTTGGGAAGTTTGGAGACAAACCCTGCTGCATTACTGACCTGAAGATATACCTACACCTTCTGCCCCCCGAGCAACGCTCACAGGTACACACACACATACACACCCTGCTGCATTACTGACCTGAAGATATACCTACACCTTCTGCTCACAGGTACACACACACACACACACACACACACACACACACACACACACACACACACTCTCACCTGCAGAATAGCACCAGTAGTGGACGTTGGTCAAGCAACCAAGCCCTTGATGAGTTTAATACCATATCTACTTCCTCCTCTCCTGTTCTCTCTCCTTCCTCCTCCCTGTAGTTTAAAAACCGTCTGGGGGAGTTGGTTCCGTTGGGGGAGGCGGGTGAGGATGGCTTTGGGTTTCCGGGGGACACGAAGGCGTTGCAGAGACACCTGTGTGTGTGTCAGCTGAGCCGGGCGCTGGGACTGCAACACGCTCTGGACACAGAGGGCAAGCTACGCCTCATCACAGAACTCAAAGCCCACTACCACTATGGACTACAGTTTGGTAAGAACAGCAGGACCCCTCTCTCTCTCTCGCTCTCACTACCACTATGTGGGCTGCAATTTGGTGAGGGCATCCGTTCCTCGATACGTCTCTTATCCATCTTCATCCATCCCTCTCCGTCTTTCAGTCTATCCAACATTTTATGCATCTAACTTAGAAACTGCAGGAAGAGATGCAATGACAATTTTGGGAAGACCCAGATGAATGGTTTGAGTCTGACTACAGTTAGTGTGTGTGTAACAGGGAAGTCGTGTCTGAAGACAGAGCTCCAGTTCTCTGACATGTACTGCCTCATGGCCGCCCACGTCTACATCGACCTCTGGACAGAAACTGGTGAGTCGCCTCTCTCGCTTTCTCTCTGCCCTCTCACGTGACGTACACTCTTTCTCTCTCGCCTCTCTCTCC
Organism: Salvelinus fontinalis; assembly: GCF_029448725.1. Lineage (NCBI taxonomy): Eukaryota > Metazoa > Chordata > Actinopteri > Salmoniformes > Salmonidae > Salvelinus > Salvelinus fontinalis. The sequence continues at coordinate 33,728,127 of NC_074685.1, forward strand.
CCCTCCGACCTCCTACTCTCGCTGTCTCCGGGCGTTCGTTAACATGCAAACATACATTTGTGTCTGTGCGTGTTAGGCGATGAGAACATGCTGTGGCAGTCTCTAGGCGTGTTAGAGGAGGGCTTGTCCTTCAGTCCCTCCAACGCCCAGTTCAAACTACTGCTGCTGCTGCTCTTCTGTCGCCTGGGAGCCTTCCAGCCCGTAGTGGACCTCTACTCCAGCCTGGATGCCAAGCATGTGCAGCACGACACCATAGGGTGGGTTTATAGTACGAACACGTCACCATACAATACGGTTACCATACTCAAACCACTGATCCTTCTATTCTCTCCTCTCTCCCAGGTATCTGTTAACTCGCTATGCTGGCTCGTTGGGGCAGTTTGCTGCAGCCTCCCAGTCCTGTAACTTCTCCCTCAGGTTTTTTCACTCCAACCAGAAAGATGTGAGTCCCTGTCGCATCTAAAGACGTCGTACCTATGTCATATATTCTGGTGACGTTTCCCCGGGTATTTTCTCACCTCGGCCCTCTTTCCTTGTCTCTTCTCCTTTCTCTCCTCCCCCAGACCTCCGAGTACATCATCCAGGCCTATAAGTATGGTGCGTTTGAGAAGATCCCAGAATTCATAGCGTTTAGAACCCGGCTCAACCAATCGTTGCACTTCGCTCAGGTCCGCACAGAGAGGATGTTACTGGACTTGTACACCGAGGCTGACGTGTTAGTACCCACACCCACACCCACACCCACACACACACCCACCCACACACCCACACACACACACCCACACACACACACCCACACACACCCACACACACACACACCCACACACCCACACACCCACACACCCACACACCCACACACCCACACACCCACACCCACACCCACACACACACACACACACACCTGTAACGTATTCCTGTTTTGTTCCAGCACATTGAGTCTGGAGGAGAGTGTGAAGGCGATGGGTGTGTGTCCTGAGGAAGATGATATTCCCTGGGACAACATGAGAGACAACAGAGACCTGACTGTCCTCGTCAGCTGGGACCCCAAGGACAGGTACACACACACGCACACATATAACAAGGACTTATATCCATTTTTCTGCCGGAGTCATGTAGCTTTGGCCCCGTGCCCACGGCAAAATCATTGCAGCCACGCCACAAATATGGAACGTGAAGAAATATTTCTGAAGATGCTATAACAGTCCACAGACTTTTCCTCTGCGAACATAATGAATAGAACAAACAGACAAACCCATAGTTGATCTATTTACCTAGTCATCGTGTTGCGCGTTCTAGGAGAGATGATTATTCCTCTCAAGGCACATTGAAGTTTCAAGTGCCATAGGGAGGGAAAGATGCATTCTGACAAGTCGTCAATGCACAACAGTTCATCGTGCAATCACGGGGAAAACAGCCGTTTCAATGGCCTTTGTTGAAATGAGGGACATCCCAGCGTTCCATTCCTACTTTATTTATCAACTCCTAAATATTACTGCAGTATTTTAGCAGCGGCATGGTTAAGCATGTTACCACGTGGCAATTAGTTGTGAGTGGATAGAGGACAGTGGGGCAGAATGGAACACGGGTCAAAACACCATCCTACCTCAAAATTATTTTTGGGAGTGACTTAAATTGTGATGAGACGGATTACATTTTTAGTCGAGCAAGAGCAGGAGTCGCAACCAGGGAAAGTGTTGAGGGGGGGGAAATTGTGACGTGAAGTGGTTTCTTTGAGAAGTACAGGAAGTGGGGGTGTTACTCTGGGTGGCGTTTTACTCCCAAGTTACCCTAACAGGTACGCCTGCATTATTGTCACTGTGTTTATGCCAGTTTTGTGGGGCATCAAATTCATCAGTATGATGCTAGTTAGTTTTTTAAAAAGTTTTTTTTAAATTTTTATCCCATTTTCTCCCCAATTTTTTCGTGGTATCCAATCGCTAGTAATTACTACCTTGTCTCATCGCTACAACTCCCGTACGGGCTCGGGAGAGACGAAGGTCGAAAGCCATGCGTCCTCCGAAGAACAACCCAACCAGCCGTACTGCTTCTTTAACACAGCGCGCCTCCAACCCGGAAGCCAGCCGCACCAATGTGTCGGAGGAAACACCGTGTACCTGGCCCCCTTGGTTGGCGCGCACTGCGCCCGGCCCGCCACAGGAGTCGCTGGAGCGCGATGAGACAAGGATATCCCTACCGGCCAAACCCTCCCTACCCCGGACGACGCTATGCCAATTGTGCGTCGCCCCACGGACCTCCCGGTCGCGGCCGGCTGCGACAGAGCCTGGGCGCGAACCCAGAGACTCTGGTGGCGCAGTTAGCACTGCGATGCAGTGCCCTAGACCACTGCGCCACCCGGGAGGCCCTCGATGCTAGTTAGTTAGTTAAAAGATGCCATTTAGGATCTAGCTAATGATTAGCTCAGTGAGGTAAATACAGACAGGCAACCCCATGCTTCAGCCTGTTTATTTCTAGCCACTGTGCTGCTCTGTTGGGCTACAGGTGATAAGGATTTCTTCTATTTTGAATTGAACCTTTATTTAACTAGGCAAGTCAGTTAAATAACCTCTTCTTATTTACAATGGCAGCCTACCCCTGCCAAACCCTCCCCGAACTCAGACGCTGCCCTATGGGACTCCCGATCACGGCCGGTTGTGATACAGCCCGGGATCGAACGCGGGTCTGTAGTGACGCCTCTAGCACCTTAGACCGCTGCGCCACTCGGTCCCTTATTGCTAGCATACCTGATAATATGGACCATGCACAGGCTATATGCATGGTCCAATTATGTTCAAATCATGGTATTAACAAATCATTTTACCAGTATGTTATCGGACTCATTTCTGGAGATTTTATATAGTGTCATTATAATTACATTTACATTCATTTTGGAGTAGAATGGCCTTTTAAAAGTCACCTGAACGGAGCTTCTCAGTTCTACATATAAAATGAACACAGTTAATTGTGTGTTCCAGGGAGCTGACTGAGGAGCATCGTCGTCTGTCTCTAGAAGAGGAGTCCGTCTGGTTGAAGGTTCGCTCTCTCACACTCCGCCTCCTCGCCTCATTGGCTCTGCTCGGACACGCCCCCTCGCCACGGAACTCTGATAAGACCAATGAGAACGGTATATCGGTCAAAAGCTCCACCCTCCAGACCCTACTCTCCCAGCTAGATCAGGCGCTTGAGACCGCTGCCCAGATCACAGAGAAACAGACACAGGTACACACACACTAATATATTTAAGCAATAAGGCCTGAGGAGGTGTGGAATATGGCCAATATACCACGGCTAAGGGCTGTTCCTGCCTGGATACAGCCCTTAACTGTGGTATATTGGCTTTATACCACAAACCCTAGAGGTGCCTTATTGTTATTATAAACTGGTTACCAATGTAATTAGAGCAGTAAAAATAAATGTTTTGTCATACGGTCGGATATACCATGGCTGTGGGCCAATCAGCATTCAGGGCTTGAACCACCCAGTTTATATAATGTAATATATTTATATTTAGCAGAGGCTTTCATCCAAAGCGACTTACATCAGTGCCTACATGTTCATATGGGTGGCCCCAGCAGGAATCGAACCCGCGACCCTGAAATTGGTAGCGCCGTGCTCTTACCAACTGAGTCACACAGGACCACTAACTGTTGTTGTGTTGTTCTAGTACCCGTTCCTGGGGCCTCCCTCCTCCCGCCTGGCCACTGCTCTGTCTAGTGGCAGCTGTCACTGTCAGGCCTCTGCTCTGCAACTATCACTGACTCTACGAGAACTAGAGACCACTGGACTGGGTAAGACAGGGAGATGAGGGGAGATGGGGGGGTGGGGGGTGGAGAGAGATGGATGTAGGGTCCCCTACCACTTGCCTCCAACCATCTGTCCATCTACAGGAGCAGCAGGACTGGGAAGGAGATGGAGGGAGGGAGAGTGGGTGGAGAAGGGAGTAACGGAGAGGGGAAGAGGAGAAAGGAGGGAGGTCTTTGTCATGCTCTTTATTCTGTTTCTCTCTCCAGACGACTCGTCGGAACTCCAAACCCAGATCTGTAACGCCTTCAAATCATCAGTAGCACAGCTCCGAGGTAACCCGTCACAGATATCTTTATTAAAGATGATCAACCTGTCCATGGTAATAATGACCGTCTAGTCAGCCACACGAGACGTCATGGCTTCAGATCTCTAGTCGAGTTATCACTAGTGGGTCATTCTTATTCCCCCATGCTGATCTCTGCCCCTCGCTCCCCTCTTCTCTCGCCCCTCTCCACCCAGAGATGTTATCCAGATGTAAAGGAGAAGTGTTGGAGATGAAAGACGGCAGATTGATGACCCGACCCTCCCTATTAGAAACGCTGGTCTTCTTCGTGGAGGTCAGTGTACTACAGTGATAGTCACGCTAGACATACACAAAGTAATACATCACTAAAATGTACATGTATTATAATATGTGGTGTGTGTGTGTGTCCTGGTCAGACGGTGTGTGTGTTGCTGTGGGTGGCCAGTTACTCTGCCAGCGTACTGCGACCGCTCAAGTCCAGCCTACAGAAGAAGAAGAAGAAGAAGAAGGACAGCAGCACTGCCATGGTACACCGTTACTACCGTTATCCTCCGACGACCCTTCTCTGGAATGACCCCATCACTATTCACACCATACTCGGGGCGTGAATGTTTAAATATTTAAACGAACTTGGGAATCTTAATGTTAAGGGAAGTCCCAAACCGAAAATCAATGTTATTTATTTTTTTCCCCCCGCAAAATTAAAATAGCATTTCAGTCATCAGAACACAACGTATTATTTTCGGTGTTATAGCCTAACTAGACGACAGGCTATAAAGGTCTGGGGAAAGTTGTGTAATTTACGTAGAACTTTGGGCTACTTTGGTGAATTTATTTCCATATTCATTACGCCCATTCTTATACGGAAGCAAACGAGGTGGGACCTACCTGCATTTGTCCAATAGAAACTCTTGTTTTATTGACAAAACGTTTTGCCACTGTTTGGACTAATTATTACACCCCTGCTCTTTCTCTTCGCTAATGATGCGAGTGTGTTCAGTCTTTGGTCTGTTGCGTGTACAATATCCATGCCTATTCATTGATGATAGGCCCTGCTTTACTGAAGTTGCGAGACACATGCAAGCCAAGAGATTGTGAGATACAGCTTTTAATTACTGATAGATGGGTCTAGTGCACGGTTCTGACTGTCTGCCTGGTGGCTGACCTGCCTATACACTGCCCCTCCCCTCTCTCTTCGGCCCTCACTAGCTTGCTATGAAAGATGCTTTGTGTTCTCAGAAGTTTGTGTTCTCGGAAGTAACTCACCTCCGTTCCAAAAATACTGAATCTTAGGAGTCAATTACTAGCGAAATCGAATCTTTACACAGAAATGGATTTGGACGTGGAGTCGACTCCACCAGTACGTCATCATCATTAATAGTTGGGAAAATGTCAGAGATAGGCAAGAAACAGCATTGAAGTCCTGTATGGCAGCCTGGTCTCATAGTCTAGACGTAACATAGTAAATATAAATCCGGGACACTCAATTTAGTAGGACGGTTACATAAGACGATTGATTACTTAAGCCACCTAGCTAGAATTCGTAACATATTGTACGTTTGGAAATTTGTAACTATAATATAAATTGTAACTCATAACATATACGAAATGGGTGATGGATATCCACAAATGAATACATACCATAATAAACATATAATAAGGAAATGCTCACTTGGCGAGGTGGAAGTGAGTACACTAATTGTAGTACAAGTGCAGTGCTTAACCATCTGAAAGGGACTTACCATGTAACCCAACCCGATGCTGGCAGCAGCACAGCTGCATTGTGAATTTGCATTTTATGAAAATGTTCTTATCGTTTTAACAGAACCCCCCCCCCCCAAAAGGCAGTTTAAGCATTTACATTTATTTTCTTCATTCATTCACAATACACCATAGCCATTCACGCAGTAGCTCTCTGCCCCCTCCCTCTGCCCCTACAGCCTGTGGTGCTGTGTGGCTTCCAGGAGTGGACAGGCAGCCTGCAGGGTGTTGTGACCCAGGCTCTGGATCACGTGAAGGGGCAGGAGGCCAGCCTGACGGCCCTCAAACTAGCAGCACTCACCCTGGAGGAGGGATACTCACAGACACAGGTTGGTAGTGCTGGGCGTGTGTGTAGGAATTATTGATTTGTGCCTAAGCATTGGCTTAGTTTCTAAGTTAAAAGCATGCTTCCTGCTGTTCTTTATCCCCCCCTTTCTTTCTTTTTCTGTCAATCTGTACCTCTACCCTATCTTTCCCTGTCTCGCTCCCAGGAGGAGTGTGGGTTTACGAGGGCAGCCATGGACAAGGTTCAGAGTAGTTATCTTGGCTCGCTGCAGGAGCTGGGAGATCTACTGAGGAAGAGAGCCGATTTGCTGAAGAGCCTCAAGATCTGACCCGCATCAACCATCCCCCTTCAATCGACATCTTCATACCCAACTATCGCCATTATACTGTCACCATTTATCGTCTAACTCCACCCACATCCAAAGCCTTCTCCCCTTGCTCGTGTCAAAGGAGGGCTGCCTGCCACCAACACACCCTCTCTTTCACTTCATCCCCTTCCCTCTCCTTTTCCACATATCCCTCGGTCTGGGTGTCTTTATATAACACAGGATTCTCCCCTCCCTCCCGCCATTTCTCACCCCGAGAACCATCACTGCTCTCGCTCAGCACAGAACCACAGTTTGTGATAACATCACAGAGAAGCTCCTCAAAGATACTACAGCAACAGATAGACAAACAAAATAAGCAATTTTAGAACTACTCCAATAATTGACTGTACATAGTCTGCAGATGACACATCAACTCCTTGACTGAACGTGACTGAAATGAGATATAAGCTACCCCTTAGTTTTTTCCTTTCTCTCCAGTCTGTTGTTTCCATGGTGAAGCCCAGTTAGATTAGAATATATGCACCTCCTTTTTTCCATGTTGGACTCCTCACTCCCCCAGCCTGATCTGGGTGCCCAAACATGGACACTGTTGTCAATCACTCTTCTGCTCATAAGAACAAATGGGGTGGATATGGTGCTTAGCTTACTGTATGAAAACAAAGGACAGCTGAACAAAGACGGTTTTTAACGAATTGTACACGCAAGGAAAGCTGAACGCTGGGCCAACTCGGAAAAGCCTCAACTGTTTCTTGCAGGAGTGCACAACTCCAGTGATTTCAGGCCTCGCCTTTTAGCCAGTAACCTGAGAAGCCAGCTGTGTGCGCTCTTCTACGGGCAGCCAGTGACTGAATGGGTCAGTAAAGAGCTGGGGAGAACTGAAGACAGCCCTGGAGGACCGGAGGTGTGTACCTCTGGGTGTGGTGCACTCTTGGTTAATTAATCTCCCTGCTCCCCACCAATCAATGCCTGTCTGATTTCAGTCCTCAATCCCAAACTCCTTTTTAACTTGGTCATTGTTTTCTTTATTTTATTTTTTCATTTTGTTTGAAACCCCCTTTGTGGTTATTGGAAAGCCAAATAAAAAAAGCAATCACGGGACAAGATTATAATGAATTTGAAAATACATCCAGTATCTAAAATGTATTTGCAAGCGCTTCTTTTTGTATTTTGTGTCGGTGCAAAGAAGTGTGTGTAGCTCGCCTGGTTTAGCTAACACCTACAACAGAGTGGATGGTTTGTTTTAACACCGTAGGAGAGAAACCTGACAGTCATTTCTCTGAATAAACGGGTAGAACGGCTAAAACCCAAAGTTAAGATATCTAAATGCAAAGGAGACAAGACAACCAACCTGTCAGATTGCAATGAAGATGGGAAATGTGTTGAATGTCCTTTGTTGTAGAAAACACCTAGTCTCTCTCCTATCTTGTCAACGGTTATGAGCTGCACTGAATCGCCCCATAATTAATTTCACCAACCAAAACTGTCACTAACTATATACCAAAAATGTGGCTCTGTTGCTATGGCATTTCAACTGACAGCTAGACCTACACCAAGCAGGGCGAGGAGACTTGTATCAGACACATCACGGGTATGTTCAGTAGCATTGTGGAACGTTCAGATAAAATACATTGTGCAGAGCAGGCGTCTAACATGTAGAGTGAGGAATCATGTCCTCTGTAGTCATGACTATTATCTGCAACGTTCATTAGTACTGTTGTACGACCCCGAGCGAGGCAGACGAAACTAGCAGATGTTTAGTGCCACGACCACCAGGGGGCACTGAAAGACTATCCAATGCAGGCAGCAGACTGACTAATATTGAAGTATATGCTTTGGCTTAGTTTGATTTGTAGGTAGTTTAGCTTTTCCTTCTTTAAAACAAGACATGGATGGAAGGGGAGCAACAGTTTGATCCTCCTACAAAATACATCCCTCTAAAGATGACCTTCGGACGACTCGTGCCCAAATCCCCGGATGGATGGACCCGCTCTAGAGGCTGTTAGTGGACTGAGTAGAACTTATGTTGATGTGCAGAGAAGTGGTCGACAATCTGGAATGTCATCTCACTTGATACCCACCTAGTCTTTCTTTTGGTAGAAAATGGAAAACAAAAAACACTGGAATGTCAAAAGGATTTTTTTTTTTTTAATGAATAAATCTGTTTTGTTTCAGTCTTGTATCAATGTTGTCTCACCAAAAATACTGAGTAGACCAACTGTATCAAGCATTATGTCAAATCAACAGCACACATCGGGGTGGAGGTTTGTTCCATTTTATTAGATATTCTGTTCAATTCCATTATCTAGACCTTGCCACAGCTCAGCAGCTGTGAAACAAAAAATATTTTTACATTCACTACTAAATTCCCATGAATTTTACCTTGTGATCAGAAAATCTTTTTCTTTCAAAGGAAATGTACAGTAGATTTTGCAAGTGCTTGGTCATGATGACAAGACATACAGTATGTTATGGACTGTCTAAGGCTCTATTCAATCTGTATCGCTGAAGCATTAGAGTCCGTGATAGAAATTTAAGGTAATTTTTCAATTGAGCCGACATATGCAGTGTTTACCGTGAATGCGGTCTCTGCTAATGCGGGAACATTGCCTTTAAAACTCAATCCCGCTGTAATGCTTAACTTCAACGATACGGATTTAATAGAGCCCTAAGGCCAGTGTTTCTCAATCCCTTCCTGGGAGGATCCACAGAGTTGCACGTGTTTGTTCCAGCCCAGTGCTAACACACCTGATTAAACTAATCAGTGGCTTGGTGATAGGTAGTTGAATCAGGTGTTAGTGCTGGGATAGAACAAAAATGTGCAACCCCTCCCCTCACACCCTGGTTGACACTGGCATTTCTATAAAGACTAACCCATATCATGGGACAGTTATGGGTCACATTCGACCCAATAGACAATGATCCAACAGGAATAGCTAAAATCTACAAGACAAAACATTAAAAAGAGAAACAATAAAATGGCCCAAAAACTTCACTGTTTCACTTAACAGTGTCTCACTCCAACGGTTCATTACCCAGGAGATCAAAATCTTAAAACAATATCACAATGGGAATTAACTATCAAATTCTTAAAGTTAGTATAAATAGATACACTTATATATCCTTATCTGTTAATGCTGCAGCAGGTTGCTACATGGTCAGCATTGCGCCGATGGAGAACGTATTACTGTCTTTGCGTACTTCAGAGAAATTCATTACCTCAGACACATTGTATTACCTTCGTGAATGTACAACTCCAAAATTGATGAAAGCCATGGGGGCGGAACATCAAATGACCACAGTCACAGATCTAGGATCAGATTATTCTCCAAATCCTAACCTTAGCCATTGGCAGGAAAAAAAGGGAATCTTTCGAAGCAGTGTCTGAACAACACGCTGATCTGAAATCAAGAGTGTGATTATATTTACGCCTTAAATAACACCCCATTTACAATATTGTCCTGCCAAAAGTAGTGCACTATATATGGAACAGGTCGCCATTAGAGCCAGCGTCCTGCTGTATATAGTTACAGTACTGGGAGACAAGACAGGTCCGTCTAGAGTAGACCCGACCACCATGTATCATCGTCAATATGAAATCAGAGGACGGTCAACACTACAGTAGTAGAACTAGGCTGGTAGTCCCACAGGACAGCTGGACAGTCACAAGGACCATGTCTTTCTGTCCCTCCTAATGGTATAGCAGACCTGGGGATCATCTATCAAATACTTCAAAGTATAAAAATAAAAAAAGCCACCAAAGTCTAGCTCTCGCTCCGATGTCATTAACGCGCGACGTGACTCCAAGTAGGCAGAAAGCAAAGGGGCATCAAGGAGGTACTAGATACAGCTGGTTTAGCAGCACGAGGCAAAAAAAATGACGAAATGTTTACAACCTTAACACGTTAAAAAGGGAAATGACGACAACATACATGATCAATAGACAGTAATGCAACAACAAAAACACAGCAAAAAAAAAAAAACATACAAGAAATGTAGAAGTTTGCCAAACCACTCGATCACAACCCTGAGTGGAGGGAGAACAGCGTGACAAACATAACTACAATTATCCAAGAGGATATACAAAACCATTTACAGTATACACACACTCTTCATCATCATCATCATCAGTTATAGTAAAATAGAAGCTAGGTTGCCCTGGGGCAGCCCAGCCCTCTTGTTAAAAACCAGAGGCCAATTCCATTTCAATGGAGTCCATTCAGGAAATGCATTTGAAAGTCCAATCCAAGAAATTACATGTTTAAATTGAATTGAAATTTCTGGTTGAAGTCCTTAAAGGACTGAGTTGAAGTAGACCCAGCCCTGGTATTGAAGCCCTAGTTTACAGGAGAGGGGTGCAGCCACAGCGCAAGGCCAATTTACAACAGGCTGGATCAGGTAGCAGCGAGAAGCATAGCTGTGCCAAAACCACTCAGAAGCAGAATCCTAAACACACAACTACATATCTAGCCATAGTTGTGTCCACAGAGGATCCTAACCCTCTCTCGTTTGGACACACTCTCCCTAACGGCAGAGTACGGAGGCATCTGAACGCACATGCACTGCCAGTCACTGTGGGTTGCAGTTGTACACATGCACTCACGAGAGTGTGTGTGTGTGTGTGTCTGGCTTATATTGTAAGGTAGCGAAGGAAAATCAAGTCATGCAGAAACATCAGGTTCTACGAGAGAGAGCCACAGACCTGGGCCAAATCAACAAAATAACAACTGTCTCCCCAGCCACCTGTCAGACAGACAGGACAGAGACCAGGGGTTGAAGTGCTTCATCTACATCCCAAAATGGCAGCCTGTTCAGACCCAGCGCTCAGGCCAGAAGTGGTGCACTATATGGAATAGGGTGCCATTTGGGACGCGTTTCACGTCTGCAGACCACTACAACTCGGATAAGGGCTGATACGGACCGTAGTCTCAGGAGGGGGAAGAAACAAGGATGAAACCAACCGGAGCCATGGCAGAATGACAGATACAGTGTGATAAAAACAGGGAACACAAATACATGAAAAATAAAATTGGTCCAATACCTGTTAATACATTATCTTATTCCAATTTTGGGGGAAATTATAACATACAGAGAACTGTAAAATAACAAATAACATTCTTATCTGTTTAAAAGGCTTGGCTTTCTGTGTCTCTGGATACAAACGAAGCCCGTCTTATAATCAACTAACAATTACATTTACCTTCTGTGCAAAGAGTTTAAAAATTTTCTTTAAATGCAAAACCGCTTTTGTTTTTCTGTGTGAATCGGAGGCATGTGATTGAGGGTCAGTACAATAACATTGACCAATCAGGACAAACCCCCCCATATGAATCATGGGAGACAGGAAGTAGAGCAGAGACTTCCTCTCCTCTGTGGACATGGTAACATCATCATGGAAGGGTTTTGTTGGTCAACCTCACTGCTCGTGAGCCGCAGTCATGCCTCGAACCTGACCTGACCTACGCAGCTGGGACAAGGAGGAAGGAGAAAGAACAAGAGGGCGGAGAAAGAACAGAGAGATTAAAATAATGCGGGTGTCACCACAGTACCCCCTGAAGGACAAGAGTCTGTCTGTGATGAGACGGAGGAGTGAACCACTTTCTTCATTCCATCAAATGACTATTGCCTGGTTCATATAATGTAGCTACACCTAAAAACTTCCTACACTGCCAATGTTCACTTCATGAAATACAAAAAGAGTATTTCCCCTTTACAGAACATCAACCCATCTCCATCACAGTGAGAACTCTTATCCTCTCTGTCCACATGACAGATAATTCCCCATGTAGGCAACATGACATGCAGAAAGATGGCAGACACCAACAGGGTAGTGGCACAGCCCCAACACCTGGAACCACACACATTAAAACACACACTGAACAGACCATGTTAGTTAGAAAGTGGACAAAACAAACAAAAACAAATGAAGTTTTGAAAAAGGAGGATAAAAGTGGTGCAGCAGAACTGCAGAGAGAGCCAGACGGAACGGAAGGCAGGCGTGATGGAAAGAGGCAGAAACAGAATGAGACAGCCACATGGAGACAGAGCCAAAGCAACCATAGACAGAAGGACAGACTGAACCAGAACGTTTGATTAGACTGGCAAAATGCAGCTGGCAAAATGTGAAAAAAATCAAAACAAAAAAAACAGGCGATGAGCAACGAAAACGAGTGGGGGGGGGGGGGGGGAGATGCAATGAAGACGAGTGCAGGCGTGGGATGAGTCCACAACACCACGATGATGTCATTTCCTGTGTCCTGCTGGGGAACTTACTCAGCCTCTGACCTACAGGGGCGGGGGCTACTCTTCCGAGGTTGCTGAGGTTCCTCGCACGGTGCCCTTCTCACGCATCTAAAGGCAGCAGAGCAGAACTATCAGCTGGACCAATCAGAGCTCCATAGGAGGGTCAAAGGTTAAGGCCTAGTGAGGGTCACGGTCAGTCCTAGAGGGCTGATTTGTTGTTATTGTGGTTCCTGATCCCTTAATGCCTCTGGAATCAGGTGTTAGTTACCTCTTCATCATCATCATAAACATCAAAATAAGTCTCCCCGTCTATGCACCACAAAAAAAATACCAGCACTTTCTCAAACTCTAAAGGCACAAGTCTAAAACCTACAAAACAATGGCAGACATCAACTGTGCGTTTGTGTATTACCTCTTCCAGCTCTTTCTTGGTCTCCTCTTCCATTCGTCGGATGTCCGCCATGGTCAGCTCCACCCAGTTGTCGATCCAACAGAACAACTGGCGATGGAAGTTAGTGAAAATACGCTTCTCTTGCTGAAAGAAGGAGAGAGGTGGAGGTAGGACAGATGAGTGATGACAATATTAGGTATCAGTCTTTCCTCATTAGAAGCCCTAAAAGCAATGTGAAAAGGCTAAGAGAGAGAGAGAGATAAAAGCGTTGTACCTTCTGGATGAAGTTCTCTACTTTGGTCTGCAGGCCCCACCACTTGAACTTGACAGTGACCAGTTTGTAGGCACACATCTTAGGACAGTCCGTCTTGTTCATCAGATCGTTCTGTCAGAGGACAAACACAGGAAGGGTGACGAGGAAAATATTTCAAATGACATTTTCTACAATGTTGATTTTGGGCCAGTAGCGTCCAGCAACGCAAACAAGAGAAGCGTGGCACGTTGATTTAACCCTCTTCTAACGAGGTCAAACGTCAACATGACCAACTAACACAGACAAGGCAGGAGGGAGTCTAGTCCTGTACCTTCCATTCAGGTGAGAGTGGTCCTCTGCCTGTCTTTGTCGATTTGAAGAGAGCAGGGTCCTCCTCTGGTTTATAGTCCTGTAGGAGAGAACGTACATTACACAACATGCATACTGAAAACATATACACATTACACCCCATTATAATCCTGCAGGAGTGAACACACACACAGGGAAACTATTGAAAGAGAGTACTAATGTAGATGAAGATAATAGTATCTAGAATGAAGCCTCTACCAGATTTCTTACGGTTCACACACTACTGTGTAAAAGGAGATGTGTGGATGATCTGAGGAACTGGGAGATCAACGCAATTCCCTTATGATGAAGAACCGCCACAGGCTCTCCCCTAGTCCCCACTTAAATAAAAAAAATACTAAAAAATAAAAAAATTACAAATAATAATCGGTCAGACCTGTGTGTGTGTCTGCAGCAGATGGACCCTCGGATTAAGCCGTGGCCCTGCCACTGATCCACTTATGTCATTAGGAGTAGAGGAGCCACTACTGTAGCACATGCTCTCTCTCTGTCCTGAGTGTTCAGTCAGTACTATACAGGAGAGACTGACACGACAGACATGGTAGGCCCACCACAGACAGAGAAGCTCACTCCAATACCGTCTCTCAACTACAGTCATTGGGTGTCCTGCACTGTGGCTTTTGGGTGGGAGGAAGGCTGATTACGCAGACTTATAGCGACAACAAGTCACGTCAGCAGTGTGTCAGTAAGGTGACGTGTAGATGAGAGTTTCTACACAGTGTCTTGCGCAGGCACATTTTCTGGCAGGCAGGAAGACACTGCCAGGCTAACAGCAGATACAGGCTAGGGATGACACTAGACTGGTAGTAATCTCTTGTGGACAGATGCACGTTACATAAAAATGGTAGTAACATCTGTCGACAGACCGTGGGATGCGACGACTAAAAAGGAATTTTGTTCCGGACCGGTACGCTGATTTCTCGTCACTGATTATTTGGACAAACCACGATTTCAAAGGTTCGAGCGCCTTCCGAATTTCAGAAGGGAAGGGGACGTTCAGCCAATACTTCACATACACATACATTTTTTTACCCTTATTTAACTAGGCAAATCAGTTAAGAACAAATTCGTATTTACAATGACGGACTACTCAGGACAACGCTGGGCCAATTGTGCGCCGCATTATGGGACTCTCAATCACGGCCGGATGTGATACAGCCTGGACTCGAACCAGGGGCTGTAGTGGCACCTCTTGCACTGAGATGCAGTGCCTTAGACGGCTGAGTCACTCGGGAGCCCGAAACTTGCCTTAGACTTGCCAGAAACTGTCTGAAAGATTCCATTCAGAGGGGTGAGAATTCAGCAGCGTTGTTAGTATATTTTCTAACACGTCCCCCCAAGATCTTAAACGAGCTTGACGCAATTAAGCAAGATTTTAGTTCTGGGTGTTCAAGATTAGACTGGCACACAGCCAGTCAACATGCAGTGGCACAACTCGTCCACATGGGGGAGAAAAATACATTGAAGACGTAACCGTCAGTGCCTGGGACAGGGGCGCTGTACTGGGACAGATTATTTTACCACCTGGGAAGAGAGCCATCTTCATGTCACTGATCTAAAACGGCTGATGAGCGGTTAAAACCTCACGGCTTGAACCAATAGTCATGTCTGGTCTGACGAGCAATATAGGACAAATCTATTTAGTCTAATATTGTTCCAAGTATTCATAAATATTGGTCACATACACGTGTTTAGCAGATGTGTGTGTGTGTCCACTCACCCCATGGGCCACCACATCTTTGTCTGCGATATCGATGGGGACTACCTCCACTGTCTTCCACGTAGGACCATCCAAGTCATGCACGTTTTCCAGTGTTCCCATGTCAGGTTTGTGCCACGTCTCGATCTTTATCAGGAAGTCATCTTTCATATACTCGTTCTGGAAGGAGTGGAGAGAGAAAGGAGAAGTGAGCAAAGAAAGGATAGAAAAATCTAATTGGTCCATGTTTTAATCAAGTCTCCTAACTGAATTCTAATTGATGTGGGTCGGGGCGGCAGCCATATTGGGTTTACCATTCCAAATGTTTGATTAGTTACTACACTTCTTCTGTACAGTAGCTTTAAAACGTTAGCCAATGGCAAGCTAGAAAGTGCCTTAAATAGAGAACCAATGGGAATCTCTAATGCTGAGAAAGCCTTGAATGGAGGCCGGAGGCCTATTTAAACCCAACAGCTAATCTAATTAACTGATCGGCCTGAAACGACACGTCTGGTTAGTGAACTTCTGCACTCTGCCCAACTAAACAGTGGCGTGCTAGCATTAGCAGCGTAGCTAGCTACACACCACCACGCTCCGGAAGTCACACTAACGGGAATGAGTGTCTCAACAACACTACCACACACAGACAATGGCAAGAGTCTGGGGAACATGGTGTGTGTGTGTGTGTGTGTGTGTGTGTGGTCAGTTCACTACTCACCGTTATAACTGCAGCAGATGGAGAAAACGTGCAATAGAAGAAAGAAGGAAACATTGGTTAACTTTCAATAAAACTATTAATGTGACAATGTTGGCCAGTCCCAATCAGAACTTGGCTCAATTGAGTGTTTAAACAAGAGTTCTGAGACTCACCGGTGCGACAGAACGGGTATGCGTTCCAGGCTTTTTCATGGAAGACTAATGCTCCCTCTGGTGCAATATACCTCAACCAGGCTGGGACTTTACTGCCAAGAGAGACAGGAGTCAATCAGATGGCTGCGTTTACACATGTAGTCCAATTCAAATACATTTTCACTAATTGGTCTTTTGAGATCAGCTCTTTTATCAGTAATTGGGCAAAAGATCAGAATCCACCACCCCAACACTGTATGTGTGTACCTCTTATGTGGCAGATTTGGTGTGTGTGTGTGTGTGTGTACCTCTTTAGATGGTAGACTTTGTGCGTGTACTGTCCCTTCTCTCCCTCGTCCTCGTAGGGTTCATTTATCAGCACCTCGATGCCCTCTCCTCCCCCCGTCTCATTCTTACTGGCCTCTGCTACAGTGAACAGCTGACCGACTTGGTACTACAACACAGAGAAGAACACAGAAATGTGTCACGTACACGCAGAACATCAAAGTGTCACTAACACACATCAATTGGGCCAATCACTGACAGAGTCACTGTTAGTGGTTGAACGGGATGTTATTTGATGTTGTGTTTATATGGTTTATGACAATCCACATTAAGGGTTAGTGGTTTAGGATATGGGAAGCTAATGCCATTTCACACACATGAACTCTATACATATCAGAAAGGGAGTTGTGACCGGACAACACAAAGCTCTGCATTGTGTGTAGAAAGAGATTTTGGGTGTGTGTGTCGTTGCGTCGACGGTACCACAGAAAGAGGGCCAATACAGTCACCGGCCCAATTCTGCAACCCTGTCTTATTGTTCTCTAACAAGGGACCTATTGTCCCCCTGCATCGGCCCGAACACACACAGTTCCACTTTAGGGACAAGGGAGGAGGAAAGGAGATTCTCAGACAAACTGGAACAGTGGGCCTTAGTTGGCTGCAATGTATTTGGCTTGTTTTGAATTGATTCCAAGGGAGAGATAGGGAGGAAGGAAGATGAGGAGGCTTTCTGCAGCACCTCCTCACATCGAACCTACTGCTCTAGAGGATGGGTCAGTTACTGAGCTACCGTTTCTCTATTATCAGCTACAGTTTGTCCTGAGAGGCTTTACACATCGGTGTGAAATCTAATGCTTCCCTTGATACCCTGGGCACATCTAGAGGTGATGGGGATGCCAGGCAAACCGCTTGACCAAGGTTTTCTATACCAACATCTACGACTCTGCCTAGGGATCAATAAAGCCCAACTACTCCATATCATGAATATACACTGAGTGTACAAAACATTAGGAACACCTTCCTAATATTGAGTTGCATCCCCTTTTCCCCTCAGAACAGCCTCAATTCAGGGCATGGACTCCACAAGGTGTCGAACGTGTTCCACAGGGATGCTGGCCCATGTTGTCTCCAACGCTTCCCACAGTTGTGTGACATTGGCTGGATGTCCTTTGGGTGGTGGACCATTCTTGATACATACAGGAAACGGTTGATCATGAAAAACCCAGCAGCAGTGCAGTTACTGACACAAACCGGTGCGCCTGCCACGTACTATCCATACCCCGTTCAAAGGCACTGAAATATTTGTGTCTTGCCCATTCACCCTCAATGGCACAATCCATGTCTCTACTTGTTTAAATAAAATGTAAATAAAGTATAAAGTACAAGTGTCAAGGCTTAAAGATCCTTCTTTAACCCGTCTCCGCCCCTTCAGCTACACTGATTGAAGTGGATTTAAAAAAGGTGACATCAATAAGGGATCATAGATGTCACCTGGATTCACCTGGTCTTTTTGTCTTGGATAGAGCAGTCATTCCTAACGTGTTGTACACTCAGTGTACAGTAGTTGAAACTACAACCACACATAACAAGCCTTCAGAGCTGCAGCCTGCTCTGAAGTTAATCTTTATATGGAAGGGAGGTGATTGACCTCAGTCCGTAGAACCTGACTAGGAGGGGGGGGGGGGGGGGGGGGCCTTCCCTGTCAGGATATATGACCCCTCCAGGGTGGTGACTTTACAGCTGTCACACTGTGTACCTGCACTAAAAATCTGTATATGCTGCTACTACATCACATGCTTCAGGAGAACATCATGTGTCTCAATGCTGGAGTTTTAATGCTGTGACAAAACGGACTGCAGTGGAAAGAAAGGTCACAGACATTCACCGATATAAGCTGCTGCTACTAGGGATGTGACAAACGGACTCCCCCCCCCCCCCCCTATTCTGTTAAAACGCTAAGACCGCCAGGGGGGGCAATGACGTTCCATCTACCGCAGTCATTGGCTGAATCTTACGACGAAACACTTAAACCGAACACATGCACAAGCCAGGACGGCCTTAAGCGATCTGTCTCGCGCATGACTCACTCACTACGAAACACGGGCACTGCGGCAGACACACACGCATAGTGACAAAGTTGTAAACAAAAATCGACATCTCTACACCTGTATATCGGTCGCCAGTGATTTCATCAGCTGATTTAGCTTGTTGTAGCCTACCTGCTGCTAGCTACAGGTAACTGCCAACATAAAAGGAAGCACTTGTGTAAATGAGGGATACAACATTATATTGAAAGCAGGTGCTTCCACACAGGTGTGGTTCTTGAGTTAATTAAGCAATAAAACATCCCATCATGCTTAGGGCCATATAAAAATATCAGTCACAATGGTCAAAGTTCATCATTACACTATTGTTCTAAATTAAAATCAACCTCTTCACCCTCATTCAGTTAGGCCTCATTTCAAATTCAATTGTGAAGTAAGGTGCACAATTATCAGTTTCCCTTTCCTCCATTAAGCTTATGTCGTTCATTCAGTGAGGAAAGAGACATTAGCGTCTGGCTGGGTACCAACGTCCTACAGCGTGTTTGTCTTGGCCTGTTAAGGTAGGAATAGGTGTGTAATAAAATGGAATACTTAAAAAAAAAAAAAAAAAAAAAAAAAAAACTCTACATACGGATTTTTTGAAAATCAAACGTTCGTAGCCGTTGGCCTATGGCGGTTCTAGTGTTAATAGGTGTGTGTGTTTTCAGGCCGTTGCAGGGGGACAATATGTCCCTTGTTAGAGAACAGGGTTGCAGAATTGGGCCGGTATTGGTCCTCTCCCTGTGGCACGGTCACCGCAGACATAAATCAACACTTTTCTACATAGTTACCAGTTCTCAACCCAATTGAACACTTATGGGAGATTCTTGAGCGGCACCTGAAACAGCATTTACCATCAACAACAAAATATGGAATTTCTCATGGAAGAATGGTGTTGCATCCTTCCAAGAGTTCCAGACACTTGTAGAATCTATACCAAGGCGCATTGAAGCTGCTCTGGTGGCTCGTGGTGGCCCAACGCCCTATTAAGACACTATGCTTTGGCAAAGTGGGTGGGGTTATATCCTGCCTGTTTGGCCCTGTCCGGGGGTATCATCGAATGGGGCCACAGTGTCTCCTGACCCCTCCTGTCTCAGCCTCCAGTATTTATGCTGCAGTAGTTAATGTGTCGGGGGACTAGGATCAGTCTGTTATATCTGCATTATTTCTCCTGTCTTATCCGGTGTCCTGTGTGAATTTAAGTATGCTCTCTCTAATTCTCTCTTTCGGAGGACCTGAGCCCTAGCACCATGCCTCAGGACTACCTAGCATGATGACTCCTTGCTGTCCCCAGTCCACCTGGCCTTGCTGCTGCTCCAGTTTCAACTGTTCTGCCTGCGGCTATGGAACCCTGACCTGTTCACCGGACGTGCTACCTGTCCCAGACCTGCTGTTTTCAACTCTCTAGAGAGAGCAGGAGCGGTAGAGATACTCTCAATGATCGGCTATGAAAAGCCAACTGACATTTACTCCTGAGGTGCTGACTTGTTGCACCCTCGACAACTACTGTGATTATTATTATTTGACCATGCTGGTCATTTATGAACATTTGAACATCTTGGCCATGTTCTGCTATAATCTCCACCCTGCACAGCCAGAAGAGGACTGGCCACCCCTCATAGCCTGGTTCCTCTAGGTTTCTTCCTAGGTTTTGGCCTTTCTAGGGAGTTTTTCCTAGCCACACTTCTACACCTGCATTGCTTGATGTTTGGGGTTTTAGGCTGTGTTTCTGTACAGCACTTTGATATCAGCTGATGTAAGAAGGGCTATATAAATTTGATATGTTGGATTTTCCTTTATTTTGTCAGTTACCTTTGGGTCACTGACAAACACAGGGATGGAATTTGAGCTAGCTAAATATGTTGGGCACTGCACTGTAAACAGTGTGCACAATGGCACTAATTTATGATAGTTTTACAGCTTGCTGATGAAGTTGTAGACGTGTTCCCAGCAGTCAGTCCGTACTTAAGCATGTTTCCAAAGCACCAAACAGCTACGTTGTAACGTTGGGTCAGCTAAAAGCAAAGTGCAGCAGCAGACTCGAAGAGCAGGCTGTTCGCGGCCGTCGCTTGCCTTTCTCTGCCATTTTTCCGATGTGCGGAGAGCTTTATATACGTGTGGCAAAAATTCAAAAGATGCATATCTCCTACTAACGTTACAGCATTGTTGTGTTAGGTATGTCATTTTTTGTTATTGCCTTTATGAAGATCGGGAGTTATTAGTGGTAGTTTTGTGATAACAGCACTGTGATAAAAATTGTATGAAAGATGTTTTTCCCCCCTTTCTGTCAGGGATTTTTTCTTAACGTTAACGTCCCAATTTCGTTTAAACCCTAGTTGGTTTTAATATTAATCCTGCTGCTCAGTCACTTTTACCCCTGCCCAGGACCGGCTCCAGGCAAAAACCGCCACCCCCTAAAATTGTAAAAGTTTCAGGAACGGAGACGGGGTCTCTACTCACTGTTGAGAGTTAGAATAGTAGAATGGACAAGGTGCAAGTTCGAAATTTGGATGTGCGTCAGCAATTTTTTATCTTGTTTTGCGAGTCACTGACAGTCACTCAATTATCCATGTCAGCTAACAATTTGATTGTTTAATTAGTTCAGCCAGCTATCATGGCAGAATACCGAATGATCACGCAGGGCATGTGCCCAGGGGCCCTGACCTCCAGAGTGCCCCCATTGATTTTGTTAGTCATTCTCACTCAGATATCATGAACATAGGCAAAATGTGTAGAAATGCAGAAAATTAGGTGTATTTTTTTTTTTTTTTTTTTTTTTTTTTTTAATCTCTGCGCAGCATGGCAAACTTTTTAGAATTGTAAGAAATTCACTTGTACATTTCTCTTCGGCATCAAGGGTAGGCACTAATGTTTTGCTTGCTTAAAGCCCCCAAAAGGCTAGTGCCGGCCCTGCCCCTATGTGCATATCTACCCCTACTACCACTGTATCCCTGCACATTGATATGATACTGACCTTGTATAAAATAAAATAAAGAAATCAGATGAGAAGTAAAACAAGAGAATGTACATCTGACCTAGTATAAATTCTGTGCTCTTTAAGATCCTATTCTGGATTTTGACCTTTAATATTAAACACTGCATTGTTGAGGAAGAGCTTGTAAGCCAGCATTTCACCGTACTGTTTCACACCCGATGCATCCTGTGCATGCAACAGATAAACCTATCGTCACAAACAAAAGTTAATCAAGGCATTATCAATGCCAACACCAATTATGACCTGCTTTCATACATGTAGACTTGCATGCATGAAAGCAGGAAACTAGCACATGTAGACTTGCATGCATGAAAGCAGGAAACTAGCACATGTAGACTTGCATGCATGAAAGCAGGAAACTAGCACATGTAGACTTGCATGCATGAAAGCAGGAAACTAGCACATGTAGACTTGCATGCATGAAAGCAGGAAACTAGCACATGTAGACGTGCATGCATGAAAGCAGTAAACTAGCACATGTAGACGTGCATGCATGAAAGCAGGAAACTAGCATAACAAATTGTGTTTGTGTGGGCTATGACATGGTGGCACTCACCTCTTGCACAGAGATCGGTAGGATCACACGGCTGTTAGAGAGAAATAAATAAAGACAAACATAAGAAAACAAAGACTTCCTACCAGTGTTTTGATTTATTAGGACGCCCATTAGCCGACGA
Organism: Salvelinus fontinalis; assembly: GCF_029448725.1. Lineage (NCBI taxonomy): Eukaryota > Metazoa > Chordata > Actinopteri > Salmoniformes > Salmonidae > Salvelinus > Salvelinus fontinalis. Next base: position 33,750,389 of record NC_074685.1, read on the forward strand.
CAGCTAGTCTTACTGGGGTCCAACACATAACGAACGAGGCATCACTGACAAAATACTTTACAATTTACATACATTTGAAACATTAACATGTAGTGTGTGTTACACATAGTGTCACACGAAGAGACAAAAAGGGGCCCTTGCAGTAAACCAAACCATATCCATGCCTCAGCCTGTCTTGGCAGAGTTCAACCAGAGCCAGGAGTAAACTCCAGTAACCCCACATCATTCAGACCGCTGAGCTGAACATTTTCTATTAGGAAAGAACTCCATTTATTTTTAAACGGACGATTTGAACATTTCATTTGGATACTCATTCAGCTTGTTCTGGGAGGATGAAGAGATGCGTCTGCCCTACACAGTACTTTCCAGTGAATGTCCACCAGAGCTGTTGCCAGAGAATTTCATGTTCATTTCTCTACCAAATGCCACCTCCAAATTCGTTTGAGAGAATTTGGCAGTACGTCCAACCGGCCTCACAACCGTAGACCACACACGTGTATGGCATTGTGTGGGCGAGCAGTTTGCTGATGTCAACGTTGTGAACAGAGTGCCCCATGGTGGCGGTGGGGTTATGGCACGGCCAGGCATAAGCTACAGACAACGAACACAATTCAATTTTATTGATGGCAATTTGAATGCACAGAGATACCGTGATGAGATCCTGAGGCCCCCCTTTTGTGCCATTCATCACTGCCATCACCTCATGTTTCAGCATGATAATGCACGGCCCCATCTCGCAAGGATCTGTACACAATTCCTGGAAGCTGAACATGTCCCAGTTCTGGCCTGCATACTCACCAGACATGTCACCCATTGTGCAAGTTTGGGATGCTCTGGATCGACGTGTACGACAAAGTGTTCCAATTCCCACCAATATCTAGCAACTTTACACAGCCATTGAAGAGGAGTGGGACAACATTCCACAATCAATAGCCTGACCAATTCTATGAGAAGGAGATGTCTCACCTTGCATGAGGCAAATTGTGGTCACACCAGATACTGACTGGTTCTGATCCACAACCCTACTATTTTTTTAAAAGGTATCTGTGACCAAGAGATGCATATCTGTATTCCCAGTCATGTGAAATCCATAGGTTAGGGTCTAATGAATTTATTTAATTTCACAGATTTCCTTATATGAACTGTAACTCAGTCAAATCTTTGAAATTGTTGCATTTATATTTTTGTTTAGTATACAGTGGGGCAAAAAAGTATTTAGTCCGTGTTGCCCAGCAACAGCCCCAAAACATCACTGCTCTAGAGGAGATCTGCATGGAGGAATGGGCCAAAATACCAGCAACAGTGTGTGAGAACCTTGTGAAGACTTACAGAAAACGTTTGACCTCTGTCATTGCCAACAAAGGGTATATAACAAAGTATTGAGATAAGTATTTGGTCAATAACAAAAGTTTATTTTCCACCATAATTTGCAAATAAATTCATTAAAAATCCTACAATGTGATTTTCTGGATTTTTATTTCTCATTTTGTCTGTCATAGTTGAAGTGTACCTATGATGAAAATTACAGGCCTCTCATCTTTTTAAGTGGGAGAACTTGCACAATTGGTGGCTGACTAAATACTTTTTTGCCCCACTGTATGTAGGAGTGATTTCTCATGAAACCTAGACCAATAAAGACCAGGACTTGGGGGATTTGAACTAAATGTAATCCATAGAATAGTCCTTTAGAGAAAGGATAGTTGACATAGTGTATATTTGACATATTAAATGACATTTTGGCCTTTACTCAGGCCTCCTTTAAGACTCCATAACGTCTCATCTGTAGATGCTACAAAGCTAAAATTGGTGTCATGAAGCTTTCCCTGCTTTCTCTGTAATATGAGTATCATATCAAAATACATTAATTTATGAATATTGGAAAGTATAAACACGAATATAGAAAACAATTTGGCAAATTTTTTCTACAGTCAAATGTCAACTTGAATGGGAATGTCTATGATCTATTTAAATACGTTTCCTATGGCAGATTGTCCATTGTTTTAAATTAAACTGTCATTCTCAACCACTCAAGTCAACATTCTCTGGTGTGGACCTTCAACCATCTTTGCAATACCATTTGAAAGTTGATTTCAATTGTATTCACATTTTAGTTAAATTTATCAGCCAAAACATGACACCCACCCTGTATTCAAGAGCATGCTGTGTCTCAACCGATGGTGGGCACAACAGACACCTCTGAAGATGTAGCTTAGACCCTATTTTACATCATACACTAAGTGTACAAAACATTAGGAACACCTGCTCTTTCCATGACCAGTTGAAAGCTATGATCTCTTATTTATGTCACTTGTTAAATCCACTTTAAAATCAGTGCAGATGAAGGAGAGGACAGGTTAAAAACGGATTTAAGCCTTGAGACAATGTTGTCTGTTACCTAAAAAAATGCTATAAAAAAATGGACATGGATTGTGTATGTGTGCCATTCAGAGGATGAATGGGCAAGACAAAATTATTTAAGTGCCTTTGAAAGGGGTATGGAAGTAAAGGTGGCAGGTGCACCGTTTGTGTCAAGAACTGCAATGCTGCTGGGTTAATGCTCAACAGTTTCCCGTATGTATCAAGAATGGTCCACCAAAGGACATAAAGCCAACTTGACACAACTGTGGGAAGCATTAGAGTCAACATGGAGCAGCATGCCTGTGGAACGCTTTCGACACCTTGTCAAAAGGGTTGGGGTGCAACTCAATATTAGGAAGGTGTTTTAAATGTTTTGTACAGGAAGTGTATATGAACATATACTATTTTATATATAAAATAGTTTGACAACTCTGTAAGCTTCCAAATTATATCAAACTCAACCATTTATATTTTTCAGTGACAAAGACATGGATGTCTCATGGTACGGTATGCAAAATGGGTTAACTTTGAGCAGCTTCATCTCCTGAATGTTTTGACATTCATGTCCAAAAAGTCACTTTCTGACCACTTCTACCATAGGCAAACACATATGGAAGGTTTAGTTCAAATCAAAAGGGATGCAGTCAGAAAGTGATTGAAATCATATGGAAATAATTCAAATCACTATCATTTAATCTTTCCAAAACAAAACAGAATCCAAGGAGTGGCTCCAAAAATCACAATTATGTCCTCAGTTCAGAAGGTTATTTGAAGTTAGTCGATTCAGCACATTTGCACTCTCCAGGATAAGAGGAGACATGTTTCGTTTACTCTGATAGTGTGCTGTACACAAAACCTGCTGTGTCCACTGCATGGTCTGCAAATACAACATACAGGTTCTACATATTAGAGCAATTACAAGCCCTAGCTATGGCAAATGACTTCCCACAGACAACATAAAACATGATACAGGAAAGCACAGAGCTGTCCGTGGGAAGACCTTTGGAAAAGGCAAACAGATTTATTGATCTTTCAGTCATGTCCCAAGTAGTGTCATTCCTGGATCACCTGAGGAATATCCGGTGAGCTGACTGTTCAGTCACCACCCATAGACCTTATAGGGAATAGGCACCGCTTTAGTTTTCTTGACAACTGATAGGGGATATGTCCTGACACCCTGAGCAAAACTACAGCACACACACAACTTGAGCCTGGGTCTGTTGGGGGAATTAATAAATTTAAATCTAGACAGCCCTAAACCAAATCTGGATGAAACACTAGGACAGTCACTGCACACTTGGCCAGCATGTCAGGAATGACTTGGCCAACTAGAGATGCACATTTTACATTTTTTAAACAGCATTGAGCAATACTGTCAGTGCATTACTGCGCTTGCTTGGTGGTGATGTGACTCGCACTATATCAAACAAGCAAGACAACAGATGAGGATAATTTATTGGCATTTGATTATAATGGCTTGATGATGCAGCCAAACACATAAGTGTGAGTGAACTGAAGGCTGGTAGCGAGCTATATTTGGTTGCCATGAAAACCGCTGCAGCTGAAGAGACAAGCAAACATTTAGCGCTTAACAAAATCGTCAAGGAAACCCGAGCGTGCACCCTGCAAGTAAAGTCAGGCTGAGGTAAAAGCCTCTACACTGTCGGCGGGTTGCATGTTACGCCAGGAAAGAGTAGACGGATAGACTGAACACAACACCACAGATACTGTCTTTGACAACACGGTCTAAAAATAACGGGCTAGGTAGTTGCTGGCTAGGTAATTGTAATTAGCTTAAGTGTCATTTAGCCACCCAAGCTGATAGTTAGCTTGCATGCTAGCTAGTGAACGATTTACTTGGAAAAGTGAACTAACGTTAGACAGCAAACTAACTAGCATAGTAACGTTATTGTGTGCCGACTCGCACATTAACTGTCATTTGAGTTGTATGTTATTTTGCATTTCGTAGAAACATTTCACTGACGGAGTCTAAGTATCTCGTCTTATTTAACAGAGCCCCCTGAGATGGAACCTTGATAATCTGTCACTCGCGAGACCGAAGCTTATGGCACCATGTTGGCTAGTTAGCATATAACGTTAGGTTAGCTAGTTAACTTTACAGGTATAGATACCCCGTTAGTTACTTCGTTTCCTCCATTCAGATTCATTCAAAGGTAACGGTAGCTAGCTATCGATGTTGTCTAGGCCTAAACACCGGTATCATGAAGACACATCCTGATCCACCCAAACGCTCACAATATCATCTCAACTGCCACAAATACACAAACACTTATTTCAAATTACAGCCACATTGACTCAATAAATTGCCGAACATAATTATATGTTAAATACTTCAACTCACTATTCCTTGATAAGCACCATCTTCTCCTCCCGGGCTGCGGCTGCGCAAGGTTCTCGACGTCACCAGAAATTATCAACAACAAATTGTTTCCGCCCACGGGAGTCGCCGATTGGTCAGAACTTGCATACCTTGTAAACGGGGATGGAGAATTGTCAGTGCTATCTAGACTCCTTGCGACTTCCTACCCCGAACTCGGTCAAGCTTTGATAATTGTAAGCATCTGTATATTGTTGGGGCAAAAAACTAAACGTGCACCGAGCTTGGAAAACGCTGCCCTAACCTTAACCCTTACCATTTATTTTACATGTCAACTGCAATGGTGGTATGGACGTCCCAAGCACCCCGAATAGCACAGACCAATAGAGAAGGGACGATTAATACATGTTGGTATTTGTGATCAATAATATGTCATATGTGTTGTGTGACATATATCTCTGGTTCGAACCATAGAAATGTCAAGGTTTACAGAGGTTTCTCTGGGCAAGAACTATCCCAAATAGCAGTACAGGTAGACAGTACGTTTCTAAACCAATGTCACTTATCTCAATATTATTGGTAATAAAATCATTACATTTCCATAACCAAAACCTGTATATGGGTTTTGTTCTAAAGAACCTGGATATCACCAGCCAAGTCCTCACTTTCAACAAGCATCATCACAGGCACACCTAATTCCATCTCTTCCCGCTATGGCAAGCTTGATCAAATTCTTATTTTATAGTCTATAAAGTTGATCACACTATAAATATTGTGGCTGAGGATTCAGTTTTGTTCACGAAGACAAGTCCAGGCCGGCAGTAATATCCCTGTTAATAACCATTAAAATGAGACAAGAGAGCAAAACATTTTTATTGAAAAGAATTTACTGAGAAAAAACTGAGATGCATCTGCAAAAAGTGTTTTCAAAAGACATTAAATGTTTCAATAGTAAGAGAGTTCATGCTTTCAGACTGACACTCCATTTACATAGGTCTTCTCACATGTCTTTTCAGCAATTTAATAAAAATATGATATATTTTTATTTGTGTACTGTTTTGCTTTTTAATATATAATACATGTAATACTGATGACAAAACACTGGATTTAATTTACAAAATAAAATAACAATATAACAGTTACAATCCTTTATAATAACAGTTAATAATTAGATTCAAATAAATCATACATTTTATTGTTTTAGATAGAAAGTAAAAACACAATTTTTGTATTTTCAGTCATCGTAACAGTCTCCGAGCCTGAGACAGAGTCTGCCTGTATTAAGGTGTCTTTACAGTGTAGGAGGAGGCATGGGGACTACATGCTCTGCTGTCAGTGAGGAACCATAGGCACCATAACCCAGGGTTATTATTACAGGGTCCTATCTGACCCTCTGTCCTTCAGTGACTGCACTCTTCTCCTCTATGATCTAGTACTGATCTGTCCTCCCCACTAGGGGGCAGTCAGTCACTGCAAAGTGCAAATTCCAACTTCAGTTTTGATGGTCCCCAGTGGACCTTCTTGCTAATGTAATGTTCAGTCCCTTTCATTGGTCGCATCCCAGCTAGTAAAACCCACCAGAAGAGCCTCAGAGTCAGGAGCAGATATCTAACCATATCTAACCATGAAGAGTCTCTAACCCACAGCTCTCCAACCCTGTTCCTGGAGAGCTACCGTCCTGTAGGTTTTCGCTCCAACCCTAATCTAGCGCACCTGATTCTAATAATTAGCTGGTTGATGAGCTGAATTGGGTTAGTTACAACTGGGGTTGCATTAAAAGCCTACAGGAGGGTAGCTCTCCAGGAACAGGGTTGGTGAGCCCTGCTCTATCCCCTCTCAGCATTTAGAGGAGGGGAAGAACTTCCCAGGCGAGGGGAACTTGAAGCCATTCCCAGAGGGCAGTCTGACAGGGTGTGGTGGTGCTCCAGGACTACCTCCCCTGGAGGAGTCAGTAGCAGTCTGAGGAGGAGGCGCCACTGGTGGTTTTGAACCCAGCATTCGATGTCCGTTAAGCAGGTTGGTGGGACTCTGTTGCCCTTCAGCGTCCTGGTTCTTGTTGGTGGACCCATGTCTTGGAGAGAGGTGGAGAAGCCCCAGGACATCTTTCTGGACCGTGCTCATCTTCTTCCCCCCATCTCGGAGCACTCTGCCTGGGCCGGGAACCTCCTGCCTCTGGGTGGCATTGGACCAGAAGGTTTTCAGGTTGTGGATGGCCTGGACCCTCTCGTCCACCAGGCCTGCCTGTTTCAACCGGCGCAGGCCAGGGGTTTCAGCCGGGCTGGAGCGGGACGCGGTAGAGCCTGTAGAGGAGTAGGAGAGGGCTGGGGAGGGGGCCAGGGAGAGGGCTGGGGAGGGGGCCAGGGAGAGGGCTGGGGAGGCGGCCAGGGACGGGAGGCTGCTGGCTGGAGAAGGGTGGCCTGAGCTGGGGGAGATGGAGATGCTATTGGGGGAGTGTGAGATGTGGGGGGTGTAAGGGGAGCTGGGATATTTAAGTCTGACCTGCGCATGGATGTGGGTGTCTGGGGTTCTGGAGGGTGAGGGGTGGGGGTGGGGGTGAGAGAAAGAGAGGGAGGAAGACAGGGAGGATAGGGCCGGGCTGTTGTAGCCGGAGCTGATCTTCTGTAAGGACGAGCAACGAGAGGGGGGTTTGGGCCTGGTGGAAAGGAGAGGGGTGGAGATGGGTGAGAGAGTGGCAGGGAGAGGTGAGAGAGGGCTGGAGAGGGAGAGAGGTGAAGCCCGGGCCTGTAGGCTGGATCTACTACTGGGTCTGCTGAAAGCGCTGGTCTCAGACGAACGGAAGCCCAAACCACCTCCAGTGGGGGTCAGGGGGGCTGAGGTGGAGGAGGGTGTATATTCTTGTCCTCTTAGCCCCTTCTCCCCTCCCCCATTGCCTGCCCTTCCTGTCCTCCCCCTCTGGAGGCTCTCCAAAGCCTGCATGTGGCTCTGGGTCTCTTCCAGGATCCTGGTGGCCAGCTCCTGGGGGTCCAGAGGGGTGAGGGGTGGTTTGTCTTCCTGGGACTTGACGGTGCTGTCTGTCTCTGTACTGGACTGGTCAGACTCAGAGAGGACCGCCTCTGTACTGACCACCTGACCTTCAGACAAGCTCTGAGAGCTGGGGAGGAGAGTAGGGGGAGAGATGTTTAACTTGATGTGACAAGTTGGTGAAGTTGCGAACAATTAAAGCAAACAAGTGTCTTTTTAGCCTAGTAAGAAAAAAAAGCAACAACTTACCCCTGGGACTTAACGCGTGTGTTAGGGCTGGGGGGTATGGCCAGGGGCGGCGGGGGGACTTTGAGTGGTGAGGTGGGAGTGCTGACACTCCCCTTGGGGGAGATCGAGACGGGGTACCCCCTCCCTGCCACGCCTCCCCCCCCTGCTCCTCTAATGTGTCTGTGTCCCCCAGGGAGGGGTAAGGTGTCACACTCCTTCCCCCCTCCTCCCCCTCCTCCCAGAGGCTCACTGCTGATGATAGAGAATCCTTCATACTTATCCTCCACATCTGTCCCACCGCCTACTCCTCTGTGATTAGTTAATCTGTTTCTCGACACACCTCCTGTGTGTCGGTGAGAGACTCCTCCGCGGTGCCGCTCCAGTTCCTGCTGCCGCGAACGCTGGCTGATGCCATCACTTCCTGCGGGTTCGGGGCGGGACAGGAAGCTGAGAGAGGAGGCGAGGGAGCTGAGGCTGTAGAGGGAGATGGCGTCGCATGAGAGACTGTCTGGGCCTCCAAGCGGTGGCGAGAAAGGAGGCTGGGGGAGGTTAAGGGGGAGGGAGGCACACTGGGAGGAGGAGAGAGACTCTAGAGATGAAGAGCTGTCTAGGCTGAGGCGTCTGGGGAGCTCTGTGGAGTCTGCAAGGGAGAGAGGAGAAGATGGAGAGGTGAGACAGGGGTAAGATGAAATGGTGAAGCACACTGTAACTATAGGAAGTCCGGATGCCTAGATACTGTAACAATGTAGAATTTAGAGAGAGGACTCGGAGACTCTTACCAAACAGTGCCAGTAGAGATTGCAGAGCAAAGTGCATTGTTCGTCTGCAAGCCTGTTTACCAGTCTTCAATAGCACCTCCTCCTGTCCTGCCTCACACAGATCAAAACCTGGAGGGAAACAGAGAAGGGAAAATAATGACACACACAGCTAACGCTTAGGCTTTAGCTCAATGGGCTAACACAGTCTTGTGACATGCAGGAGACCTGGGTTCAAAGTTGACACACCCACACTGGCTCTCAACAGATGAGATTGGCCGCCACTGCTATTATACAAGCATATCTACCGCTCAGTGCGGTGAATACTCACCCAGCGCAGCCAGGAACTCATGACAACCAGGAAGTCTCCACAGCTGGACACTAATGGACACCTGGATGGGAGCCAATGAGAACTCCTGCTCCTTGTCACATGTCTGTTGCTGAACCAATACCTGGTGGAGCTGGAGACAGGGAGAGATAGTTTATTAGGTTATCGTAGTTTAGGTTACTTCTGGCTTGTCCTACTTTTTTGCCTCAGTATGCGTTTCTCATGCCAGAAAGATACAACACACAACTTACCATTCCCGCCATATTTTTAACAGCCTTCAAGTGGTGGGTAAGAGGAAGAGCGAAAGAGATAGAGGACTTAAATTGTTAGGAGCAGACCATTAGAAAGTAACAGATCTTATAAACGAAGACCACGCACGGACTACCACTATTTATAAGCCCTAAAATCCCAGAGGTTATGATGATATTGATATTGACCCCATGCAAACATTACCAGGCCCATCACATGCATATTCAAATCATATTTCTGGGGGAGCCACTTTTGTGAAACAACCAAACTGGGCAAGCTGCCAATCGCCATAGCCTACCCATGGGAGGACGGGGGTTGGGCGGGTCCCAAAGTCAAATTTATTCATACATGATATCAAGTTGATTCATTTACATGCTATTTAAAATACTATTAACATGGATTATCAAGCTATTTGATTCTAGATTTTAGGACAATTGGGGTTATCAGAAACTCACGTGTCCAAATAATTTGATGAATCTTTTTAATCTGGCCTTATTTTAGTAATAGCACAAAGATATGTCAAATCAGGTAATGACACATTTTTATGTTTTGGGGTGATTGAAACGCACCAGAAAGTTCAGGAAAACATCAGGGATGATCATCAAACAATCTTTGTGTATGACCTTCTGAAATAGAGAGTGTCAATTAATCAGTGTGTCTGTGTGCATTGAGGCCTACCTTGTTGATTAGCTGTTCTCCAGTCTCAGCAGCAATGACCAGTTTACAGAGGGCCTGGAATGCTGAATGAGGCAGACCTGGATGACAGAGAGGATTGATTGATTGATAGTTTTCCATGTAGGGGGACTGGAGTATAGTGCTGTGCTGGCAGTCTGATTGGTTTATTATTTGGTTGAATGATTGACTAATTCACTGATAGGTTACCTAGTAGTGACTGCAGAGTGGTGCTGCAGAGCTGAAGCCGGTCTCCAGGGTCGGCCATAGGGAAGAAGACAGCAGCGGGGAGACCACTGCCGGTACCGGGACAGTCTAACCGGAACCCCACGGCTGACAGCAGGGCCTGCCATCCCGGTACGCCACCAACCTGGTGGATTCATAGAAAACAGATATATTCATTACGATGACACAGAATAACTAAGTAATGAGAAACACCAAAGACCTTACACTGAAGAGCACACACACACACGCACGTATGCAAACACACACACACCTTGTTCTCCACACTCTGCTGCAAGGTGTACATTGCATTACTCTGACCACTCTGTATACGCTGGAGAGACTTCTCAACCTGAGGGATGGAGGGTAAATCACATTATGAGGCAAGGTTCTTTGAAGTCTCTTGAATGGACATAGGCGAGATGGCAAACATTGTGCATGTTTATTACCAGGTGCAAAAGTACTCTCAGGGAGTCTCTAGCCCTCTCAGGGTATTGGAGGATCTCTGCCAGAGCCTGGCCAATCAGAGACGAGGGGCTGTTCAGCTTCACATCACAGCCAATCAGCATGAAGCCTGTGAGAAAACAGGAAAAGGAGTGAGAAGAGGAGTGAATAATGTGTGATGTGTGTGTGTGTGTGTGTGTGCGTGCGTGCGTGTGTGCACTAACCCGCCCAGTTAGAAGGGTGTGAGAAGTGTGTGCTGCTCTGTAGAGTCTTCATGGCCTCAGTGAGAGCTGCACTGGCCTTGGTTCCATTCAGCAGCGCCGTGTAGAAGGTGTGTGTGAACACCTTGGAGGCTGCCATGGGAACGGGCCACAGTGACACACACACACACTGCACCCCCGCTGCAAGGAAGGCACGGGTCAGCCCCACCACCCCGTCAGCTGTCACCCTGCTAACACACTCCTGGTACGACCTGAGTGAGGAGAAGAGAGATAACAAGTTTATAAACATAGAGACATACGGCATAAAAAATATAAAAACTGCTTGGTTGATAATTAGGTATTTGTGTGTGTGTGTGGCTTACCCCAGCACCACCAGTTTGATAGGCAGTCTCAGGTCCAGTATGTCTGCCGCAGTGAGCAGAAACTCCTGAAGTGGTGGACTGTCGCACACACTCTCTGCGTCACACACACTTCCTCCGTCTTCACTCCCGTCCTCCCGTTGTTCAGTCCTTGCTCCCGCATCCCCAGTCTCGCTTGAAAGCGATCCCCCACATGGTGCACTCTCCTTGTGCAGTGTTCCCGAGTCCATCCCTGGATCCTGGCTGGGGGAGAGAACCAGGGCCGCCAGCTTCCAGGAGACATGAGTAGCAAAGTGAACACACTCTGCCTGGCCCATGGCTGCTAGCACACGGTCCTAGAGAAGAGAAGAGAGAAGTGAGGAGAATGTTGCCTGTTTGTGCGTCTCAATAAATCACAGGAGTAGAACACACATGCTTTATTCTCAGTACCTTGGTGGCCTGTGTTCCAGTGAGGGGCTGGCAGCCCAGCAGTTCCCCCAGGCGGAGGGCCTCGTCGTGGGCAGAGGGCAGCGGACCCCACAGCCAACGCTCCATCACCCTGGAGGGCAGGCGTGGAGCCCCTACTACTGCAGTCATGGAACCCCCACCGTTGTAGAGGAAGGGAGCCCCGCGACGAGGGTAGGACTGGAGGTGGGGAGGTGACGCAGATTTAAATGATTGATCGGTCAATGACACAATCAATGACACAATTATTATTATGACAGCATGGTTATCAGTATATTGAATTGTACAGGTTGTGCTGTTGTCTTGTATAGTGTGTGTGTGTGCCCGTGAGGACATTTGAGCGTGCGCTGTACTATACACCCACCTTAGCTACAGGCCCCAGGCTCCCTAAAGATGGGACAGCTAGAAGGTTGAACCTCTCATACAGGTACTCATTAGACGAGCTACCTTTGAGCAGAGCGAAGGGAACCAGGTACAGCTCTCCCTCTAACACCAACACCAACTGTCTGTGTCTGCCCACTGCACCACTACTGGGCATCAGCACCTAGCGAGGGACGGAGGGGAGGGCGAGAGAGAGCGAGGATGAAAGAATGAGAATAGACAGATAGATGTAATTCGATCTACGCCAAATGATAAAGCGTGTGTTACGGTAAACACACACACACACACACTCTTACCCCCTCCATAGGTGCAATGAGCAGGTGGTGAAGTGCTCGTAGGGGGGGTTTGGCGAGGGGGTTGGGTGGGGGTCTATAGGGTAGAGAGGGGGAGGAGGTCTCGTTCACTGGAGACACTGTAGAACTGACCAGACCGGAAGAACTCCTACTATTCCTGTAGAAATAAGCAAAAAGAGGCTTGTTGTTTAACAACTGGCGCTGTCTACAACAAGCAGATATTGCATAGGAACATACGACATGACACTCTCGCCATATGAAACATCAGACTTTTTTTGAATTGGATTTGAAATATGGTGACGTTTTGAGTCTTCCTGCAGAAGACACCCACCCACCTGTTGAAGAGGTTGTTTCTGGAAACCATGCGTAGGTAGCCCGTAGGGTCGCTGGCTGAGCTCAGCCGTTCCTCAAACTGCTGTTCCAACAGATCACCCGCTTCGCTCTCTGTCTCACCGCTGTTACACGCACGCACGGACGAACGTGAGCGAGCACGCACACACACACATGCGCACGCGCACACACACACACACACACACACACACACACACACACACACACACACACACACACACACACACACACACACACACACACACACACACACAGTAAACTGCTGTTGGCTAGGGCAGCAGTACTGCAGTGGTTGTCAGTGAGAACAATTTGTGAGGGGGAACATTTGCTGACACAACACAGAGGTCCATGACAAATTAGCCTGCAGTGCTGGCGCCGATGGAAGCTGCGTGTGGTATTCAACTTTATTACCCTCCGAGGTGTGATAGTCTCTCTCTACTTTATTAAAGATTGTTTGGCGCTTCACTGACGGGTAGCCAGTGTGCAGTGTGTGTGTGTGCAGTGTGTGTGTGAGAAAGCGAGAGAGGCTGTGAACTCCCATTATCACTTGGAGGGGTGCAATACGTGTCACCTCTGAACCAGCCCATCCATTCTACAGAGAGAGGGAGGGAGAGAGAGAGAGAGAGAGAGAGAGAGAGAGAGAGAGAGAGAGAGAGAGAGAGAGAGAGAGAGAGAGAGAGAGAGAGAGAGAGAGAGAGAGAGAGAGAGAGAGAGAGAGAGAGAGAGAGAGAGAGAGAGAGAGAGAGAGAGAGAGAGAGAGAGAGAGGGAGGGAGGGGGAGGGAGGGAGGGAGCACCTCGCCAAGCGATAAAGAGCGCTTGCAGTCTATCAGTGAAGCACTTCACAATATTTGAATAAAGCAAAGACCATCGCAAGGGCAAGACACACACATACCTGCTGTAGTAGTCGTCAACTCCCAGAGCCTCTCTAGCTGCAGTGATGTGCTGCTCCAGAGTCTGGCAGCCACTAACTCCTCCCCCCTGGATCTCTGAGGCCTGCAGCTCGGCTCCTCCCTCACCCAGGTACACCTCATGGAACTTCACTATACCTGCACACAACAGAGGGTGAGGGATTTAGAGGTGTGTGTATATGTGTGTGTGTGTCTTTCTGTGTGTAAGTGTGTATGTACCTACCTGTGCCTGGTGCCAGTAGCCAGCTGTAGAGGTACCCTGCGGCCAGAGAGAAGTACAGCACCAGTGACTTCTGACTGTTGACTGTATTCAGGATGTGTTCTACGGTTACCGGGGAGTAAGGGTCAGGGGTCGGGGTATAAGGGTCAGAGGTCAGGGGTTGGTGACCCTGCTGTCGCTCCACCAGGAGGTCGGCGAACGCCCGGGTTCGTCCCCGCTCTGCCACTGCTAGGGCCTCGTCATAATGACCTGGAGAGGGATGAACAGAGGGATGAGAAGAGAAGAGAGAGAGCGATAAGAGATGGGAAAGTTCAAGTAGAGAAAGAGAGAGAGAAAGAGAGAGCGAAATAGAGATAGGAAGAGAGAGAGAGAGAAAGAGAGAGGGAGAGAAAGAGAGAGGGAGAGAGAGAGATAGAAGTGGGACAATAAGCGAGAGAGAGTGAGAAAGTGAAGGAGATGGATAATAAGAGAGATAACATAAAAACTGAAAGAGAGTAGAGAGAGAGTGTTACCCAGGCTGACGAGGATCCTCTGGAGAGCCTGGTATGATGATGTCTGCAGGTCAAACAGAGTCAGCCTGTAGTCTGAGCTGAGTTGGGCTTCATGCCGAATCGACTCAAACAAGGCAGACGCTCGGTACAGCTGGAGAGAGAGAAAGAGAATGCACACCTACATCACACATTCATTCACACCTGAATACACACCCATGTGGCACCCCCATCGTGATATACACGCAATTCGTTTTAATTTTAAACATAGGGAATCTCAAAACCCCTAAGGTTAGAATCAGAGACTGGAGTTCCATAGTCAACCAGCAGATGTCAGCAGGACTCAAGAGAAGCAACAGTAACTTTGAAACACACAAGTTTGTACCTGGTTCTGGGCCTCCTCCAGGTTGCTGCTGGCCCACAGTGACAGGCCCAGACGATGACGGATCCTAGCCTCCTCCTCTCTCCTCCCACACTGCTCTGCTAAACGCAGACCTGAAACAGAGAGAAAGAGAGAGAGGGAGTCTCAAAACATCATCAAATCACCCCTCTCCTACCCTCCCTCTTTCTCCAAGAACCATGTCTTCATTCATACTCTCTCTCGATGTCTCTCTCTCCTCTCACCTTCCTGCAGGTACATGACAGCCTGTGTGTAGTTCTGTAGCGCATGGTGTGTCCTCCCCAGGCTGCCGTACGCCAGTGTCTTGGCTGTGAGGTCATTATTCTGCGCTGCCACACTCAGGTGCTGCTCCTGATGACATCACCACAGACAGAAAGGTCAAGTCCCAAACCGTTTACCTGACAGAACCCGACCACAGCAGAGAGGAAGAGGCGAAGCAAGAGGGATAACTGGGCCCAAAATATGTATTCTCCAGCAGGTGGTGTTTATTTTTCCCGCTCACCTAGTGAGAAGTTTTGTATGGAGGTCAATGAGAGTGTTGAATTGGGTTGACAAAAAATGTAATGGCTTATGTGCTACGTGTGTCTTACTTGATCTAATAGAAGTTTTATAATGATTAGGTTGTTACAATTGACATCCCGGCAACTTTGAGAAAAAACACTTTATATCGGAGTTGTGCCTGTTGTTCCCACGAGTATCTGCCCTCTCATTGGCTAGAATGGTCCATCCTGATCTTGCCTCCTCCCGACTGCCTTCCATTTTTTCAGACATTTATTTTCATTGTTTCATTGAGTATCTGGTCAATATAATGGATAATCTGTGACCATAGTGTGTGTTTACCTGACAGGCCACGGCCTTTTCATAGTTTCCCAGCGCCTCATAGGTCAATCCCAGGTTCCCGTAGGCCCTCCCCTGACTCCTCACACTTCCTGTTTCCTCCGCAATCTCTAATGCCCTCTGGTGCCACTGGAGAGAGAGAGAGAGAGATGGATGGATGGACAGACAGACACAGACAGACAAACAATGGACCATTGCACGGGGAATATAATAACGTCATTATGAGAACCAACCTGTAGAGCTGTCTCGTTCTCTCCCAACAGCTGGTACACTCCACCTAACGCCCCGCTCGCTTCGCCCTCTAGTGCTCGGTCCTGGGAGGAACAGATTTAGAATATAATATATTGTAACACATCTATAACAGATTTATAACACATATACATATATATATATATATACATACACATACATATATACACATATACATATATATATACATACATACATATATACACATATATATACATATATATATATACACATACATACATATATACATATACACATACAGACATATATACACATACATACATATATATACACTGCTCAAAAAAATAAAGGGAACACTTAAACAACACAATGTAACTCCAAGTCAATCACACTTCTGTGAAATCAAACTGTCCACTTAGGAAGCAACACTGATTGACAATACATTTCACATGATGTTGTGCAAATGGAATAGACAAAAGGTGGAAATTATAGGCAATTAGCAAGACACCCCCCAAAACAGGAGTGATTCTGCAGGTGGTGACCACAGACCACTTCTCAGTTCCTATGCTTCCTGGCTGATGTTTTGGTCACTTTTGAATGCTGGTGGTGCTCTCACTCTAGTGGTAGCATGAGACGGAGTCTACAACCCACACAAGTGGCTCAGGTAGTGCAGTTCATCCAGGATGGCACATCAATGCGAACTGTGGCAAAAAGGTTTGCTGTGTCTGTCAGCGTAGTGTGTGTGTGTGTGTGTGTGTGTGTGTGTGTGTGTGTGTGTGTGGTACCAGTCAAATGTTTGGACGCAGCTACTCATTCAAGAGTTTTTCTTTATTTTGACTATTTTCTACATTGTATAATAATAGTGAAGACATCAAAACGATGAAATAACACATATGGAATCATGTAGTAACCAAAGAAGTGCCACCTCCACTACAGGTATTTATTCCTACCTCCCTCCCATCAGTCATTCACTCAATAGAGAGGTAGAAGTCTTACCCCTGCGGTGGAAGCGATGTTGAGTTGATGCTCCAGGCAGGATAGGGCTTGTTCATAATTCCCCAGCTGGCTGTGTAGGTCTCCCAGCTCCCCATATGCCTGGGCCTGGGCCTTCCTTCCTCCACTTCCTCCCTCTCCACCTTCCGATCCGCCCAGCTCATGGGCCACCACCAGACGCTTCTCAAAACACACCAGCGCCTGCTGGAGACTACCTAGAGATCTGTCAGGAGAGGAGGAAGGGAGGAGATAGGAGTTATTTTTGTTTAGTCCCATATCTCTCTTTAGAGTTGGCCTGCTGATTGCTGCAGATGAGTCACTATTGCACTCAGAAGGAGCCCTACCAATTATTTACATAAATGTGACTCGTTTCAGGAGACTAGGCGTATGTCGCGTGTCCCTACTTCACAGGCGAGCCATTTGAACGTAAACTTTTGTTTTTTATCATAATGCGTTTTTTGGGCAGAAAAGCATTGTGGAACATGTGAACTTTCATGTGCCTTAATAACAAATGTGTATGCCATCTGTAAATACAAATAAAATAGTTAAATTACGGGCCTAGTTGGTTAAGCCACGGAAAAAGTCAGCAACCTTCCCGCTAGCCATGATTGGCTGAGATAATGAGTGGGCTGGACATGCCGAGAGATGAGTTCGGATTGGTCTGACATGTAGCTGGCTTCTGTCTATAACATGAGCTGGTCAGTATGAGTTTGTAATCCTTTCTAAAGTGGATTTGTTTTTTAAGATATTGTAGTAGAATTCCATAAGTGTTGCTCTCCACTTTCTGGAGGACCGAGTTTTGAAATCAGTGTATGATAGCTAAGGAGATGGAGAAAAATCTGGCATTTGATTGCAAATATGCAGACAAAGTCGAAAATAGAACACACAGAAGGCTGTTGTATAAAACACCTGTCTCTGGATTACATCTTCAAACTAAGGGCAACCATCTGTAACAGAGAGGGAGAAGCGTCCATCCATATATACGGGTAAGACAGTCTAGATAGCGACATTTTCAGATATTACACATTTCTAATTTTGTCAGGAAGTAGTTTTAATTTCAAGTTAAAGTGTACCGTTAGCTAGCTAGCTAATGTTACATGTATGATCTGTGTAGTAATATTATTCGTATCGCAGAGCCATTTGCATTGCTAGTTATAGCCTAATGTTAGCTAGCTAACATTGAACCTTGTTGGTTAGCTACCTGCAGATTCATGCAGGGTAGTAACGTTATGATTTGGGATTATGGTTCATTGTTTAGCTAACTAGCTACATGTAAAAAAAAAAAAAAAAAAAGACTCCACTATGCAAGTAACTATTTCAAAAGAATGTTTATGATGTCACTGCGACAACTGTCGATAGACGTAGCTGGTATATTCGCTCTGGCTATCTACTCCAATTTCGGAGCACTCTCGTCTGAGTGTGCCAGAGCGCAGAATAAAGCACAGTTCCAAAAGCACAGTTGCAGTTGGCAAACGCTCTGGATAACATAGAGCAGCCTAACCATCTCTGCTAGGGCGAGTAAAAAGGTCAGAGTAAGCTGTCCTCTCATTTGTGTCTGGAAGTAGCTAGCATGCTAGCCAACGTTAGCCAGTTAGCTTGGGTGCTTGACTGCAGTTGTTAGGTCAGAATACTCGGATCAACCCTACTCCTTGCCCAGAGCGTCCAGTGTGCGTTCTGAACGCTCCGAGAGTGAAACGCTCTGAATTTACGAACGGACAATGTGACAACGCTATGAGTTTGTAAATGCCCAGAGCACACTCTGGCACTTCAGATTAAATTTACGAACACACCCTTAGTATAAACCAGCCTTTAGTCTTGAAACTTTGGTTGTTTAGTACATAGCCTCACATGTGAATCCTTAAAGATATCGGTGAGGCTAAAGCTTAAGGGGGTGTGAAAGATGCTGAATGGGTGTAGACAAAGAAGGTAGGTACCAAAACATAGGTACCAAAACACTAGGTACCAAAACATAGGTACCAAAACATGCAAGAGCCATTTTCTAAAGGTTACAAGTTGATCAACTTTCAAATCAGAATTACTTTCCCATTGTTCCTCAACTGTAGTGTATGATATACCAGTCTCTACCTATAATCCAATGTAAAAAACGATTTCAAATTTTGCTACGTAAAACCGAATCGAGCCAGTCGGTCACAATTGCATTTCATATTAAGTACACAAAGTACACATAAGTCACACCATAAAACACTCCACTCTCAAAACAGCAACGGCTTCTAGTTTCCCACAGAGCCATATGTGAAACTTAAGGAAGCTAACAAGAAAACCAATTAGGCAATAACTTAAGGTCATGTTGATTTTGCTAGTATGAGATGCAAATAAACATGCACAGCTTTGGGGGAGGGAATGTAAAAGAGGCTGTGTCTGAAAATGAACATCAAGCTGTGGCTTTTATCAGTATAATTACATTACTTATTCTTTCATTATTCTGTCCTTCCCTCACCAGGGATCAGCAGAGAGAGAGAGAGAGAGACAGAAAGACAGAAAGAAAGAGAGAAAGAAAGAAAGGAAAAGATTGAGAGAGAAAAGGAGAGGGGGGTTAAAAGAGGAAGAATAGAGAGAGATAAAGAGGAAGCAACAGCCAGACAGAGAGAGTGAGAACGTGTGTGTGTGTGTGTGTTTTACCTGTGTGCATTGCCCAGTCCCCTGTAGGCTCTCTCCTGGTCCTGAACATGGTTGAGACTCTGAGCCACAGTCAGAAACATCTCACTGTACTTTATAGCTTCCTCAAAGTCTCCCAGAGAGTCATAACAGTCTGCTAGGTTCCCATAGGCCCTGCCTCTGTCCAGCACACACTCAGCCCCACTCAGCTGCTCCAGCATGGCCAACTGCTGCTCAAAATACCCAATGGCCTCCTCCAGGACGCCCATGTTCATCTTGGCGATGCCCATGTTGCCCTGGACCTGTGCCTCCACACGGGCATCTCTGAGGCCCTGTGCCAGGGTGAGCTGGGCCTGGTAGCACTGGAAGGCTGTGGGGTAGTCTGTCAGGGCCATGTGGACGGCTGCCAGGCGGCCCAGAGCACCACACTGCCCCCGCTGGTCGTCTAGAGCGGTGCGGGCAGACAGCTCCTGCTGGTGGAAGGACAGGGCCAGGTCGTACTGACGGAGGAGTCTGGGGGAGGAAATGTCTATTACTTCCCAGTCAATATGAACTAAAAACATATGAGAAGTTAATAAATTACATTTTAGATGCTACCTGGGCTAGAAGCCTACCTGTGGGCAGAGCCTAGCGCTGAGTAGGCGTCAGCCTCCATCTTGTGTCCTTTGACCTCTTGAGCCAGGGTGAGCTGCTGCTGGTAGAACCTCACCGCCCCGGCCACGTCACCCCGACACACACACACATCCCCCAGGTTTCCCAGGGCACGGAACACTGCCTGGACACACACACACACACACACACACACACACACACACACACACACACACACACACACACACACACACACACACACACACACACACACACACACACAAACACACACACACACACACACACACACACACACACACACACAGTTTTAATGTAGAATCTCCCACCCCTGTCAAGTCCCCCCAACACACATGCAGACCCACTTCTGACCCATTCCTCCAATCCCAGTTGTGTTAATGACTGTCTGTACCTGAGTGTTGTTCAGAGCCTGGGCCAGGGACAGCAGGTATCTCTGACAGTCCTCAGCCTTGCTATATTCCCCCAGTGCTTTGTAGGCCAGACCCAGGTTACAGTAGGCTTTAGCCTGGGACAATTTATCACCCAGGTCTTTAGCCAGGGCCAGGTCCTGCTCATAATACCTGTCAGTAAAAAAAAGAAGTGTGGCTCATTTTCTTCACAAAGTTGAGACCTTTGTGTAATTTATTTGGAGAGGTATCTTTATGAGTTATTATTATACATACAAGGTGTATGAAGAGTGTGTCCTACCTGACGGCCTCCCTGTACTGTCCCAAGCAATAGTGTGTGTAGGCCAGGTTGTGGCAGACCTTGCCTTCTCCCTCCAGGTCCTGTAGCTGAGGTGACAGGGTCAGGTACTGTTGGTAGTATGGAACCGCCGGGGCATACTCCCCTCTACAGCAGTGGAAGTTACCCAGGTTACCTACACACACACAAACACACACACCCTTTACCTTTAGGAATAATTCAAGTATATTTAATATTGTTTTGTATTACTTTGTCCATCTGTCCGTCCGTTACCTAGTGCCCTGGCCGTGCTCTGCGTGTCTCGTAGCTCGCGTGCGATGGTCAGGTGCTGCAGGTAGTGCTGGAGAGCCTGGTCGTGAGCGCCCAGCGCCTGATAGGCTACAGCCAGGTTACCATGGGTAGAGGCCTGGGAGGGACGGTCATTCACCTGGGAGAGGAAAGAAAGGTCAATACCAGGGCCGCATTCAGCAGGACACAACGTTGGCCAACGTTCAGATAGAAATGTATGATGCAGAACAAACATACCTCTTTGGTATATAAAATAAGGAATCACGTCAGCTCTAGTCATAGCATTTCTATCTGCAACGTTCTACAATGGTTTCATACTGAACATGGCCCAGGTGTGTGTGTCTGCCTCCAGTGATATCTGCTACCTACGATACCATACAGCCTGGTCGTACGTCCACAAAGCGCTCTGTGTGTGTTTGTTCACGTGTGTGCGTTCACGTGTGTGTTCAAGTGTGCATCCTCACCTCGACTGATATGTGCAGTTCCTGCCGGTGGTACCGTACAGCTTGGTCGTACATCCTCAGAGCGTTGTAGGCATTTCCCATGTTCCCATAGGCCCTGCCCTGAGCAGCATAGTCCCCTAGCTCCTGGACCAAACACAGGTGGGCCTTGTGGAGCTTCAACGCTGCATCGTACTCCCCCTTCATCTGGTGGATTATACCTGAAAGAGAGAGAGAGGCACAGAAAGGCGTTTTCAGTCCAGCGAGTGAGAGTGAGTGACGGCCAAACAGAGATTAGACATGAGGATGACCAATTAGGATCGCAGTCGACCGTCTGACACTGGGCCTTTTCAGGGGGACGGAACATTACGGAACATTCAGATAGGGAATTGTCGGAAAAAAGCGAATCGTGTCACATCCCTGAATACACCGATGTCTGTGAGTGTGTGTGTAGGTATGGGAGGGTATCAGTGCTCGAATATCGGCATCAAACACAAGACAAGAGAAGGGAGGAATGAAAGAGGGAGCAAATGTGGAGGTGTCGAGACAGGGAGGAGAGGTAGGGCGTGTCGAGACAGGGAGGAGAGGTAGGGCGTGTCGAGACAGGGAGGAGAGGTAGGGCGTGTCGAGACAGGGAGGAGAGGTAGGGCGTGTCGAGACAGGGAGGAGAGGTAGGGCGTGTCGAGACAGGGAGGAGAGGTAGGGCGTGTCGAGACAGGGAGGAGAGGTAGGGCGTGTCGAGACAGGGAGGAGAGGTAGGGCGTGTCGAGACAGGGAGGAGAGGTAGGGCGTGTCGAGACAGGGAGGAGAGGTAGGGCGTGTCGAGACAGGGAGGAGAGGTAGGGTGTGTCGAGACAGGGAGGAGAGGTAGGGCGTGTCGAGACAGGGAGGAGAGGTAGGGTGTGTCGAGACAGGGAGGAGAGGTAGGGCGTGTCGAGACAGCAGAAGTAGATTGATCAGTAACACACGGCCCTGATGTCTGTCTGCCTGATCCAGTGTGTGTGTGCGTGTGTTTGTAGGCCAGGGGTCAGTCTTAAAATGGAGTGGAGCATGAAATTAGCTAAGGTAGTTTGGCATTCTGAGTGGAGAAACGCTGTTTCCATTTGCTACTTTCTTTCATCCTGAACATAGCCATGATTTAACAAGAGAGGAAGTGCCTATCAGGTTTAGGTTAAAAGGAAGGGTACCTTCACACTTTCAATGTCCTTCTAATGTACATAAACATGTTGGTTAACAGTATATGTCAATAATACATGCATTTTTTTGTTACGTATGCCAAACACTTTTTGAAATAATTTCTTGCCAGGAACATTTTAAATGTAAGACTTGAATAATCTATCAATGTAGGTCTAAACAGTGGCAGTGCAGCAATTTTCGTTTAACAACAAAAAATGTTCTGTTCTGTAGCTCAAAAGCCTTGTGAAAAGAAAGAAACGTTCAGGCAAAATAAGGTTCAAAGTTAGCATTAGAAAAATAAACAAACAGTATTTACGTTGGTGTTTGACATTCCTTCTGTTGAGAATCACATTACAAAATGGAAGTACTCGTACTCATTCAGAGCAGAGCATGGTTTTACACACAGTGACCTCTGCTGTTACGATCTGCGGTGGTTCTGCCTTTGATCTATAGAAGTATGGAACCGTCCTCTCTGTAAATGTGTGGTTAAAGGTGTGGAGGTGCTGTAATCGGACGTAAACAGCAGAACTAGCATAGAAGGACAACTTTCCTTTGTCCATGTCTAGCTGAATATAGATCCTCTGCAGCTTCTGCTTGATTGTCTCTGGTACACCACCAAGCACACCTACAGTTAACTGTTTAGCTTTTTTAAGAACTGGTTTTCTTGCTAATGGACTCTTTTGCCACCGCTAATAACCAGTCGTCATTGTCCCCCACCTCCACCTCCCAGCTGTGAATCCCTGAGGTGAATCCCTTTGAACCCAGAATGTCCAAGTACCCACTAAACCTCTCTGGGTTGTCTGGAAGACTCCTATCCTCAGTCTTCATTCTTAGGCTGGTCAGGTTCTCTGAGAGATGGAGAGAGCATGCAGCTGTGTTTGGGTCCAGAACTACAGATGTGCAGTCCAAAATTGACTGCATCTTCTGCTAGACCTATAAGCCAAGGTTGCCCAGGTGCTTGGCCACGTTGACCAGAGCTCCAGAGACAAGCGGAGGGTCCAGAGGAGAATCTCTGCTTTCTATTTCACGGTCTTGTAGCTTTGCAGGAATACGGTGTCATCACCCGACAGCTTCTCCTCTACCTCCCTGATTCTTTTAGACAGAAATGACATCATTTTAATATTCTCCTCCTCTTCCTCCCTCAGCTTGGCTATTCTCTCTGCCTCTCAAATTCCTCTTCTATCTCTGTTTTCTGGGCCTGCGCCCCAATGTGAGATGCCATTTTCTCCCAGGAGGGTTTGGTCTTGTCAACGACAGCCATTTTATTCTGTAGGGCCGCCAGTGGTGTTCTGAGCTCCTCCCTCTGGGTAGCAGCCTTCTTCACAGAGTAGAAACTGTGGCCTGCATGCTCAGACACACACTCCACACACTCACGCTCCAGGCAGAACAAGCCAAGCTTATGTTAGTGGAGGCCACACACATTGTGTGGGCCTGTGAAGTGTGTTTGGCGCATTGGAGCCTGTGGGAGTTCTCCATGCGAGGTCTCCTCTTTGGCCATCTTTCTGGGCAGCTGGCAGTCTGTGCACTGCTTCTCCCTCTGCAGGGTCTCAGGGTTGCCGGGAAACGTCTGTCTGCAGACAGAGCAGACCATGGTCCCTCCCTGCTTCCAGGTGGCCTCCAGGCAGGTCCTGCAGAAGCTGTGGCTGCAGTAGAGGATGATGGGTCTGTGAAGCTCTCACAGCAGATGGGACATGACATGTCATCCTCCAGAGGGGAGGGACATGACATGTCATCCTCCAGAGGGGAGAGACAGGCTGCCATCCTCTCTGGACAACTGGAGAGCGAATGAGAGAGAGTTTTTTAGAATTATATTTTTAAGAAAGTGAGAAAGAGCCAGTGTCAATGAGAGTGTGAGTACGTGTGTTGTGTGTTAGTGTGTTCAAATACAACGTTGGTTAGATATAGAGAGACTGTCTTAGAGGATGCTACAGTAGTCATAATGGCAGTTTAACTTTGCACAACTACCCTAGCTACGGAACTGTAAAGTGATATGTGATGCTCCATATCACAGTTATGGCTTAGCTACTGTAAAGTATAGCAAACTATTCTTCAACTAACCTGTTCCTGCCGATAATTTCTTTGTTCTCGATACAGGGGAAAAGTGTATCTTATACATGTCCAGTTGCAGGTGGTTCTATCAAATTTCTAATGTTTCTATTTCAAATGTATTCATTTGTTTAACACATTGTTGGTTACTACATGATTCCATATGTGTTATTTCATAGTTTTGATGTCTTCACTATTATTCTACAATGTAGAAAATAGTACAAATAAAGAAAAACCCTGGAATGAGTAGGCGTGTCCAAAGTTTTGACTGGTACTGTTTATGAAATGTGGAAAAAATATCTTATAAAACATTTAAAAAGAAGCAATAAAACAAGAGACGGTGCAAAACAAATGTTATTAACTCATGAAAGAGAAAAGAAACAGAGATACGGTTTTAAAGCTGTTCAAAAATAAAGTTAAGAAAGGGTTCAGATATCTGCCTTTTCTTTGGGCAACATCCTAAAAGAAATGTAAGTTAGTAGCACGCTCAACCCCCCCTCGGAACTTCTGTCCCACTGAGCTGGAACTTCTGTCCCACTGAGCTGGAACTTCTGTCCCACTGAGCTGGAACTTCTGTCCCACTGAGCTGGAACTTCTGTCCCACTGAGCTGGAACTTCTGTCCCACTGAGCTGGAACTTCTGTCCCACTGAGCTGGAACTTCTGTCCCACTGACCTGGAACTTCTGTCCCACTGAGCTGGAACTTCTGTCCCACTGAGCTGGAACTTCTGTCCCACTGAGCTGGAACTTCTGTCCCACTGAGCTCGAACTTCTGTCCCACTGAGCTGGAACTTCTGTCCCACTGAGCTGGAACTTCTGTCCCACTGAGCTGGAACTTCTGTCCCACTGAGCTGGAACTTCTGTCCCACTGACCTGGAACTTCTGTCCCACTGAGCTGGAACTTCTGTCCCACTGACCTGGAACTTCTGTCCCACTGAGCTGGAACTTCTGTCCCACTGAGCTGGAACTTCTGTCCCACTGAGCTGGAACTTCTGTCCCACTGAGCTGGAACTTCTGTCCCACTGAGCTATGCACACTGCCCAGCTCCGGCTCAGTGGAAGACAGTAGTTCAGAGGGGGGATGGAACCTGTCATTCTTTACAGGAGGCCAAGTGTAGCACTTATTTGGTCATGGTCAATTACAATCTTGAAAGAATCATGTAGTCCTAGTTAAATGTGATTGCTGAGAAACTCAGTGTCTTTTTACAGTAAACTTCATAGGTTATCCAGTAACACAGGACATTGTTCACTGTCTCGGTATGGCTCACTGTATATGTCCATGTCTGCTGTGACGGGGAGCTAGAGAAGCAAGGGAGAGTGAGGAGAGTGATGTCAGTGCAGGCAGGCGCAGCAGCAGTGTTGATCTGTGATTGAGTTGACTTATCCTCTAAAATGAAAATAAACAGTTGCAGAACTGTATGGGCCCTGTCAAGATGTATCTTTTACAGTGATGGGGGGAAAAAAATATTATTTCTGACAATATATATCGTATTGTATCGTTTTGACAATATCACAATATATATTTTTGCGCTAAATGGCTGTACCTGCACCAAAACTCCAGTATTTTTCATTCATAGCTTGTTCTGCATCTTCTCTTTAAATAGGGAGACAATTTGTTATCAGTACTTTTATTTCCATGACTGATCAGAACTAGTTTTCTCATGGCTCTCTCTTGTCCTTCTGCAGCAGACATATGGTGAGCAGTATGTTTGGAACATTGAATCGCAATAAAATCACAGTATCGAATCGCAATACATATAGAATTGTGAGAATTGTAAATACATATCTTATCCGCACCAAAGTATGGTGATAATATCGTATTGTGAGGTCCCTGGCAATTCCAAGCCCAGTGGCATCAACTAAAACATTTGCCTTCCTTTGGAAACCAGCCAATTGTCATACTTGAGTAAAAGTAAAGACATCTAAATAGAAAATGACTGAAGTGAAAGTCACCCAGTAAAATAATTATTGAGTAAAAGTATTTGGTTTTAAATATACTTAAGTATCAAAAGTAAATGTAATTGCTAAAATATACTTGAGTATCAGAAGTAAAAGTATATTAAGCAACCAGACGGCACAATTGTCTTGTTTAAAAATGTTGGGGTAGCCAGGGGCACACTGGACATAATTTACAAATGAAGCATTTGTGTTTAGTGAGTCCGCCAGATCAGAGGCAGTAGGGATGACCAGGGGTGTTCTCTTGATAAGTGCATAAATTGGACAATTTTCCTGTCCTTTTAAGCATTCAAAATGTAAAGAGTACTTTTGGGTGTCAGGTAAATTGTATGGAGTAAAACATATATTATTTTATTTAGGAATGTAGTGGAGTGAAAGTAAAAGTTTTCAAAAAAGGTAAGTAGTAAAGTAGAGTGCAGACACCCCAAAAAACTACTTAAGTAGTACTTTAAAGTATTTTTATTTTAGTACTTTGCATCACTGCATGTACAGACACATAACATCATACTGTGGGCTCTCTGCCTTCAGCGATCATCACATATTCTTATCTACTTTTTTACCCAGGTTAAAATCAAGGAGATGGAACTAGGCCCTACATTTACAATTTGCATAGCTTGAATGAATCATGTAGTCCTGGTCAAATGTGATTGTTGATAGACCAACTCACTGTAAATGTGAGCTTTTAAAGTAAACTTCATAGGTTATCCAGTAACACAGGACATTGTTCACTCTCTCTGTCTGGCTCACTACATAGGCCCATATCAACTCAAATGATCACTTCCTTGGACCTGGTGCCTATTGAGGCCACATATCTGCCACCCTTCGAAACGTTTTCTCAGGCCCTGCTGAGACTCATGTCCATGATACTGCAGAATCATACTACAGAATGCAGTACTTTCACATCTTAGATACTACAAGTGTATAATCCACAGACCGGTTTGACCGGGGGGGCTCCACACCCTCCAGAAGTTGGAAAAGGTGCTCATCTCTGGAGAAATGGATAGTGTGGTCAACAAGTAGACAGAGTTGGAGCCCAGGGCATTGCAGGTGCAGCTAGCAATGCCTGAGTCTAACTACACATGCAGCACCTGCTCGCAGAGGGTCAATATCATCAAGAACGTGGTAGCAAAGGTGAGAAGTCTCTTTAAAACAAGTAGAAACCTTGGTGAGACTTTTTTGTTGTTGTTCCTGCATCCTCTGCTGAGGCTGAGAGAAGCTTCGGTGCCCTGAGAAGACTGAAAAGATGTCTCAGAACATCAATGACACAGAAGAGAATGAACAGTGTGGCTGTTTGCCATGTTCACTAGAAAAGTCTGGACAAGTTAGACCGGACAGAAACCTGTGTGGTCTGAGAACTTTTTCCACTTTGAAAAGCATGTTCCGTCAGCACAGAAGAAGCATGCTACACCCGAGGGAAGCTCAACTAATCCAACCGGCATTTGACAGGGATCTTACAAGAAGATTTCTGGGTGAATGTAATGATCGATTACTCAGGAAGTTCCACAGAGCATCAAGGAAG
This sequence comes from Salvelinus fontinalis, assembly GCF_029448725.1. Classification (NCBI taxonomy): domain Eukaryota; kingdom Metazoa; phylum Chordata; class Actinopteri; order Salmoniformes; family Salmonidae; genus Salvelinus; species Salvelinus fontinalis. The sequence continues at coordinate 33,778,424 of NC_074685.1, forward strand.
CTGCAGCTCTTTTGAAAAGGTAAGATTGAAACAATCTAGCTGGTAGGTTTGTGTCAAAATCTTGCCTTAGTTTGTAGGGCGATGTCCACGGTGCTGATAAAGAGCAGTGAGATTTCGTGCCATTGAACCTGTCACTTCTTGCTCAAAAGCGTTTCTTTTACTTTTATGTTTATTGTGGTATAGCATGATTTAAGCAGAATTCAATAAAATTCCAATGCAATAACCCAAATGATTCCCCTGGGTATAGCTACACATTGAGATGTTTCATTACAGAAATAAATAGGCTACGTTCTATTGTAGTTTTATTGGTTTTCGTTGCTGTAAATGGAACTGTGCATATTGTTTATAGTCCGGGTGTTTATAGTCCACAATGTAAATAGTCCGGGTGGCCATTTGATTAATTGTTCAGCAGTCTTATAGCTCGGTGGTAGAAGCTGTTAAGGAGTCTTTTGGACCTAGACTTGGCGCTCCGGTACCACTTGCCGTGCGGTAGCAGAGAGAACAGTCTATGACTTGGGTGACTGGAGTCTGTGACAATTTTTTGGGCCTTCCTCTGACACCGCCTAGTATATAGGTCCTGGATTGCAGGGAGCATGGCCCCAGTGATGTATTGGGCCGTACCCACTACCCTCTGTAGCGCCTTACGGTCAGATACCGAGCAGTTGCCATACCAGGCGGTGATGCAACCGGTCAGGATGCTCTCGATGTAGAACTTTTTGAGGATCTGGGGACCCATGCCAAATCTCTTCAGTCTCCTGAGGGGAAAAAGGTTTTGTCGTGCCCTCTTCATGATTGTCTTGGTGTGTTTGGACCATAATAGTTTGTTGGTGATGTGGACACCAAGGAACTTGAAACTCTCGACCCGCTCCACTACAGCCCTGTTGATGTTAATGGGGGCCTGTTCTTGATCACGTTGTGGGAGAGGTTGTTGTCCTGGCACCACACTGCCAGGTCTCTGACCTCCACCCTATAGGCTGTCTCATAGTTGTCGGTGATCAGGCCTACCACTATTGTGTCGTCAGCAAACTTAATGATGGTGTTGGAGTCGTGCTTGGCCACGCAGTCATGGGTGAACAGGAGTACAGGAAGTGATTAAGCACGCACCCCTGAGAGGCCCCAGTGTTAAGGATCAGAGTCGCAGATGTGTTGTTGCCTACCCTTACCATCTGGGGGGGCGGCCCGTCAGGAAGTCCAGGATCCAGTTGCAGAGGGAGGTGTTTAGTTCCAGGGTCCTTAGCTTAGTGGGCACTATGGTGTTGAACACTGAGCTGTAGTCAATGAACAGCATTCTCACATAGGTGTTCCTTTTGTCCAGGTGGGAAAGGGCCGTGTGGAGTGCGATTGAGATTGCGTCATCTGTGGATCTGTTGGGGCGGTATGCGAATTGGAGTTGGTTTAGGTTTCTGGGATGATGGTGTTGATGTGAGCCATGATCAGCCTTTCAAAACACTTCAAGGCTACCGGCGTGAGTGCTACGGGGCGGTAGTCATTTAGTTAGGTGACCTTTGCATTCTTGGGCACAAGGACTATGGTGGTCTGCTAGAAACATGTAGGTATTACAGATTCGGTCAGGGAGAGCTTGAAAATGTCAGTGAAGACACTTGCCAGTTGGTCCGTGCATGCTCTGAGTACATGCCCTGGTAATCCGTCTGTCCCTGCGGCCTTGTGAATGTTGACCTGTTTAAAGGTCTTGCTCACATTGGCTATGGAGAGCATGATCACACAGTCATCTGGAACAGCTGGTGCTCTCATGCATGCTTATGGCCTTATACAGCTCATTGAGTGCGGTCTTAGTGGCAGCATCGGTTTGTGGTGATAAATAGACAGATACGTATAATATAGATGAGAACTCTCTTGGTAGATAGTGTGGTCTGTGAATGTTGACCTGTAGATAGTGTGGTCTTATACAGCTTATCATGAGGTACTATACCTCAGGCGAGACAAAACCTCAAGACTTCTTTAATATTAAACATTGCGCACCAGCTGTTATTGACAAATACTGTAGACACACACCCCCGCCCCTTGTCTTAACAGACGTAGCTGCTTTGTCCTGCCGATGCATGGAAAACCCAGCCAGCTCTATATTATCCGTGTCGTCGTTCAGCCACGACTCGGTGAAACATAAGATATTACAGTTTTTAATGCCCATTTCAATCGTAGATCATGGAGTTTGTTTTCCAGTGATTGCACGTTGGCCAATAGAACCGATGGTAGTGGCGATTTACTCACTCGCTTACGAATCATCACAAGGCACCCCGATCTTCTCCCTCTGTATCTCCGCCTTTTCTTCACGTGAATGAAAGGGATTTGGGCCTGGTCTCTGGAAAGCAGTGTATCCTTCACGTCAGACTCATTAATATAACTAGCCTAAATATAGATTGTGTCATGCTGTTTTGTTCCGTTCGCATTCATTCACATTCGCAGTTGTGTCGGTATTCTAAACCAAATTGGTATTCATTATTTTTGTTTGCATGCATGAATAACTAGGCTACTACTTTCAGCATTTAGTTTGCATTATTTTGGTAAGACAGCTCGGTGTATGGCTGCATTCACATATGGCAATTCACCTATTACAAACAGCTTATTTATCTTGTGGCCTATATTCATGGCCGAAATGGCCTAGCTGTAGGGCATTGTCCATTGTGCTGATACAGCGCAGCAGAGGTAGGCTACAGATTTCAAAAACACTCAATGAGTCTCAGCATTTGAACTTTATCTTTATTGATGTATAACGTGGTTGTATAAGCAGAATTCAATATAATTCCAATACAAGAGCCCAAAAATGTTTGGCCCCTGGCCAATTTCAGTTCACAATGAAGCATGAGAGAGAGCTCTGGGCCCGGTTTCCCGATAGCTATGGAAATTAGGCCTACAAGTGTTTTTTAATTATGCATTTTTTTTTTAAATAACGGCTGAAGATCTAACATGCATTTCCCAAAACACCACGCAGAGAGAACGTTCGCTAAGGAGAAGGGTGTAACTGCGGCCCGCAATTCGGGGCATTCCTGCATGTTGACATTCCTGCAACTGCAGGAGCCCCTCTTTATACTTCTATTGGTACATTTTTAAGATAGGACAGACAGGGGTGCTCCAGTACAGAAGGTGGCGAATTTGTCAGATTCACACACTTATCAAGAAAACATCCCTGGTCATCCCTACTGCCTCTGATCTGGCGGACTCACTAAACACAAATTCTTTGTTTGTAAATTATGTCTGAGTATTGGAGTGTGCCCCTGGCTATCCATAAAAAAAATTATAATAAATTGGTACTGTCTAGTTTGCTTCAAATAAGGAATGTGAGATGATTTATAGTTCTACTTTTACTTTTGATACTTAGTATATTTCAAACCAAATACTTTTAGACTTTTACTCATGTAGTATTTTACTGGGTGACTTTCACTTTTACTTGAGTCATTGTCTATTAAGGCATCTTTACTTATACTCAAATATGACAATTGGGTACTTTTTCCACCACTGGCGGGGGTGAAAAAAACAAATAATCTGCTCTCGGGTCACCTTTCTCCATTCAAATCTTACCTTAACGTTAGACTTGTTCCACAATACTGATGATGTAGCAGCTTTTATAGAGATATTATCGACTATGGTTGCAAATATTGAGGCTACTTATTCTAATTCTTACCTTATAATAATGCACTAAATCAAGATTTGGCACCTTATTGCGCACGTTAGGCTACACATCATTAAATATATTGAGGAAAAAATTGGACAGTAGCTAAATAGCCAAATAAAACTCAATTGAATGAACATAAATTGGATTTCAATATCATTGAAATATATCGGCCTGCAGGCCTATATTGTAGGTTCCGCAAACTCAATTCTGGACCTTGAAGCCAGTTCCACTGCATTTTTCATGGTTCCCGTCTAATCAGGGACTGATTTAGACCTGGGACACCAGGTGTGTAGAATTAATGATCTTACCTCGTAGGGTAAGAGTTGAGTACCTGCTGTAGGTATTACTCTAGGTTTAAATTTGAAGCATCTTTTTATTCTTTGATTGTTTGCAATAATTGGCAACTTTGTATTTGAAGTTGACTACAAATAAACACTATTTAGCAGAGGTGAACTTCTATGTTTAGCGGAGATCTTCTGTGTTGAAAGTGAGATGCGGAAGGGCAAAAAATGCATCGTAGCTTTTCATGAGTGGTCTGAGGCAGGCGTTAAAGGGAAATTCCGCCACTTTTCAACCCATATTTAACATCTCCAGCACCAAAGTAGTGTCTACATACACTGAGTGTTCAAGACATTAGAAACACCTGCTCTTTCCATGACAGACTGACCAGGTGAATCCAGGTGAAAGCTATGATCCCTTATTGATGTCACCTGTTAAATCCACTTCAATCATCAATCAGTGTAGATAAAGGGGAGGAGACAGGTTAAAGAAGGATTTTTAATCATTGAGACAAGGATTGTGTGTGTGCCATTCAGAGGGTGAATGGGCAAGACAAAATATTTAAGTGCTTTTGAACAGGGTATGGTAGTAGGTGCCAGGCGCACCAGTTTGTGCAAGATCTGCAACGCTGCCAGGTTTTTCATGCTCAGCAGTTTCCCATGTGTATTAGGAACAATCCACCACCCAAAGGACATCCAGCCAACTTGACACAACTGTGGGAAGCATTGGAGTCAACATGGGCCAGCATCCCTGTGGAACGCTTTCGACACCTTGTAGAGTCCATGCCCCGATGAATTGAAGCTGGTCTGAGGGCAAAAGGAGGTGCAACTCAATATTATGAAGGTATTCCTAATGTTTTGTACACTCAGTATATGTGAAATCAGCGCTTTTCTATGATCTGTGCTTTAAAAGGTAAAGTAAAAAATGGTGATTTTCAAAACCTGCAATGAGTTTCTAGCCCTGCGGAGGGTATTTTCTTGCTCCCCACATCCCCGGGAATCTCATAGTGTTTGAAAATCACTTTTTAAGATGTAACTTTTGATGGTAGAACTTTTAAACTTTATATTGTTTTCTCCCAAACTTTTTCACATACTGTATGTATTGTACTGGTATTGTGCGGGAGAGAATAAAATTGAGGTTGAAAAGTGGCGGAGTTGCCATTTAAGCCTAGTTCACATTATCCCTAAGGACTCCATTATGTTGCGCCGGATGTCATGCAAGTCAACGGGGATGTCAACAACGGAGTGGAATCGCATTGCCCCCTTGTGGTTGAAGGCTCCGGTGCAAGATGGATGCTGCATACTTTGACATTTTCCAAACTTTGTGTCGTCTTTAATCCAGCCAAAGTCTGTCAAAGAATAGGAAGTTACCAAACCACAGCAGAAGATTTTTGGTGATGGCTTCATGGGATAACTAGCAACAATTACCAATTCCTATGTGATTGCTATTTTAATAGTAATATTAAATAATATACATTGGTTGTTAAGACAATTACTGTATATGACTTTAAAAAGAAAGGAGAACTAAGGAACTACTCATATAATTAAGTAAAATGCCTTTCTGGCATGTTCAATGGAACAAAGATTTTGAAACTCTTGACACGTTTAGGCCGAATGGCCTTCGTCAGGGAGTACAACGATACAATGATATACAATGTCTTTTTGAACAAAGCTGTGACAAAGCAGAACAGCCAATAGTTAAAATTAATTGGACAACACCTAGTAAACAACACTATACATTCAAAAGTGAGAGGTATGCTATCAAAATGCACTTCAGGGTTGATTGGAAAATGCAAAAGAAGACATTGTATCTTTGTACTCACTGACATGCAGCCGAAACGCATCAGTTTTAAAATCTTTGTTTCATTGAACATATACACAACAAATAAAGGCAATTTCATTAATTATGTGAAGATTGCCTTGGTTTTTCTTGCTTTTTGATGACAAATGTACCCCTTTTACAAAAGAGCGTCTTCTGTCTACCAAAACCTACTATTGTGTACCTTAGCAGTGCTTCCCTTCTTTTTTCCAAAATATATTATACGACTATTGCCTCCCATTTAAGTTTATTGTGATGGTAATGACATTAGTTTTTTATAATAATTATTAGGTGGCGGTTGCTAGCTACAGTGGTGTCTTCAACCTAGTCTAGCTGCTAGCTATCTGCTCTGCAGTGCAAGCTAGCTTGACTTGCTATAAATTTAGAGAAACAACTTGTAGAAAAGTTACTAGACAAAACATATTTTATTATCTGAAACAATACATGTATCCTGTTTTGAATGAAAAGGTCATATTTTGCAATTTCCCAAAATAAATGCGATCTCTGACGAGACCTCCATCTGGTGTTACAAACACTACACTTATCCGCTCAGTAGCGGGGCAAGACTCAGTGAAGATGGCATACGGCGTAATGAAACACGTCACGATGTGTCCGGAGCATTAGACTACAACCGTTTTCAAGTGGAACATTTCATAAGTATGTTTTTGGGAAACAGCTCTGAGATTTAACAATTCTCCTACCAAGGTTCTAATGGTGAATTTAGCCTTAAGATGCTTTTTGGAAACCGGGCCCTGGGCTGTTTCCATTCAATTGAACGTTAGCTACTTCTGCCAGCCTAAACACAGCCCTGATGTAACAGAAGTGAATAGTAGGTTATTTATATAAAGGTACTGTAGCACTTTCAAGGTCCTACTAAATGTACACAAACATGTTGGTTACTGGTAGTGCGCCGTGGTGTGCCGCTGCTAAATAAATATAGGGGAAACTTCGGAAGTACAGCATGGTTTTATCCTGATTGTCACGTTCCTGACCTGTTTTCCTTTTTCTTGTATCTATTTAGTTGGTCAGGGCGTGAGTTGGGTGGGTTTGTCTATGTTTGATTTTCTATGTTGGGATGTTTGCGTTCCGCCGGGTATGATTCTCAATCAGAGACAGCTGTCAATCGTTGTCCCTGATTGAGAATCATACTTAGCCAGCCTGGGTTTCACGTGTGTTTTGTGGGTGTTTGTATCTCGTGTCAGTGTTCGTGCCACATGGGACTGTTTTCGGTTTGGCCACGTTTGTTGTTTTTGTATGTGTAAGTGTTCAGTTTAAGTTCATTAAAATATGACCACTTTCCACTCTGCGTGTTGGTCCGATCCATGCTCCTCCTCGTCTGAGGAGGAGGATTACGACTGCCGTTACACTGATAGCTTTTTTGAGAGCTGTTTTTCCTGCTAATGGACTCTTTGACCACAGTCGTCATTGTCCTCCACCTCCTAGCTGTGAATCCCTCTGAGCCCAGGACGTAACTGACAAACCTCTGGGTTGTCTGGAAGACTCTTACCAACAGCCTTCATTCTTAGGCTGGTCAGATCCTCTGAGAGATGGAGAGAGCATGCAGCTGTGTTTGGGTCCAGAACTACAGGTAGGGCGGCAGGTAGCGTAGCAGTTAGAGCGTTGGGCCAGTAACTGAAAAGTCGCTGGTTCGGATACCTGAGTCAGCGAGGTGAAATGTGTACTTCACAATGTGCTTCATCTTGTGCCAGACCCTGATGCCAAGGTTCAACCAGAGCTCCAGAGAAAAGTAGAGGATCAGGAATAGGGATTAACATGGGTCCCGGGAACACTTGACATTTCCTCAAAAGACCCGGAAAATTACCACACTCCCCCAATGTCACACTAATGCAATTCCACAGAATACACAACATGCGCAGCAGCAGCTCACCAACAAATAAAATAGCACATTTTCCAATCAGGTTCTCGCATTGAAACCTTTAGTCTAGGGTATTTACTTCACACAGTCACTATAAATCCAAACCACATGCGTAATTGACACTGCCGGACTGCACAGGCAACCTGAATGCAGTTAATAAACCCTACAGGAAACCCTTACAGTATAGCCTATAAAATAATGTTTGCTCTTCAGACAGCACTCTTCAGACAGTCACAAATTTGCTAAGCCTATGCACAATTCACTACATAGGCATCTCTGTCACAGACATGAAGTCTGTTAACAATTCAGTGAGGCATGAGGGAAAATTCTATCTTCTCCGGACCTGAGCCTAGCCTCCCACTATGACTTGGGAAAGCATGCTGTTTATTAGGCTACGGATTAAATAAGTTATGATGAATTTCACAGGGTGGTGAAAGTGCACGGTGATGAGCTTGATGCTCCTTTCCAATACATATTGAGGGTCTAATTCTGGGAACAAATAAAAATAATCCAGACAAATTAGCTGTTTCAATCAGGCCTGTTGTGACATGTTTTTATCTGACATGTACTTTACTCACATAAAAAGGTTGGATGAAACCTGGTTAGTGGCACTGGCAGTCTATACATTTCGGGAACTGAACTTTGTGCGACGATGCGAGTATGTGCATGCGCGTGTGTATGATGATGATGTGTGCGTGTGAAAAAGAGAGGCGACTTATTCAGTAAGCTAAGTGTGAAATGGGATCCCTGGACGGGCAACTTTGATGGGGGTGGGGGCCACAAAAAAATCTGAACTCATCATGAGGGGCCACAGTGGCTTGCATGTCTGCGTGCCCACATCCATACCCATGCATGTAGTCAGAGCCACCCCTAGCCTTTTGGGGGCCCTAAGTGACAAAACATTTTAGCCCCTCTTGACAGCAGAGATACATTTTTTCATTTTAGAGTTAATTTCCTGCAATTCTACACATTTTGCCATTGGGTGTAGAGAACATGTTGCAGCTAAAAAAAGTTTGCTGCAAATCTACACATTTTACCATGGGGCGGAGAGAAGATTTTGCAGTATAATAACTAATTTCATGCAAATCTACAAATTTTGCCATAGGGTGAAGAGAAATGTTTGCAGTTTTTAATATGATATCTGAGTGAGAGTGACTAACAAAATCAATGGTGGATCGTGGTTGGTAATTTGACCATGATTACTACAAGTTTAGAAAGCTGTCCGCAAGACTAACTTATCAATGTAAAATGTTTTAGCTGACATGGGTTAATTGAGTGACTGTCAGTGACTGACATAACAGAGAAACTGCTGATGCACAGCAACATTTCAAAAATGCAGATTGTGTATTCTACTATTCTAACTCTCAACAGTATGTTGAAATGACGTCTGTGCCCAGTGGGATAATTCATTTCTATCTAAGTCTAAGTAATTCAGCCACTAGCTGAAAGAGTAAATATTGTTTATATGCAGAGTACTATTAATCTGTTATGTCATTTAAATGCCCACACTAGTAAAAATTCGAGCTGAAAGACAATTGCCACAGCATAACCATGATGTTGCACGAAGATGTAAGTCAATATGTCATTGTTTTAGTCAAAGTAGGCTTTGATATATTTGGGCTTGAAGTGCCAAAGCCGAATGTGTGACTTCTGATTTTTCCGTGAGTTTTATGTGTCTTTTCCTATGATATGATGTGCAAATTATTTTCAGCCTACGTTTCTTATCAGAGCTGGGTTTTATTTTAATGGTACCACCCACCAGCATGGCATTATTTATTCATCAGAAACACCTGCAAAGTTTGTGAGTCATGACTGAGCTGAGCAATATATATATATATATATATATATATATATATATTTTAAATGCCTTCCTCACCATCTTAAATAAACATGCCCCATTCAAGAAATTTAGAACCAGGAACAGATATAGCCCTCGGTTCTCTCCAGACCTGACTGCCCGTAACCAACACAAAAACATCCTATGGCATTCTGCATTAGCATCGAACAGCCCCCGTGATATGCAACTTTTCAGGGAAGCTAGAAACCAATATACACAGGCAGTTAGAAAAGCCAAGGCTAGCTTTTTCAAGCAGAAATTTGCTTCCTGCAACACAAACTCAAAAAAGTTCTGGGACACTGTAAAGTCCATGGAGAATAAGAACATCTCCTCCCAGCTGCCCACTGCACTGAAGATAGGAAACAATGTCACCACCGATAAATCTACTATAATTGAGAATTTCAATAAGCATTTTTCTACGGCTGGCCATGCTTTCCACCTGGCTACCCCTACCCCGGTCAACAGCACTGCACCCCCCACAGCTACTCGCCCAAGCATTCCCCATTTCTCCTTCTCCCAAATCCAGTCAGCTGATGTTCTGAAAGAGCTGCAAAATCTGGACCCCTACAAATCAGCCGGGCTAGATAATCTGGACCCTTTCTAAAATTATCTGCTGAAATTGTTGCCATCCCTATTACCAGCCTGTTCAACCTCTCTTTCGTGTCGTCTGAGATTCCCAAAGATTGGAAAGCAGCTGCGGTCATCCCCCTCTTCAAAGGGGGGGGGGGGGGACACTCTTGACCCAAACTGCTACAGACCTATATCTATCCTACCCTGCCTTTCTAAGGTCTTCGAAAGCCAAGTCAACAAACAGATTACCGACCATTTAGAATCCCACCACACCTTCTCCGCTATGCAATCTGGTTTCAGAGCTGGTCATGGGTGCACCTCAGCCATGCTCAAGGTCCTAAACGATATCTTAACCGCCATCGATAAACAATAGTGTGCAGCCTTATTCATTGACCTGGCCAAGGCTTTCGACTCTGTCAATTACCACATCCTCATCGGCAGACTCGACAGCCTTGGTTTCTCAAATGATTGCCTCGCTTGGTTCACCAACTACTTCTCTGATAGAGTTCAGTGTGTCAAATCGGAGGGTCTGTTGTCCGGGCCTCTGGCAGTCTCTATGGGGGTGCCACAGGGTTCAATTCTTGGACCGACTCTCTTCTCTGTATACATCAATTATGTCGCTCTTGCTGCTGGTGAGTCTCTGATCCACCTCTACGCAGATGACACCATTCTATATACTTCTGGCCCTTCTTTGGACACTGTGTTACCAAACCTCCAGACGAGCTTCAATGCCATACAACTCTCCTTCCGTGGCCTCCAATTGCTCTTAAATACAAGTAAAACTAAATGTATGCTCTTCAACCGATCGCTGCCTGCACCTGCCCGCCTGTCCAACATCACTACTCTGGACAGCTCTGACTTAGAATATGTGGACAACTACAAATACCTAGGTGTCTGGTTAGACTGTAAACTCTCCTTCCAGACTCACATCAAACATCTCCAATCCAAAGTTTAAATCTAGAATTGGCTTCCAATTCCGCAACAAGGCATCTTTCACTCATGCTGCCAAACATACCCTTGTAAAACTGACCATCCTACCAATCCTCGACTTCGGTGATGTCATTTACAAAATAGCCTCCAATACCCTACTCAATAAATTGGATGCAGTCTATCACAGTGCCATCCATTTTGTCACCAAAGCCCCATATACTACCCACCACTGCGACCTGTACGCTCTCGTTGGCTGGCCCTCGCTTCATACTCGTCGCCAAACCCACTGGCTCCAGGTCATCTACAAGACCCTGCTAGGTAAAGTCCCCCCTTATCTCAGCTCGCTGGTCACCATAGCAGCACCCACCTGTAGCACGCGCTCCAGCAGGTATATCTCTCTGGTCACCCCCAAAACCAATTCTTCCTTTGGCCGCCTCTCCTTCCAGTTCTCTGCTGCCAATGACTGGAACGAACTACAAAAATCTCTGAAACTGGAAACAGTTATCTCCCTCACTAGCTTTAAGCACCAGCTGTCAGAGCAGCTCACAGATTACTGCACCTGTACATAGCCCATCTATAATTTAGCCCAAACAACTACCTCTTTCCCTACTGTATTTATTTATTTTGCTCCTTTGCACCCCATTATTTCTATCTCTACTTTGCACATTCTTCCACTGCAAATCAACCATTCCAGTGTTTTACTTGCTATATTGTATTTACTTCGCCACCATGGCCTTTTTTTGCCTTCACCTCCCTTATTTTACCTCACTTGCTCACATTGTATATAGACTTATTTTTCTACTGTATTATTAACTGTATGTTTGTTTTACTCCATGTGTAACTCTGTGTTGTTGTATGTGTCGAACTGCTTTGCTTTATCTTGGCCAGGTCGCAATTGTAAATGAGAACTTGTTCTCAACTTGCCTACCTGGTTAAATAAAGGTGAAATAAAAAATATATAACAGATAATACACTATATATACAAAAGTATGTGGACACGCCTTCAACTTAGTGGATTCGGCTATTTCAGCCACACTCGTTACTTAAAATCGAGCACACTGCCATACAATCTCCATAGACAAACATTGGCAGTAAAATGGCCCATACTGAAGAGCTCAGTGACTTTCAACGTGGCACCATCATAAGATGGTCAGTTCGTCAAATTTCTGCCCTGCTAGAGCTGCCCTGGTCAACTGCAAGTGCTGTTAACATGAAGTGGAAATGTCTAGGAGCAATAACGGCTCAGCCGCAAAGTGGTGGGCCACACAAGCTCACAGAATGGGACTGCCGAGTGCTGAATCGCATAAAAAATAGTCTGTCCTCGGTTGTAACACTCACTACCGAGTTCCAAACTGCTTCTGGAAGTAATGTCAGCAAAATAACTGTTCGTCGGGAGCTTCATGATATTGGTTTCTATGGTCCGAGCAGCCGCACACAAGCCTAAGATCAACATGCGTAATGCCAAGTGTCAGCTGGAGTGGTGTAAAGCTCGCCGCCATTGGACTCTGGAGCAGTGGAAACGTATTCTCTGGAATGATGAATCACGCTTCACCATCTGGCAGTCCGATGGACGAATCTGGGTTTGGCGGATGCCAGGAGAACGCTACCTGTCTAATGCATAGTGCTAAGTTTGGTGGAGGAGGAATAATGGTGTGGGTTGTTTTTTCGTGGTTCGGGCCCTTAGTTCCAGGGTCAAGGGAGTTCCAGTAAAAGGTAACTCCATATTAATGGCCATGATTTTGGAATGAGATGTTCGACGAGCAGGCATCCACATATTTTTGGTCATGTAGTGTATTTGGCTACCTCAAAGATGGTTGATGAATGAAGATAGTTCACTCAGGCCGTTTACCGTTGAAAAAAATGTGTGAGTTCCGGTCTCCTTAACGCGGTGGGTCTTCCAAAGACACCAATGCAATATCAGCTGGGTCTGGTTTACTTAGTTCATTGACTCTCATTGAACCAGAAAAAAACTGGTGTGTCTCGCTTCCTGTTCCGTCTCTCACTATAGCCTACACTTGGCTGTCTGAGCCATGGAGCAAATTAAAATAGGGGGTGCAAATCTAATGTTTTTTCACCTCCACTTTTTTTACCAGCAAATGTATCATAATCCATTGGATAATTTGTCCAATTTCACTTATTTTTTAGCTAGTCTGAATGAAAAAATATATGACCATTTTATAAATAGTAAAATTGTGTGATATGATTGCATTTTAGAACCCCCTCTCCACTCAAGATGAATGGTTTTGAGAGTCTGATAAACGTCAACCCTCAACATGTCAACAACTCGTAGGCATGGTTTACCTGAGACTCATCTCTTGACAATAATCATTTTCACCTAACTTACAATTTCTTAACTGAAATGGTGCTCACATAACATGCATTCGCTAGCTAAGGGTAGCATGCTAGCTAGTTACATTGCTAGCTAGTTACATTGACAGCTGTCAGTTGGTGCCTTATTTGTTGTTATTTCTCTGCTAAATGTGGAAATCACCACAACGTTCCCACACCCAAATCCTGAATATGCATAAAGGCACCTGCTGCGCATGCTTCAGTTCGGCTGGTGTCTAGGTGACCCGAACGAGTGTGCTTGCACTCCCTTAATGGTGCACTATGCAGAAATCGCTCCACCATTTCCTGGTTGCCAAAATTCTAATAGTTTGTCTAATTTCAGTTTGTGGCAAAACAAGCATGTATAGTGTACCACCTAAGCCGCTGTGAAATATATTTTACATAACCAATAATATTGGTAGCAAAAGACGCAAAAACTAAACTTAAGAATGGGAAGCATAGAAATAGCGCATATAGGACAGATTTACCGCTTCTTAGACTTGCTTTCAAGGAGAATGATAGATCTATTTCTGTGAATTTGGTCTGGTCGCCCAAAAAGTTACATATTGCAGCTTTAAAAGACAGCTTGAAAAACGAGAAAAAGGGGCAATTGTACTCCATTTTGAGATGCTGTAGCCACTTCCTCAAAATAGTCAGAATTAATCTAAGATAACTCAAGAAATCTGTCATTCATTTTGACGTTTTTGCCGAGGAGATCTTAATCGCGGAATTTTACATCTAACGGTATTTCTTCATGAAAACAGGTAGTCTTTTGTTGAATGACAACAGACTGGTCAACAGTAGGGATTCTTCAATCACCGATGAATGGGCGTAGACTTCGGCTACCAACTTTGGCTTTCCTCTAAATGTTTCTGTGTGCCTGAACAGCCCAAAAAGAACTTACTGAAGTCCAAAATGAACAAACATCACAAAATGTTGTCATATACACAAATTCTTCCAAACTGTTTCGGCTGGAAAGCATGCGGACGGACACCTTTAGTACCCTGCGTCAGCAGAGATTTGGATATATACACTACCAGTCAAAAGTTTGTTTAATTCTTTTTACCATTTTCTACATTGTAGAATTATAGTGAAGACATCAAAACTATGAAATAACACATGGAATCATGTAGTAGCCCAAAAAGTGTTAAACAAATCAAAATATATTCTTCAAAGTAGCCACCCTTTGCCTTGATGACAGCTTTGCACACTCTTGGCATTCTCTCAACCAGCTTCATGAGGAATGCTTTTCCAATTGTCATGAAGGAGTTCCCACATGCTGAGCAATTGTTGGCTGCTTTTCCTTCACTCTGTGGTCCAAGGTCATCTGATGGAACACTCCATCACTCTTCGTGGTCAAATAGCCCTTACACAGCCTGGAGGTGTGTTTTGGGTCATTGTCCTCTTGAAAAACAAATGAGTCCCACTAAGCGCAAACTAGATGGGATGGCGTATCGCTGCAGAATGCTGTGGTAGCTATGCTGGTTAAGTGTGCCTTGAATTCAAAATAAATCACAGACAGTGTCACCAGCAAAGCACCCCCACACCATCACACCACCTCCTCCATGCTTCACGGTGGGAAACACACATGCGGAAATCATCCGTTCACCTACTCTGCATCTCACAAAGACACGGCAGTTAGTACCAAAAATCTCAAATTTGGACTTTTCAGACCAAAGGACAGATTTCCACCGGTCTAGTGTCCATTGCTGATGTTTCTTGGCAAAAGCAAGTCTCTTCTTCTTATTGGTGTCATTTAGTAGTGGTTTCTTTGCAGAAATTCGACCATGAAGGCCTGATTCACGCAGTCTCCTCTGAACAGTTGATGTTGAGATGTGTCTGTTACTAGAAAATAGTAAAAATAAAGGAAAATCCTGGAATGAGAAGGTGTGTCCTAACTTTTGACTGCTATTGTATGTCTCCACCCTAACAATGGTCGTTGTCCACAGAGCAGAACGGCGGGCTGTCAAGCTCCCACCTATTCCTCTCTTTGGATTGGTGGATACATCTAATTATTTTAATACTTTTTAAAATATTCGATGAGGGGTGTTTGTCAACCGCCTGTATTCAATGGAGAGAGATGCTATGCTACTAGCCATATGTCATATATATGCATAGCCATCTCGAGACAACTTCAATATAAAGTGTTTTTTTCTCAAAGTTGCCGGGATGTCACGTGTCCTACTTATATCAGTACAAATTTGACACTCTCTCATTGACCTCCATTCAAAAACTCCTCGCTTGGTGAGCGAAATAAATAAAACACCACCACCCGCTGGAGAAGACACATTTTTGACCCAATTGTCCCTCGCTTCGCCTCTTCCTCTCCGGCGTCAGTCTTCGAGGTGTTTACCACAGACCTTATTTTTAGCATAAATAAAAATCCATGAATTTTCCCATAGGCTTTGTTCAACGAACCATGGCGGAGTTAGTGCCTGCAAAAATACAGCATTACTATTTCTCTCTAAAGGTGAGGCAACTTCCTCTGAGGTGAGCGTTTAACCGAGTTTACCACTCTAAACACGTTGACAGGTTATTAGCATTTTTGCTAGCTAGTTAGCATGCTAGCTCTGTTCTTTCAAGTGGTTTTTCAGTTAGCCACTTAGCTAACCTTTCTGACTGATATGTTTGTATCTTAGCCAACCTGTTAATGTCATCAATGCCAGTAAATGTATTACGTTTAACTAGTTAAGCCATTTCTGTTACATTGCTATGTTTAATTTCTATACGGCTGTAAAGTGATTCAGTCACTAGCCTCAAACCTGCTGTAAAGTAGTTTAGCTCATCTACCGTCTGTATTGTAATTCTGTACTTACCTCCTATTTACCTTATTTGGATCATACCTCCATGTTCTTCCATTGCAATTCTGTAACATGTTATATGCAGCTATCCTGTATATTGACCCTTTTCTATATGCCCTGTGTTTCCACTGTTTCACACTTCTCCACATTATTAAACCTGCCAATTGCAACACATGCCTGTTCCTTGGAGGAAGTAGTGTGGTTAAGAGTTTAGCTTGCTGTTTAGTTGAACAAGCGCTCAATCGTTAAAGTGAGAACAGAACAGCAAGAGAGACAGAAACAGTGAGAGAGAGACTAAGAAAAATAGATCTCTCCATGGTGCTCAAGTAAGTAAGCAGTCCTACACTCAGAACACACACACACACACACAGGTAGGTAAGTTAATGTCCACTCAGCAGTGGGGTCAGATTCAGTAAGTCTCAAATATCATCATAGTCGCGGAACCCTAAACCTCGTTAATAAAACATGAGTGTTGATTGGCCAGAGAAGCACTAGTGCAGTCATGTGATAGGACACAGCTCTGGTGTCCTGCTGTCACACCTGGGCTGAAAGCAGGTGAGGTGTTTGTGGGATCTAGAGTGGAATTGGACAAACCCCTCTAACAAAACAATGCTGTATCTAGATAATAAACACAGAACATCTGTTTATACTGCCCAGGACTGTCTGTAAAAAGGTCTATACTGTTGTCCTTCATTCTATTGCCCTGGCCTCTCTGTCTCTCCTTATTGCTGCTGGTCGATGTGGCATTTACTGGTCAGGCTATTGGGGGACAGCTCTTGTATCTGTGATGGTATCCTATTCACAACCTTCTGATCCCAAGGGAGAAACGCAGAACAGATAACTGTCTAATAGAGAGAGCCAGAGAGTGTAGGACGCCGTCATCATGTCTTACCCAGGTTGGATGAAGCTCGTCCCTGTGCAGCTCTGTCCTGCAGCTCCTCCGCTATGTCCAGCTGCTGCTGGTGGTACTGGCCTGCCCTCTCCAAGTCCTGGAGAACATATGGAGAGTTATGCTGTGTGTGTGTGTGTGTGTGTATCAGTGCTTGACTTGTGATGAAAAAGGTGCAGTAGTCTTTTTTCAAGCCGCTCCCATTAGACTATGTTCGCAAAACATTTCCAAATGACATTATGCCATAGCGACCTCTGATTAGTCACTGTTAAGGGTTCGTACACATTTTTGACAGATGGATTTTTAACCAAATTTCCATGACCAATAATTGGTGGCGTCTCTATGTATCCTCCATTAAAAATGCATGAATGTGGTATTGACGCTAGAAGGCTGCTGTAAATGTTAGTCAACAGAGAGATGTGCTGAAGGGTAGGCCTAATTCTGATCATGGCTGACATGTAGATTTTTAAGTGATTGATAATATATTTTAAAAGGAAAACACAATACACCAGATTCACAGAATAGCAGCAAATAAACGTCAACAAAGCGGAATCAGGATATGAATGCCCACTTTTATTTGCTACTCAATGGAGAGCCCGCCTTCATTACACTTTGATCAACTTTTTATTTATTTTTTAGAATCTATGTCTGAATCCGGGCCGGTGATAATCCACTTTGTTTAAAACCTTTCCTCAATAGGGGGGAGCTATTTTCACTTTGTAAAAAATCGTTCCCAAATTAAACTGCCTCGTACTCAATTCTTGCTCGTACAATATGCATATTATTATTACTATTGGATAGAAAACACTCTAGTTTCTAAAACCGTTTGAATTATATATGTGAGTAAAACAGAACTCATTTTGCAGCAAACTTCCTATCAGGAACTGAAAAATCTGAAATCGGGGGCTCTGTTACAGGGCCATCCTATTAATTTGCATGAAATCTATGGGTCTACATGCACTGCATACGCCTTCCACTAGATGTCAATAGGCAGTGAAAGGTGGAATGGGGTGTATAGCTCTATCTGAGGCCGAACAAGACCTTTTGGAATGACGCGACCACTCTTTCCTTTATTCAGCATGGCGCGAAAGGGACCCCTGGATTGCGTTCTGAAAAGCTTTCGTTATAGACGTTAGATATCTCCGGCTCTGATTTTATTTGATATATGTGTTAACATCATAAACTAGTTATTTTAAACCGACTTATATCAGTTTATTGCGATTTTCTGGATTTGCTTTTTTTTGCGTTATGGTGAGTTGGACACTGCTGCGCCACATGGCTAGCATTGGCTGCTAATTCTACAGATGAAGAGGGCATTCTACAACCAAACAACGATTATTCTGGACAAAGGACCCCTTGTACAAGATTCTGATGGAAGATCATCAAAAGTAGGAACCATTTATGATGTTATTTTGTATTTCTGTCAAATGTGTCGTCGTATTTTGGGCGCTGATTTTGGGCGCTGTCTCGTTATAACGTAGGCTGTATGTCGTACTAAAATTATTTTAAAAAATCTAACACAGCGGTTGCATTAAGAACTAGTGTATCTTTCATTTGCTGTCCAACCTGTATTTTTTAGTAAAGTTTATGATTAGTTATTTGATTAGGATTAGGTGAGTGTCAGAAATATATCCGGATAATTTTGTGCAGTTTGGCTACGTATTCACATTGTTCAACCACGAATTGTACCCGCTAAACATGCACATTTTCGAACAAACCATATATGTATTGTGTAATATGATGTTATAAGACTGTCATCTGATTAAGTTTATGAAGGTTAGTGAAATAATTAATATCTTTTGCTGGTTTTGTCGCTATCGCTACCGTTGCCTTGAATCAATGCTGTTGTGTGGTTGGATATTGTAGTAAGCTAATATAATGCTATATTGTGTTTTCGCTGTAAAACACTTAAAATATCTGAAATATTGGCTGGATTCACAAGATGTTTGTCTTTCATTTGCTGTACACCATGTATTTTTCATAAATGTTTTATGATGAGTATTTAGGTATTTCACGTTGCTCTCTGTAGTTATTCTAGCTGCTTTGGTGAGATTTGTGATGGTGGCTGCAATGTAAAACTATGATTTATACCTGAAATATGCACATTTTTCGAACAAAACATATGCTATACAATAAATCTGTTATAAGACTGTCATCTGATGAAGTTGTTTCTTGGTTAGTGACTATTTATATCTTTATTTGGTCGAATTTGTGATAGCTACCTATGCGGTAAAACAATTGTGAAAATATGCGGTTGGGTCTTTTGCTATCGTGGTTAGCTAATAGAAATACATATTGTGTTTTCGCTGTAAAACATTTTAAAAATCGGAAATGATGGCTGGATTCACAAGATGTGTATCTTTCATCTGGTGTCTTGGACTTGTGATTTCATGATATTTAGATGCTAGTATTTACTTGTGGCGCTATGCTAGGCTCTACTAGTCAGCTTTATTACTGATGAGGGTGCTCCCGGATCCGGGATGAGTACCAAGTAGAAGTTAATATAGGAGCCGCTATGCAGTTCCCCAAAAACTGGAGGTGCTTTTACGGCGCACTGGTTAAGCACTGGTGTGTATATCTTTGTGTATACAGTTGGTGTGTGTGGTCTACTACCTGCATGCAGCGAGCAGCATGTCCCAGGCCGGCGTAAGCCCTCATCTGTATAGTCCTGTCCTCCAGCTCCTGAGCCAGCTGCAGCACCAGGGTGTGGTAGGACACTGCCTTGTCAAAGTCTCTCTGGCTGTGGTGGGCACTGCCCAGGTTACTGTACGCCCGCGCCTCCTCAGGACCATTACCCAGGGTCTGCAGATCACATCAAAGAATATACAGTTAAAGTCGGAAGTTTAAATAGAGAGTCATTAAAACTAGTTTTTCAACCACTCCACAAATTTCTTGTGAACAAACTATAGTTTTGGCAAGTCGGTTAGGACATCTACTTTGTGCATGACACAAGTAATTTTTCCAACAATTGTTTACAGACAGATTATTACAGTTATAATTTACTGTGTCAAATATTCGAGTGGGTCAGAAGTTTACATACACTAAGTTGACTGCGCCGTTAAACAGCTTGGAAAATTCCAGAAAATGATGTCATGGCTTTAGAAGCTTCTGATAGGCTAATTGACATAATTTGAGTCAATTGGAGGTGTACCTGTAGATGTATTTCAAGGCCTACCTTCATACTCAGTGCCTCTTTGCTTGACATCATGGGAAAATCAAAAGAAATCAGCCAAGACCTCAGAAAAAAATTGTAGACCTCCACAAGTCTGGTTCATCCTTGGGAGCAATTTAAAAACGCCTGAAGGTACCACGTTCATCTGTACAAACAATAGTACGCAAGTAGAAACACCATGGGACCACGTAGATGTCATACCTCTCAGGAAGGAGACGTGTTCTGTCTCCTAGAGATGAACATACTTTGGTGTGAAAAGTGCAAATCAATCCCAGAGCAACAGCAAAGGACCTTGTGAAGATGCTGGAGGAAATAGGTACAAAAGTATCTATATCCACAGTAAAACGAGTCCTATATCAACATAACCTGAAAGGCCGCTCAGCAAGGAAAAAGCCACTGCTCCAAAACCGGCCCCAAAAAAAACAGACTACGGTTTGCAACTGCACATGGGGACAAAGATTGTACTTTTTGGAGAAATGTCCTCTGGTCTGAAGAAACAAAAATAGAACTGTTTGCCATAATTACCATTATGTTTGGAGGAAAAAGGGGGCGGCATCAAGCACAGGGTGGCAGCATCATGTTGTGGGGGTGCTTTGCTGCAGGAGGGACTGGTGCACTTCACAAAATAGATGGCATCATGAGGCAGGAAAATGATGTGGATATATTGAAGCAACATCTCAAGACATCAGTCAGGAAGTTAAAGCTTGGTCGCAAATGGGTCTTCCAAATGGACAATGACCCCCAGCATGCTTCCAAAGTTGTGGCAAAATGGCTTAAAGACAACAAAGTCAAGGTATTGGAGTGGCCATCACAAAGCCCTGACCTCAATCCCATAGAACATTTGAGGGCAGAACTGAAAAAGCATGTGCGAGCAAGGAGGCCTACAAACCTGACTCAGTTACACCAGCTCTGTCAGGAGAAATGGGCCAAAATTCACCCAACCTATTGTGGGAAGCTTGTGGACCTGAAACGTTTGTCCCAAGTTAAACAATTTAAAGGCAACGCTACCAAATACTAATTGAGTGTATGTAAACTTCTGACTCACTGGGAATGTGATATAAGAAATAAAAGCTTAAATAAATAATTCTCTCTACTATTATTCTGACATTTCACATTCTTAAAATAAAGTGGTGATCCTAACTGAGCTAAGACGGCATTTTTACTAGGATTAAATGTCAGGAATTATGGAAAAACTGAGTTTAAATGTATTTGGCTAAGGTGTATGTAAACTTCTGACTTCAACTGTAAATGTTGATTTTATTCCATGCCTTTAACACAATACACGGAGAAAAGATTAGATGGATGAAAATATAAAGAAGTGAGTGAAATGAAAAACCGATCGAGAGAAAAATCATTGGAATTTCAGTTCACTTCCTGAATTGTAAAATAATTGACCCCAACCATGGTGCATGCAAACGTGTGTTTGTATGTATGCGTGTGTGGTTCTTCATTAGTTAAATACCTTAGCTATATCCAGGTGTTGCTGGTGACACTGCATAGCGTTGGTGAAGTCTCCCAGTGCGGTGTAGACAGCGCCCATGTTGCCCAGCTGGCGAGCCTCTGACAGCGGGCACTGGGTCTGCCGTGCCAACAGCACACACTGCTTATGGCTGGCCAGGGCATTAGGATAGTCCGCTATCGCTGTGTACACATGGCCAAGGCTGCTCAGCGCAGCGGACGCAGCCTAGAGACAAACACACACACACTCATTAGATTTGTCCTCAGCCCTGGCATTCAAACCGGCAACCCTCTGGTGACTGCCCCGCCTCTCTAACCTTGAGGCTACCATCCCACCACATTAACACTGCCACAGGAGGCATCTTAGAAAGACACACACGCACACACACACACACACGATCTAAAGAAAACGAAACACAGTAGGAAAGATGAGGTGTATAATGATGTGTGTGTTTGAAGAACCTCAGGCTGTGGACCTGCGGTGTCGACTGGAGAGGAGACTCAATAACCATGTCACAGTCACACCTCAATGTCCTCCGCAATAAACACACACACACACACACTGCTTTCATTAGAATGGACTTGTTCAAGCACCAATTCGTCTTGGTGACAGGTGTCTTATCGATTTGACATCTAGGATGCCTTTTAATGACTCTAAGCTCGGACACAGCTGTCCTCTACACACGCTAAAACACACACACACACACACATTGCATAGCATATTCAGAATGCGCATAAACAAGGTTAACATACTGAAAGGCGAGTTTCGTACAATACTAAACAAACAAGAAACATTGAATAACATATACAACGACATGTGAACACACAGCATAACCATACAGCTGTACTGACATTCACACAGCCAGGTCTGCAAGGTGTACATTCAAGTTCACCATAATACAGAGACTTGCTTCTCATTCCTCCTCAATGTATTTCAGTCATGAACAGTGAGTGGTGCAGCTCAAGAGCAGACTTTGTTACATTGTCACATTGCTCTGACTGAGAGCAACTCCGCATGGCTCCTGAATAGAAGAAGGGGAAAGAGAAGGAGAAGTACACGATGGAGCGCTCTCACACACACACACACACACACACACACCTCTCTGTCCTTGAGTTTCATGGCGAGGACCAGCTGATGTCTGTGATTGGTCAAAGCCTCCCTGTAGTTGACCTTGGAGAAGTAGGCAGAGCCTAGGTTCCCGTGAGCTCGGCACTCGCCTGATTGGTCACCTGGGAAGACATGATAATAAGGTGGGTGTGGACATAAGGCTTCTTAGACTGTGTTAAATGTTCCAATTCATTTGGGTCTGAAGCCTGCAGATTTCTGCGAATACATGATGTAGTGGAGGTGGTTCAGTGAACTACAGTCACATGATGAGTAACCTGATGACCATTGTTAGCTCACATAGCAAATGCCTTGTCTTCCACACAGTGGGTTATCACAGTCTTAAGTCACATGTACAGCGACATCTGTCTCTCCACCCATACCTAGGTGTGTGTATGCGTGCAATTGTGTGTGTGAAAGCAATTGTGAGTGTGTGTATGTGCGTTTCAAGTGGTGTTGTCACATGCACAGGATACAGCAGGTGTAAAACAGTACAGTGAAATGCTTGCGAGCTCTGTGTGGGTGTGTGTGTGTGTGTGTACCTAGCGTCTTGGCCACCTCCAGGTCTTGCTGCATGTATCCTGTGCTCTTCTCTGCGTTGCCTAGCGACCAGTAGGCTGAGCTAAGAGCAGAGAACACTGAACCTCGGAGCTTCAGAAAGAACAGAGAAGAAAGAAGAAACTCAATGATCATCACGCACACATAGAAACACACACACACACACACACACACACACACACACACACACACACACACACACACACACACACACACACACACACACACACACACACACACACACACACACACACACACACAAGCTGCCTTGCCTTCAGAGAGCATGTGCCAATCTTTAGCCCCGCCTCCAGGACCACCACTGAGGCGCCGTGGTAACCAGCGGTCAGCAGCTCCTGACCAATCACACACACCACCACGAACGGACTCTTGTCCAGCTTCATCCTCTGCAGCTGATGGTAGGTGGGTTCTAGAGAGTCTACGGGAGACACACATACACAGCTATAGAAATGCATTTATTAATGTATACATTTGTTTTTGTAATGTTTATTCTATTACCAACACCTTAATGCTTACTTTTAATTGATATTATGTAAGCTAAACATAAAAATAAAGTATATTTTTAAAAAGTTATAATGTTACTGTCCCCACTACAACAACAAAATAGTTAAATACATGTCATTTTGTCCTTGAAACATTTAATTTCAATATAATTTATACATTCCTATGGAGGAATGCTTCTTCTGGAGAGTGCCGATATGGCCAACCACCGGCTTCAAAGCCTCTCACTGGCCAATACATAGCATCAACAATTTATTTCATTGACTGTACCACAGAACGATCAACTATTGAGAGAACAAGGAATTTACAGAGGATAGACACTGTGGAGGATCGAATGATGAGCTTCAGGGTATACACTTTCTTTCATCTATTTCTCTCTCTCTATTCATCTGTCAATCCATTCTCTTCCTTCTTCTCTTGTTCTCCTGCCTTTCTTCTTTTACTTATTCCTCTTGAACTGTGTACCTCACAAATCCTATTTTCTTTCGACCAACTTAAGTGGCCTTTTCTATTCAAAACTTTGTAAGCATTCAACTTTCCAGCTGAAATATTACATTTCATAAAAATATTATGTAAATATCCTAAAACAAAAATATACACAAATAATACAGTATCTGATGAAATTGCTTTAGAAAAGGGGAGGAGACAGGGATGTCCTCTCTCCCCACTCCTGTTTGCACTGGCAATTGAACCGCTTGCAGAAACAATTTTACAGGACCCAAACGTAACAGGTATCAGTATTGGTACATTTAACATTTACATTTAAGTCATTTAGCAGACGCTCTTATCCAGAGCGACTTGGTAAACATGAATGTAAACTAAACTTATTTGCTGACAATCTTCTGATATACCTGACTAAAACTTAAAATTCAATGCCCCCCCCATTTTTGTAATACTTAAAAATTTCAGGATTTAACATTATGGAAATAATGGCAATAGGGAGAATAACAACTATAGCAATCCTTTAAGTGGACCACAACAAATATTAAATACTTAAGATGCTTAAGTGGCAACAAACAACAAATATCTAAAGATAACTTTATCCCATTACTCAACAACATGAAAGCAGATCTAATTAAATGGAACAATCTCCTCATAAATCTTACAGGTAGAATAAACCTTTTTAGAATGGCATGGCTCCCAAAGTTTTTACATTTATTTTTGGTGATACCAATTACCCCACCGAAGAAGTTATTTAAAAAAGTATACTCGGCCAAAACAGACATCATATGGGCAAATAAAACTTGTAGAATAAATAGGAAAGTTTTACATGTCCCTAAAGCTGAGGGTGGTTTAAACCTACCAGATTTGGAATCATTTCAACTAGCAACCCACGGCTTTTACTTGTGACATATTGTTAAATGCACTAAAGAGGAACAATGGGTACATATTGAAGATGCGCATGCTCATCCCCAGAGTGTTTTCACGTGTCTGTTTTTAAAGCATGGAGCTAAGAACATTAACAACTTCCTAGTTAAAATGTAAATAAATATAATCGGAAATGTAATCTACGTAATCCACAAAAGGCCATAAACAATAACTAGTAATGCTGCATACTCCAAGAAAGGTTAAAATCTCACCTTTCTGGTAAAAACTTGTTATAAATTGCTGTGGTGTAGTCACTTTTGAGGAAACAAGCTCAAGTACACAGTACAAATATGATAAAATATGAAAATAAGAAACATTTTCTTGTTCACTAAAACTGTATAACTAAGGCTTGAAATTACTTGTTTTTTTCTAAATATAGTATAATAAATGTATAAAATGACTAACTATAAGATTTCACCTTCCTTAACTGTAAAATACATATTTGTATATTTAGTGTTAGAGAAAATGTGCATATTTTCTAAAGGTCTTTCTTGATCAAAACATCTGCCCCATAGCTGTGAACATCTCAGAGCTATAGCTTGGCTTCCTGAACTCGTTAGGAAATCACCTTTCATCTCATATTAATCTTGGACGTCTATGACAAACAGTGTTTTTAGTTGAACATTTATTAATTATTTTACATTATTGGCTATAAATCGATCTCTGTGATGTAGTGACTGTGCTGTAGGGTTCAGCCAGGAGTTGATGGACAGTCAGAAGAGCGAAGTAAATGGTACGAGGAACATCCCAGCTTCAAGTGGTGTCAGATTTCACATCCTGCTTCACACAGGCAGAAGAGACACACCCGTTGTTAATTTGTAAATCAGGAGGTCCTGGAACACATAGTGAGCGTGAGAGGGGGGGTTATCTGGGGGGCTCATGAGAAAAAAAAAGTGACAAACACAATGTAGCAGCACAGCAGACGGAGTAAACAGCCAAGTATCCTACTATCTATGGTGGTGTAACGGACAGCGCTCTCCAAGGTGCTGATTACGTCACTGCAGAACACCCATCATAAGTAGGCTATAGCCTATAGCATGCCCACATACTCGAGTATAGCTGTGGGGCTTACAAGTCCGAATTTCTTATAAGCCTAATTTTCAAGACATCAATGTACAGCGACATTTTTAGACGTCACAACAGAACACCTGCCATATGCATATGCACACATACTCAGCTGTGGGCAGTGCTTAATTTGAGATGGATCCTGGCCCCTCTCAGATTTGACTTAGTTCGCTCTGGCACCTATTTGTGCGGTTCCAGTACCTCTCGCGGCATGATTTATTAATTGTTTCACTATTTGAACTGTAAACATTCTAATAAAACCAATCAGAGTTAAATCAAGTTGCTTCCTCCCGTATTTCTCCCGTCCCCCCAGAAAAAACATTACATAAAATTGCGGGGATCCTTCTGTGTAATCATCCTATCCTGCCACACTGTTTCCAGACCTGCTCTCTCATTTGTACATAGAGGTTATGGGGAAGGCCGGTGGGGTAAGTAACTGATCTTGGCACAGGTCTTGTCTTGGTAGTGGTGGTCAGCTAGTGAAGAGGTCCCTTATACTCCTGTGTCCGTGAGAATCAGGGCTACCACTCAATGCAAGCCAATTTAATCTATGGTGTCCACATATCGATTTATAAATATCGGTCGGGACCGGTACTAGAACCACACAGGTCCTCAAAACAGTGGACTTCACATCTAAGAGGTTTTAAGGACACTATAACAACATGGAAGAAAATGAAATGGATTCTACAAGAACCAATATCACTCCCTAAAAACACACCCCTATGGAACAATCCTTGGATAGTGTCATGATGTTGGCAGTGGGGGTAGGTTTATGACAGTCATAAATACCTCTTTCCCCCCTTTTCCTTCTCCCTACTATAACTGATGTGACATAAGAAAACCCCTTGGTTAACATAGAGATTCTGGGAACATCAGAAGTGGGGGGAAATTAACTATATTCTGGTAATCCGACCAACTGAACATATGCGGTGGTACTTAAGGTATATTATGTCAGTTCGGTTGCCCTCTGACACATTCTCATCAATGATAGAATGACATAAGCTCTACTGTGGAAAGTCTAAACGTCAGAGGTATCGGATTCACATGGAATTGTTGTTTAATTCAAATGTTTGAATATGACATTATTTGTGAAGAGGTGAAATGTAATTTTAGATTCCAAATGAGAGATCTGGGCTTTCATAAGTTTTCCGCTGCTCACTGTGGCCCGCCCCTGTGAAGAGGCATGGGTTATAAACTTTTCAGACACACCCCTCTCCCTCCACTATAAAAGCCATTGACAAGAATATAACTTTCTGTTCCGGGTACGCTAGGACGACGATCCGGTGTCAGAGTGGTTCAGATAATAACTACAGAACTAAGCCAACAGCAGCATGGACTTTGGTTGTGAATGGTATGAACTTTGAACTCGTATTCACTACAGAAGGGATACCTCCTAGCCGTTGAGTTAGCAACAGCTGCTACAAACGTAGGTTAGGAAGGACAGTCAGAGTATCCCGTCTACTACACACAACGTTACTCCAACGTATCCAGTGACTACCAGAGACATTCTTCAAAGGACAGAGGACTCGGGTTGGCGATACGGTCTTCCATCTACCACCAACCTACTGAAGCGCAGCTCAGAGTAAATATTTATTGCATTTTCCTTTTCAAATGGGCGGTAATTTAGAATGCATAAGATACTGTATTTACGATAGCACAGCTTCGGCCCTGTCCCAGTCTCCCGCCCTTTCACCAACCCGCCCCTTTTCTTTGTGTAACAAGCTGTCATATCTATTCCGCCCGCTAGGGACGTTTTTCTGTATGACGTAATTTGTGATCAAGTTATGATTTCATTGTGTATGTGTGATTAGTTAGGTATTTAGTAAATAAATAATTAAACCCAATTTTGTATTGCTGATTCAACTTGTTAGCCAGGATTCTTGCAGATAACAAGGATTTACCACTTTCAGATGAGACTGAATAAAATGACGAATAAGGTGACTGCTATGGATGTAAACTATTACTAAATCTTTAAAAGTTTATTCGAAAGATAACAACTCTATAAATATTATTTCGTGGTGTCCCTCTCTAGTTAATTACATTCACATGATTAGTTCAATCAGGTAATATTAATTACGGAGAAATTATTTTATAGAATAGCATGTCATAGCAATTAATCTGCCATAGTCAAAGACACGACAATAGCTTTTCAGAATTCACCGATAAATTGGCTTTCATGGAAAACTAAAGGCATAGAAACCTTAAATGACACGGTAATAGGAAATACAATTATTTCCATGACAGAATTAAAAAGCAATTTTGGACCGACCAATGTAGACATTTTCAAATATATGCAACTTAAAAGTTTTATATCATGAAATTTCGACCTGAAAGCTTTTGGACATCAGAGCAATGCTGAGGGAATCCTATTTGAGTCAGAAACAGATACTCATATGATAAGTAAGATATACAAAACCTTGCAGTGATCGCTTAGAAAAAAATATGAACTATTGGAACCAAGCCTTAAAAATAAATGTTATAGGGCTTCCCGGGTGGGGCAGTGGTCTAGGGCACTGCATCGCAGCGCTAGCTGCGCCACCAGAGACTCTGGGGTTCGCGCCCAGGCTCTGTCGCAGCTGGCCGCGACCGGGAGGTCCGTGGGGCGACGCACAATTGGCCTGGCGTCGTCCGGGTTAGGGAGGGTTTGGCCGGTAGGGATATCCTTGTCTCATCGCGCACCAACGACTCCTGTGGCGGGCCGGGCACAGTGCGCGCTAACCGAGGGGGCCAGGTGCACGGTGTTTCCTCTGACACATTGGTGCAGCTGGCTTCCGGGTTGGAGGCGCGCTGTGTTAAGAAACAATGCGGCTTGGTTGCGTTGTGTTTCAGAGGACGCATGGCTTTCGACCTTCGTCTCTCCCGAGCCCGTACGGGAGTTGTAGCGATGAGACAAGATAGTAATTACTAACAATTGGATACCACGAAAATTGGGGCGAAAAGGGGGTAAAATGTAAAAAATAATAATAATAACTTATGCAGTAGGCACAAGACGGAGAGCGTGTTGGAACATAACAATGGCGTACTGTATATAGAGGGAGTAATCAGGGAAGTGATATGGTCCAGGTGTACCTGATGATGAGGCGCAGGTGTGCGTAATGAAGGGTTGTCAGGACCGGTGGTTAGTAAACCGGCCACGCCGGAGGGGAGGAGTGGGAGTAGACGTGACAACAGTTAACGAAAATCACCCGGATTACTCTCCCTTTATTCAGCCCTCAGTAGCCTCAGTCTTCAGGCAGTATTGGTTTTGTTGACGTTCAGTACACTACTCCTGTTTTGTTTATCTTCATGTTTGTTATTATCAAACTCACCTTCTGCACCTGCTTCCCGACTCTGTGCGTATACGTTATAGTACGCTCAATCCAGTATAAACTAAGGTATATCATTTATTATATAAGAGGCAAAATGCATAAATTCTACAGCACAATGGCAGAGTCATTTCTTAAGTGTAAAACTAATAAGACTCAATAATGCATGACTTCTGGGAGTGCTGTAAAGTCCAAAAGTTATGGGCAGAGTTAGAAAGCTGTCTATCAGAAGTTTTACTTATATTGAAGAAGTTATTACTTAAATACTGGAAGTAAAATGATACCCCAACGTTAAGAGAATGGAAGAATCAAATGCGTTATTGTTTAAATATTGAAAAAAATCTGGCTACAGACAGAAACAACTTAACACAATTTGTCATATGAGGTAGAGTCTTACAAGCATTAGAAACAACATTGGATGTGGATATGGTGGGAACATGTGGGTCTGAGCAAGTCAAATCAAATGTTATGTTTGTGGAAATGCATGATTTTGTCGATTTATTTTGTTTATTATTATTGATTTATTTTCTCTTCTTGTATCCTACTTTCTCTTCCTTCCTCATACACCTATCTCTCTTTCTCTTTTCTTTCTGCCATCTCTCCTTTTGTCTTTTCTCTTGGGGGCTTTGACACCTCCACATGTTAGCCCGGGGCGTACTGGGTATATAAAGAAATGATGGATTGTGGGCAAATGAAGGGATGATGACTACTAAAGGAATGATAATTCAGTTTGATTGAAGCTCCTCCATCTTACTCAGTTTCTTAAACACCCATGCTGTGTGTGTCTGTGTTTCACTCACTAATATAAGTGAAGCCGTCTGACTCAGTATGATGTCTCAAGAAGCAGCTTTAATTACACTATATCTTAGCTGAAAGCACATATTATAACCCTGAGTAAAACACACACAAATCCACATTCACACTCACGCGTAAACACAAACATGCAAAGACACACATCGCACCTCGTAGTGGGGACTTCATGGCAGCCTCAACCATGCCCACCAGTAGTTGGAGACTCTTGGGGTCCTGCGCCAGACCAGAGGCAAACGCTGCCAGGGCGTCGGCATGGCGACCAAGGTACTGCAGGGCCACACCCTGACGGAAGTATGCCTGATGGAGGGAGAAAGAGAGGGGAAGAGGGAGAATAAGTTAGAGGGAAAGAGAGGGGAAGAAGAAGGAGAAGTTAGAGGGGAAGAGAGGGGAAGGAGAAGTTAGAGGGGAAGAGGGAGGAGAAGTTAGGGGAAAAAGGAGGGAAATATTAGATATACTGGACATTCAACAGCTAGTCATCCTGTCATTTTGAGCTCTCATTTGGTAAAATAGATTGTACATGTATTCAACTATTTTTGTATGCATAAAAAGAAAGGAATTAAATAACTAATAAAATAATGTGTATTTTTAACAAGATTTTATAATAATACTGTTGAGAGGAAAACAGGAAACAATTAGCACTGCAGGACTACTGCTACTGACTGTGTGTGTGTGTGTGAGAATGCATCAGTCTATACTTCGAAGCTCCCCACCAATACTATAACGTACCAAATTCACAAAATCAGACAGACTCTTTCTGACAGCAGGTAGAGTCTGGATCCCTCCTCCCTCCCCCCTCCCCCTCCGATCTGTCAGTAAGTCTATTAGCATGTCTGGCAGCTCCCCCAGAACCCCATGAACCCCTACTTCCCTATGTGAAATAGCTATATCCCCTCTACCCCACAGGCCCACCTGCTGGAGGGACAGTTCAGGTAGAAGCAGACTGTTGCCGCGGTCCATCAGATTCATACCAGACCTGGAACAAGGAGTGTGTGCACAGAGGATGCGCGCTGGATGAACAAGATGCTTCAATTACCGCTCCCATTAATCAAGAACAGATGGCAACGCAATAGAGACAGAGAGCGAGAGAGAGGGAGAGAAGGACGTGAGCGAGGAGGGGAGAAGCCGGGAGAGAAGATGTGAGAGAGAGGTGTGAGAGAAAGGGGACGAAAGAGAGAGAGGCAAGGGGAGAGAGAGGTAGGAGAGAGGGAAAGCATGAGAGAAAATGAACACGAGAACGAGAGGAGATCAGAAAGAGCATGCAGAGCAGACAGACGACAGGTTAATGTGTGTGAGACAGGGACTGTGCGTCAGCTGCGAGGCACAACACTGGTACATGGTGCATAGCTTAATATCTACCACAACTCACCGTCTTACTGCTTCACCACACCAATACATCTCCCCATTACCTTAGTGCAGTAAAACGACACAGTGTATTGAAACCAATTGCAGCTGAGACCAACACAGAGTTACTCACAGTCTGAGAATGAATGACTGTGTATACTGTGTTAGCATTAGAGAGAAATAACAACAACAAGCATTGGAATACACGGAGTGATTCATACGATTAAATGTGAATAAATCATAGGAGAAGGCCAATGAGTGGACTAACACAGTACAGATGGAGTCAAATATATTGGCACCCTTGCACAATTCACTATTTCTGTGTTCACAAATGTATTTGTTTGATTTACAACTGCACATCTAAAACATCTAAACTGAAATTCTGAAATTCCGATTTTTCACTTCAAAGTCAAAAATAGCCTCTTGTTTGAGATCAAATGTTTTATATGAGGCAACAGTACAAAATGTAACCTTTTATTTTAGGATAGTTTCATACATATCTGTTTTTACGTTTAGAAGTGAAAGCACTTCATATACAGTGCATTCGGTAAGTATTGAGACCGCTTGATTTTTTTCCACATTTTGTTACGGTACAGCCTTATTCTAAAATGTATTAGATAAAAAAATCTGCACACAATACCCCATAATGACTAAGCGAAAACAGGTTTAGATTATATATTTTTTTTTAAGTATTCAGACCCTTTGCTATGAGACTATTGAGCTCAGGTGCATCCTGTTTCCATTGATCACCCTTGAGATGTTTCTACAACGATTGGAGTAATCCTGTAATAAATTCCATTGATTGGACAAGATTTGGAAAGGCACACACCTGCCTATATAAGGTCCCACAGTTGGTTGACAGTGCATGTCAGAGCAAAAACCAAGGCATGAGGTTGAAGGAATTGTCCGTAGAGCTCCGAGACAGGATTGTGTCAAGGCACAGTTCTGAGGAAGGGTACAAAAACATTTCTGCAGCATTGAAGGCCCCCATGAACACAGTGGCCTCCATCATTCTTAAATGGAAGAAGTTTGGAAACACCAAGACTCTTCCTAGAGCTGGCCACATAGCTAAACTAAGCAACCGGGGGAGATGGGCCTTGGTCAGGGAGGTAACGAAGAACTCAATGGTCACGCTGACAGAGCTCTAGAGTTCCTCTGTGGAGAGGAAGGACGATCATCTCTGCAGCACTCCACCAATCAGTCCTTTATGGTAGAATGACCAGACGGAAGCCACTCCTCAGTAAAAGGCACATGACAGCCCGCCTAGGGTTTGCCAAAAGGCACATAAAGGACTCTCAGACCATGAGAAACAAGATTCTCTGGTCTGAAGAAACCAAGATTGAACTCTTTGGCCTGAATGCCAAGCGTTAAGTCTGGAGGAAACCTGGCACCATCCCTATGGTGAAGCATGGTGGTGGCAGCATTATGCTGTAGAAATGTTTTTCAGCGGCAGGGACTGGGAGACGAGTCAGGATTGAGAGAAAGGTGAACGGAGCAAAGTCCCGAGAGATCCTTGATGAAAACCTGCTCCAGAGCGCTCAAGACCTCAGAATGGGGCGAAGGTTCACCTTCAACAGGACAACAACCCTAAGCACACAGCCAATACAACGCAGGTGTGGCTTCGGGAAAAGTCTCTGAATGTCTTTGAGTGGCCCAGCCAGAGCCCGGACTTGAACCCGATTAAACATCTCTGGAGCTTGAGAGGATCTGCAGAGAAGAATGGGAGAAACTCTCCAAATACAGTCGTGGCCAAAAGTTTTGAGAATGACACAAATATAAATTTTCACAGTCTGCTGCCTCAGTTTGTATGATGGCAAAATGCATATACTCCAGAATGTTATGAAGCGTGATCAGATGAAATGGAATTAATTGCAAAGTCCCTCATTGCATGCAAATTAACTGAATCTCAAAAAAACATTTCCAATGCATTTCAACCCAGCCACAAAAGGACCAGTTGACATCATGTCAGTGATTCTCTCGTTAACACAGGTGTGATTCTTGACGAGGACAAGGCTGGAGATCACTCTGTCATGCTGATTGAGTTCGAATAACAGACTGGAAGCTTCAAAAGGAGGGTGGTGCTTGGAATCATTGTTCTTCCTCTGTCAACCATGGTTGACTGCAAGGAAACACGTGCCGTCATCATTGCTTTGCACAAAAAGGGCTTCACAGGCAAGGATATTGCTGCCAGTAAGATTGCACCTAAATCAACCATTTATCGGATCATCAAGAACTTCAAGGAGAGTGGTTCAATTGTTGTGAAGAAGGCTTCAGGGTGCACAAGAAAGTCCATCAAGCGCCAGGACCATCTCCTAAAGTTGATCCAGCTGCGGGATCGGGGCGCCACCAGTACAGAGCTTGCTCAGGAATGGCAGCAGGCAGGTGTGAGTGCATCTGCACGCACAGTGAGGCGAAGACTTTTGGAGGATGGCCTGGTGTCAAGAAGGGGAGCAAAGAAGCCACTTCTCTCCAGGAAAAACATCAGGGACAGACTGATATTCTGTAAAAGGTACAGCGATTGGACTGCTGAGGACTGGGATGAAGTCATTTTCTCTGATGAATCCCCTTTCCGATTGTTTGGGGAATCCGGAAAAAAGCTTGTCCGGAGAAGACAAGGTGTGCTCTACCATCAGTCCTGTGTCATGCCAACAGTAAAGCATCCTGAGACCATTCATGTGTGGGGTTGCTTGTCAGTCAAGGGAGTGGGCTCACTCACAATTTTAGCTAAGAACACAGCCATGAATAAAGAATGGTACCAACACATCCTCCGAGAGCAACTTCTCCCAACCATCCAGGAACAGTTTGGTGACGAACAATGCCTTTTCCAGCATGATGGAGCACCTTGCCATAAGGCAAAAGTCGGGGAACAAAACATAGATATGTTGATAACATAGATATCCATGGTCAGGAAACTCCACAGACCTTAGTCCCATTGAGAACTTGTGGACAAACAAAACCCCACAAATTCTGACAAACTCCAAGCATTGATTATGCAAGAATGGGCTGCCATCAATCAGGATGTGGCCCAGAAGTTAATTGACAGCATGCCAGGGCCGATTGCTGAGGACTTGAAAAAGAAGGGTCAACACTGCAAATATTTACTCTTTGCATCAACTTAATGTAATTGTCAATAAAACCCTTTGACACTTATGAAATGCTTGTAATTATACTTCAGTATTCCATAGTAACATCTGACAAAAATATCTAAAGACACTGAAGCAGCAAACTTTGTGGAAAATAATATTTGTGTCATTCTCGAAACTTTTGTCCACGACTGTACAGCTGTGCCAAGCTTGCAGCATCATACCCAAGAAGACCCGAGGCTGTAATCAATGCCAAAAGTGATTTGATAAAGTACTGAGTAAAGAGTCTGAATACTTATGTAAATGTGATTTTTGCAAAAATTTTGAAAAACCGGTTTTTGCTTTGTCATTATGGGGTATTGTGTGTACTGTGGTATCCCATGAGCTCTACAATCCCGCTACGCACGGTGGCAGCAAAAGGTATCGCATGGGAGCTCTTCCATTTATTTAGCCGGGTGGGTATTCCACGGGAAATTCTGATGGACCAGGGCACTGCGTTCATGTTTCGTGTGATGAAGGATGTCTGCAATCTGTTATGAATCAAACATGTGAGGACCAGTGTGTACCATCCACAAACCTACGGGCTGGTGGAACGCTTCAATAAGACTATGAAACAGATGCTGAAAAAGGTCATTGAGAGAGACGGGAGGAACTGGGACCAGCTGCTACCCCAACTGATGTTTTCAGTGCGCGAGGTACACCAAGCATCCATGGGGTTCTCCCCCTTTGAGCTCCTGTATGGCCATCGGCCCCGCGGGCTGCTGGACCTAGCCAAGGAGGTCTGGGAAGAGCAGCCAATCCCCCTTCGCAGCGTAGTAGAACATGTGGAGGAGATGAGGGAGAGGATGACGGCGATTTGGCCAGTGGTGAGAGAGCACATGGCCCAGATGCAACGTGCCCAGGAGCGTGTCTAAAACTGGGGGGCCCAACCACAAGAGTTCCAACCCGGTGAGAAGGTCTTGTTGCTGATCCCTACCACGGAGAGTAAATTCCTGGCTACGTGGCATGGGCCCTACGACATCGTTGAGCGGGTAGGCGACGTCAACTATAAGGTCCGCCAACCGGGGCGGAGAAAACCCCTCCAGCTTTACCATGTGAATTTACTGAAGAAATGGAACGCACGCGAGGTGCTGTGCGTAACGTGGACCCGGCCACAGCAGGGCCCGCCCTTGATCGAAGTGGCAATGGGGGAAGATCTCAGCCCGACCCAACCACAGGAGCTCAGAGAGTTGGTCCAGCTGAATACGGCCGTGTTCTCCGAGGTGCCGGGGCGCACGGACCTCGTGGAACATCAGATCCACACCCTTCCGGGAGAAAAAGTGCGTAAACGGCCATACCGGATACAAGAAGCCCGGAGGGTGGCGGTCCAGCGGGAAGTGACAAAAAATTGAAATGGGGGTACTGGAGGAGTCACACAGTGAGTGGTCTAGCCCCATAGTGCTGGTTCCGAAACCGGACGGAATTGTCCGCTTCTGTAATGACTTCTGGGGCCTGAACGAGGTCAATAAGTTTGATGCCTACCCCATGCCCCGGGTGGACGAACTGATCGACTACTTGGGGATGGCGAGATACGTCAGCACCTTGGACCTGACGAAGGGGTACTGGCAGGTGCCACTGACAGCGGCCTCCCGGGAGAAGAGTGCCTTCTCCACCCCAGGGGGGCTATACCACTACCGGGTTCTGCCTTTCAGGCTCCACGGGGCACCAGCGACATTTCAGCGACTCATGGACCGAGTCCTGTGGCTGCACAGTTAATACGCAGTGGCTTATCTGGATGACATAATTGTGCACAGTGACAATTGGGAGTCACATCTGTGTAAGTTACAGGCCGTGGTTGATGCGCTAAGGAATGCAGGTCTGACCGCGAACCGCCACAAGTGCAAGCTGGGCTACGCCGAAGTGGAGTACCTGGGATATCAGATCGGGAGGGGAAATGTGAAACCCCAAGAAAAGAAAATTGCTGCCATTAGGGGATGGCCGGTCCCCCGAACCAAAAGGCAGGTAAAGTAATTCCCGGGGTTAGCAGGCTACTACAGTAGATTTGTACCTAACTTTGCCGCAATAGCTTCTCTTCTCACAGATTTAACAAAGGCACGAATACCCCAGACGGTGCGATGGACGGAGGACACAGAGGCGGCGTTCCAGGCCCTGAAGGATGCGCTATGTTCACATCCGATACTCGTCACCCTGGACTTCTCAAAAAACCTCCTGGTCCAGACAGACGCATCTGACACCGTGGTAGGGGCCATTTTGTCTCATGAGCAGGAAGGTGAGGAGCACCCCATCATGTATGTCAGCAGGAAGCTCCTCCCGACGGAGAAGAAATACTCAATTGTCGAGAAGGAGTGCCTCGCCGTGAAGTGGGCCGTCGACACCCTCAAGTATTACCTCCTCGGGAGGAAGTTCACCCTGATTACTGACCATACCCCCCTCGTGTGGATGGCACGAGGTAAGGACACGAATGACCGTGTCACCCACTGGTTCCTGTCCTTACAGCGATTCTCTGTCATCCACAGGTCTGGGGCCCAGCACGACAATGCGGACGCCCTATCCAGGAGGGATGCAAACCTAGCCCTGAGCATGCCAACCAGCCGTGGAGGCTAAATAAAAGGAGCACGATGGCACACCGCGGGAGAGAAGGGAGAGAGACGGACACCAGTTAAGAGAGAGAAGGAAGACCGAGCAAAACCTAAGTTATTTCTTTGATATATTTATTTTCTGTCTAAGTAAAGTTGTTTTTGAGGACTAAAGCCGCCCTGTCTCTGTGTCAATCTCTGCACGCTCAACCCAACACCCCACGGTTTAACACAGTACATACAAAAACAATTTAATACATTTTAAAATAAGGCTTTAACGTCACCAAATGTGGAAAAAGTCAAGGGGCCTGAATACTTTCCGAATGCACTGTATCTAACCCCCCCCCCCCCCCCCCCCAGCATAATGGCAGCATTATGCTGTAGAAATGTTTTTCAGCGGCAGGGACTGGGAGACGAGTCAGGATTGAGAGAAAGGTGAACGGAGCAAAGTCCCGAGAGATCCTTGATGAAAACCTGCTCCAGAGCGCTCAAGACCTCAGAATGGGGCGAAGGTTCACCTTCAACAGGACAACAACCCTAAGCACACAGCCAATACAACGCAGGTGTGGCTTCGGGAAAAGTCTCTGAATGTCTTTGAGTGGCCCAGCCAGAGCCCGGACTTGAACCCGATTAAACATCTCTGGAGCTTGAGAGGATCTGCAGAGAAGAATGGGAGAAACTCTCCAAATACAGTCGTGGCCAAAAGTTTTGAGAATGACACAAATATAAATTTTCACAGTCTGCTGCCTCAGTTTGTATGATGGCAAAATGCATATACTCCAGAATGTTATGAAGCGTGATCAGATGAAATGGAATTAATTGCAAAGTCCCTCATTGCATGCAAATTAACTGAATCTCAAAAAAACATTTCCAATGCATTTCAACCCAGCCACAAAAGGACCAGTTGACATCATGTCAGTGATTCTCTCGTTAACACAGGTGTGATTCTTGACGAGGACAAGGCTGGAGATCACTCTGTCATGCTGATTGAGTTCGAATAACAGACTGGAAGCTTCAAAAGGAGGGTGGTGCTTGGAATCATTGTTCTTCCTCTGTCAACCATGGTTGACTGCAAGGAAACACGTGCCGTCATCATTGCTTTGCACAAAAAGGGCTTCACAGGCAAGGATATTGCTGCCAGTAAGATTGCACCTAAATCAACCATTTATCGGATCATCAAGAACTTCAAGGAGAGTGGTTCAATTGTTGTGAAGAAGGCTTCAGGGTGCACAAGAAAGTCCATCAAGCGCCAGGACCATCTCCTAAAGTTGATCCAGCTGCGGGATCGGGGCGCCACCAGTACAGAGCTTGCTCAGGAATGGCAGCAGGCAGGTGTGAGTGCATCTGCACGCACAGTGAGGCGAAGACTTTTGGAGGATGGCCTGGTGTCAAGAAGGGGAGCAAAGAAGCCACTTCTCTCCAGGAAAAACATCAGGGACAGACTGATATTCTGTAAAAGGTACAGCGATTGGACTGCTGAGGACTGGGATGAAGTCATTTTCTCTGATGAATCCCCTTTCCGATTGTTTGGGGAATCCGGAAAAAAGCTTGTCCGGAGAAGACAAGGTGTGCTCTACCATCAGTCCTGTGTCATGCCAACAGTAAAGCATCCTGAGACCATTCATGTGTGGGGTTGCTTGTCAGTCAAGGGAGTGGGCTCACTCACAATTTTAGCTAAGAACACAGCCATGAATAAAGAATGGTACCAACACATCCTCCGAGAGCAACTTCTCCCAACCATCCAGGAACAGTTTGGTGACGAACAATGCCTTTTCCAGCATGATGGAGCACCTTGCCATAAGGCAAAAGTCGGGGAACAAAACATAGATATGTTGATAACATAGATATCCATGGTCAGGAAACTCCACAGACCTTAGTCCCATTGAGAACTTGTGGACAAACAAAACCCCACAAATTCTGACAAACTCCAAGCATTGATTATGCAAGAATGGGCTGCCATCAATCAGGATGTGGCCCAGAAGTTAATTGACAGCATGCCAGGGCCGATTGCTGAGGACTTGAAAAAGAAGGGTCAACACTGCAAATATTTACTCTTTGCATCAACTTAATGTAATTGTCAATAAAACCCTTTGACACTTATGAAATGCTTGTAATTATACTTCAGTATTCCATAGTAACATCTGACAAAAATATCTAAAGACACTGAAGCAGCAAACTTTGTGGAAAATAATATTTGTGTCATTCTCGAAACTTTTGTCCACGACTGTACAGCTGTGCCAAGCTTGCAGCATCATACCCAAGAAGACCCGAGGCTGTAATCAATGCCAAAAGTGATTTGATAAAGTACTGAGTAAAGAGTCTGAATACTTATGTAAATGTGATTTTTGCAAAAATTTTGAAAAACCGGTTTTTGCTTTGTCATTATGGGGTATTGTGTGTACTGTGGTATCCCATGAGCTCTACAATCCCGCTACGCACGGTGGCAGCAAAAGGTATCGCATGGGAGCTCTTCCATTTATTTAGCCGGGTGGGTATTCCACGGGAAATTCTGATGGACCAGGGCACTGCGTTCATGTTTCGTGTGATGAAGGATGTCTGCAATCTGTTATGAATCAAACATGTGAGGACCAGTGTGTACCATCCACAAACCTACGGGCTGGTGGAACGCTTCAATAAGACTATGAAACAGATGCTGAAAAAGGTCATTGAGAGAGACGGGAGGAACTGGGACCAGCTGCTACCCCAACTGATGTTTTCAGTGCGCGAGGTACACCAAGCATCCATGGGGTTCTCCCCCTTTGAGCTCCTGTATGGCCATCGGCCCCGCGGGCTGCTGGACCTAGCCAAGGAGGTCTGGGAAGAGCAGCCAATCCCCCTTCGCAGCGTAGTAGAACATGTGGAGGAGATGAGGGAGAGGATGACGGCGATTTGGCCAGTGGTGAGAGAGCACATGGCCCAGATGCAACGTGCCCAGGAGCGTGTCTAAAACTGGGGGGCCCAACCACAAGAGTTCCAACCCGGTGAGAAGGTCTTGTTGCTGATCCCTACCACGGAGAGTAAATTCCTGGCTACGTGGCATGGGCCCTACGACATCGTTGAGCGGGTAGGCGACGTCAACTATAAGGTCCGCCAACCGGGGCGGAGAAAACCCCTCCAGCTTTACCATGTGAATTTACTGAAGAAATGGAACGCACGCGAGGTGCTGTGCGTAACGTGGACCCGGCCACAGCAGGGCCCGCCCTTGATCGAAGTGGCAATGGGGGAAGATCTCAGCCCGACCCAACCACAGGAGCTCAGAGAGTTGGTCCAGCTGAATACGGCCGTGTTCTCCGAGGTGCCGGGGCGCACGGACCTCGTGGAACATCAGATCCACACCCTTCCGGGAGAAAAAGTGCGTAAACGGCCATACCGGATACAAGAAGCCCGGAGGGTGGCGGTCCAGCGGGAAGTGACAAAAAATTGAAATGGGGGTACTGGAGGAGTCACACAGTGAGTGGTCTAGCCCCATAGTGCTGGTTCCGAAACCGGACGGAATTGTCCGCTTCTGTAATGACTTCTGGGGCCTGAACGAGGTCAATAAGTTTGATGCCTACCCCATGCCCCGGGTGGACGAACTGATCGACTACTTGGGGATGGCGAGATACGTCAGCACCTTGGACCTGACGAAGGGGTACTGGC
This sequence comes from Salvelinus fontinalis, assembly GCF_029448725.1. Classification (NCBI taxonomy): domain Eukaryota; kingdom Metazoa; phylum Chordata; class Actinopteri; order Salmoniformes; family Salmonidae; genus Salvelinus; species Salvelinus fontinalis. The sequence goes on from NC_074685.1 coordinate 33,819,385, forward strand.
AGGTGCCACTGACAGCGGCCTCCCGGGAGAAGAGTGCCTTCTCCACCCCAGGGGGGCTATACCACTACCGGGTTCTGCCTTTCAGGCTCCACGGGGCACCAGCGACATTTCAGCGACTCATGGACCGAGTCCTGTGGCTGCACAGTTAATACGCAGTGGCTTATCTGGATGACATAATTGTGCACAGTGACAATTGGGAGTCACATCTGTGTAAGTTACAGGCCGTGGTTGATGCGCTAAGGAATGCAGGTCTGACCGCGAACCGCCACAAGTGCAAGCTGGGCTACGCCGAAGTGGAGTACCTGGGATATCAGATCGGGAGGGGAAATGTGAAACCCCAAGAAAAGAAAATTGCTGCCATTAGGGGATGGCCGGTCCCCCGAACCAAAAGGCAGGTAAAGTAATTCCCGGGGTTAGCAGGCTACTACAGTAGATTTGTACCTAACTTTGCCGCAATAGCTTCTCTTCTCACAGATTTAACAAAGGCACGAATACCCCAGACGGTGCGATGGACGGAGGACACAGAGGCGGCGTTCCAGGCCCTGAAGGATGCGCTATGTTCACATCCGATACTCGTCACCCTGGACTTCTCAAAAAACCTCCTGGTCCAGACAGACGCATCTGACACCGTGGTAGGGGCCATTTTGTCTCATGAGCAGGAAGGTGAGGAGCACCCCATCATGTATGTCAGCAGGAAGCTCCTCCCGACGGAGAAGAAATACTCAATTGTCGAGAAGGAGTGCCTCGCCGTGAAGTGGGCCGTCGACACCCTCAAGTATTACCTCCTCGGGAGGAAGTTCACCCTGATTACTGACCATACCCCCCTCGTGTGGATGGCACGAGGTAAGGACACGAATGACCGTGTCACCCACTGGTTCCTGTCCTTACAGCGATTCTCTGTCATCCACAGGTCTGGGGCCCAGCACGACAATGCGGACGCCCTATCCAGGAGGGATGCAAACCTAGCCCTGAGCATGCCAACCAGCCGTGGAGGCTAAATAAAAGGAGCACGATGGCACACCGCGGGAGAGAAGGGAGAGAGACGGACACCAGTTAAGAGAGAGAAGGAAGACCGAGCAAAACCTAAGTTATTTCTTTGATATATTTATTTTCTGTCTAAGTAAAGTTGTTTTTGAGGACTAAAGCCGCCCTGTCTCTGTGTCAATCTCTGCACGCTCAACCCAACACCCCACGGTTTAACACAGTACATACAAAAACAATTTAATACATTTTAAAATAAGGCTTTAACGTCACCAAATGTGGAAAAAGTCAAGGGGCCTGAATACTTTCCGAATGCACTGTATCTAACCCCCCCCCCCCCCCCCCCCCAGCATAATGGCAGCATTATGCTGTAGAAATGTTTTTCAGCGGCAGGGACTGGGAGACGAGTCAGGATTGAGAGAAAGGTGAACGGAGCAAAGTCCCGAGAGATCCTTGATGAAAACCTGCTCCAGAGCGCTCAAGACCTCAGAATGGGGCGAAGGTTCACCTTCAACAGGACAACAACCCTAAGCACACAGCCAATACAACGCAGGTGTGGCTTCGGGAAAAGTCTCTGAATGTCTTTGAGTGGCCCAGCCAGAGCCCGGACTTGAACCCGATTAAACATCTCTGGAGCTTGAGAGGATCTGCAGAGAAGAATGGGAGAAACTCTCCAAATACAGTCGTGGCCAAAAGTTTTGAGAATGACACAAATATAAATTTTCACAGTCTGCTGCCTCAGTTTGTATGATGGCAAAATGCATATACTCCAGAATGTTATGAAGCGTGATCAGATGAAATGGAATTAATTGCAAAGTCCCTCATTGCATGCAAATTAACTGAATCTCAAAAAAACATTTCCAATGCATTTCAACCCAGCCACAAAAGGACCAGTTGACATCATGTCAGTGATTCTCTCGTTAACACAGGTGTGATTCTTGACGAGGACAAGGCTGGAGATCACTCTGTCATGCTGATTGAGTTCGAATAACAGACTGGAAGCTTCAAAAGGAGGGTGGTGCTTGGAATCATTGTTCTTCCTCTGTCAACCATGGTTGACTGCAAGGAAACACGTGCCGTCATCATTGCTTTGCACAAAAAGGGCTTCACAGGCAAGGATATTGCTGCCAGTAAGATTGCACCTAAATCAACCATTTATCGGATCATCAAGAACTTCAAGGAGAGTGGTTCAATTGTTGTGAAGAAGGCTTCAGGGTGCACAAGAAAGTCCATCAAGCGCCAGGACCATCTCCTAAAGTTGATCCAGCTGCGGGATCGGGGCGCCACCAGTACAGAGCTTGCTCAGGAATGGCAGCAGGCAGGTGTGAGTGCATCTGCACGCACAGTGAGGCGAAGACTTTTGGAGGATGGCCTGGTGTCAAGAAGGGGAGCAAAGAAGCCACTTCTCTCCAGGAAAAACATCAGGGACAGACTGATATTCTGTAAAAGGTACAGCGATTGGACTGCTGAGGACTGGGATGAAGTCATTTTCTCTGATGAATCCCCTTTCCGATTGTTTGGGGAATCCGGAAAAAAGCTTGTCCGGAGAAGACAAGGTGTGCTCTACCATCAGTCCTGTGTCATGCCAACAGTAAAGCATCCTGAGACCATTCATGTGTGGGGTTGCTTGTCAGTCAAGGGAGTGGGCTCACTCACAATTTTAGCTAAGAACACAGCCATGAATAAAGAATGGTACCAACACATCCTCCGAGAGCAACTTCTCCCAACCATCCAGGAACAGTTTGGTGACGAACAATGCCTTTTCCAGCATGATGGAGCACCTTGCCATAAGGCAAAAGTCGGGGAACAAAACATAGATATGTTGATAACATAGATATCCATGGTCAGGAAACTCCACAGACCTTAGTCCCATTGAGAACTTGTGGACAAACAAAACCCCACAAATTCTGACAAACTCCAAGCATTGATTATGCAAGAATGGGCTGCCATCAATCAGGATGTGGCCCAGAAGTTAATTGACAGCATGCCAGGGCCGATTGCTGAGGACTTGAAAAAGAAGGGTCAACACTGCAAATATTTACTCTTTGCATCAACTTAATGTAATTGTCAATAAAACCCTTTGACACTTATGAAATGCTTGTAATTATACTTCAGTATTCCATAGTAACATCTGACTAAAATATCTAAAGACACTGAAGCAGCAAACTTTGTGGAAAATAATATTTGTGTCATTCTCGAAACTTTTGTCCACGACTGTACAGCTGTGCCAAGCTTGCAGCATCATACCCAAGAAGACCCGAGGCTGTAATCAATGCCAAAAGTGATTTGATAAAGTACTGAGTAAAGAGTCTGAATACTTATGTAAATGTGATTTTTGCAAAAATTTTGAAAAACCGGTTTTTGCTTTGTCATTATGGGGTATTGTGTGTACTGTGGTATCCCATGAGCTCTACAATCCCGCTACGCACGGTGGCAGCAAAAGGTATCGCATGGGAGCTCTTCCATTTATTTAGCCGGGTGGGTATTCCACGGGAAATTCTGATGGACCAGGGCACTGCGTTCATGTTTCGTGTGATGAAGGATGTCTGCAATCTGTTATGAATCAAACATGTGAGGACCAGTGTGTACCATCCACAAACCTACGGGCTGGTGGAACGCTTCAATAAGACTATGAAACAGATGCTGAAAAAGGTCATTGAGAGAGACGGGAGGAACTGGGACCAGCTGCTACCCCAACTGATGTTTTCAGTGCGCGAGGTACACCAAGCATCCATGGGGTTCTCCCCCTTTGAGCTCCTGTATGGCCATCGGCCCCGCGGGCTGCTGGACCTAGCCAAGGAGGTCTGGGAAGAGCAGCCAATCCCCCTTCGCAGCGTAGTAGAACATGTGGAGGAGATGAGGGAGAGGATGACGGCGATTTGGCCAGTGGTGAGAGAGCACATGGCCCAGATGCAACGTGCCCAGGAGCGTGTCTAAAACTGGGGGGCCCAACCACAAGAGTTCCAACCCGGTGAGAAGGTCTTGTTGCTGATCCCTACCACGGAGAGTAAATTCCTGGCTACGTGGCATGGGCCCTACGACATCGTTGAGCGGGTAGGCGACGTCAACTATAAGGTCCGCCAACCGGGGCGGAGAAAACCCCTCCAGCTTTACCATGTGAATTTACTGAAGAAATGGAACGCACGCGAGGTGCTGTGCGTAACGTGGACCCGGCCACAGCAGGGCCCGCCCTTGATCGAAGTGGCAATGGGGGAAGATCTCAGCCCGACCCAACCACAGGAGCTCAGAGAGTTGGTCCAGCTGAATACGGCCGTGTTCTCCGAGGTGCCGGGGCGCACGGACCTCGTGGAACATCAGATCCACACCCTTCCGGGAGAAAAAGTGCGTAAACGGCCATACCGGATACAAGAAGCCCGGAGGGTGGCGGTCCAGCGGGAAGTGACAAAAAATTGAAATGGGGGTACTGGAGGAGTCACACAGTGAGTGGTCTAGCCCCATAGTGCTGGTTCCGAAACCGGACGGAATTGTCCGCTTCTGTAATGACTTCTGGGGCCTGAACGAGGTCAATAAGTTTGATGCCTACCCCATGCCCCGGGTGGACGAACTGATCGACTACTTGGGGATGGCGAGATACGTCAGCACCTTGGACCTGACGAAGGGGTACTGGCAGGTGCCACTGACAGCGGCCTCCCGGGAGAAGAGTGCCTTCTCCACCCCAGGGGGGCTATACCACTACCGGGTTCTGCCTTTCAGGCTCCACGGGGCACCAGCGACATTTCAGCGACTCATGGACCGAGTCCTGTGGCTGCACAGTTAATACGCAGTGGCTTATCTGGATGACATAATTGTGCACAGTGACAATTGGGAGTCACATCTGTGTAAGTTACAGGCCGTGGTTGATGCGCTAAGGAATGCAGGTCTGACCGCGAACCGCCACAAGTGCAAGCTGGGCTACGCCGAAGTGGAGTACCTGGGATATCAGATCGGGAGGGAAAATGTGAAACCCCAAGAAAAGAAAATTGCTGCCATTAGGGGATGGCCGGTCCCCCGAACCAAAAGGCAGGTAAAGTAATTCCCGGGGTTAGCAGGCTACTACAGTAGATTTGTACCTAACTTTGCCGCAATAGCTTCTCTTCTCACAGATTTAACAAAGGCACGAATACCCCAGACGGTGCGATGGACGGAGGACACAGAGGCGGCGTTCCAGGCCCTGAAGGATGCGCTATGTTCACATCCGATACTCGTCACCCTGGACTTCTCAAAAAACCTCCTGGTCCAGACAGACGCATCTGACACCGTGGTAGGGGCCATTTTGTCTCATGAGCAGGAAGGTGAGGAGCACCCCATCATGTATGTCAGCAGGAAGCTCCTCCCGACGGAGAAGAAATACTCAATTGTCGAGAAGGAGTGCCTCGCCGTGAAGTGGGCCGTCGACACCCTCAAGTATTACCTCCTCGGGAGGAAGTTCACCCTGATTACTGACCATACCCCCCTCGTGTGGATGGCACGAGGTAAGGACACGAATGACCGTGTCACCCACTGGTTCCTGTCCTTACAGCGATTCTCTGTCATCCACAGGTCTGGGGCCCAGCACGACAATGCGGACGCCCTATCCAGGAGGGATGCAAACCTAGCCCTGAGCATGCCAACCAGCCGTGGAGGCTAAATAAAAGGAGCACGATGGCACACCGCGGGAGAGAAGGGAGAGAGACGGACACCAGTTAAGAGAGAGAAGGAAGACCGAGCAAAACCTAAGTTATTTCTTTGATATATTTATTTTCTGTCTAAGTAAAGTTGTTTTTGAGGACTAAAGCCGCCCTGTCTCTGTGTCAATCTCTGCACGCTCAACCCAACACCCCACGGTTTAACACAGTACATACAAAAACAATTTAATACATTTTAAAATAAGGCTTTAACGTCACCAAATGTGGAAAAAGTCAAGGGGCCTGAATACTTTCCGAATGCACTGTATCTAACCCCCCCCCCCCCCCCCCCCCCCCCCCCCCATTTTAAGAAGTCATGAGTATTTGGACAAAATGTACTTATAGTGTATTAATGTGTAGTATTTGGTCCCGTATTCCCAGCACACAATGCCTACATCAAGCTTGTGATCAGTTGTTGGATGCATGTGCAGCTTGTTTTGGTTGTGTTTTGGATTATTAGATGCAAAGTTTGGTAGGATGATGGCACAAACCATCTTTCTGTTACCAATCTCTGCATCTGCATTGTTGTTCAAGTAAATGTGTTTCTGTGGAAATGGAGAAATGTAGTCCTTGTGCATCGAGTTATGTAATTGATCTCACTTGTGGTAAGTTGCAGGTGCCTACAAGATAAAAACAAAAACAAATAGCCATTCAACCAGTTTTGAAAACGGAAAAAAAAGAAACATTCTGCTCCATTTTAAAGTGCAAGGGTGCCAATATATTTGACCGCATCTGTAACTGCTCTGAGTGTGAGTGTGTTCTCCCTTCAAACTACATATACAGGTCACACACACACACACATTTGTTTCACTATCCTTTCGGGGATCCAAAAATGTATTCCCACTCAAAATCCTATTTTCCCTAACATTAACCTTAACCCCAAACCCTAAAACGAAACCTACCCCTAACCCTAAAATAGCCTTTTTCCTTGTGGGGACCGGTGAAATGTCCCCACTTGTGCAAAGTTTTCTTGTTTCACTATCCTTGTGAGGACTTCTGGTACAACAGAGAAACAAAGACACACACATATAAACTTTCATGCTTTGATTGACAGTCTAATTACCAGTGTAACAGAGCCAGCCCGCATGCTCACAGGATCAGAAGGCTGTGTGTGTCTGTGTGTGTCTGTGTGTGTCTGTGTGTGTGTGTTTGAGGGGAGCAGGGAATGCCAATAGTGTATTATGCGTCTGAGAGAAGCAGGAGGAATGAGTCCGGCTATCTGAGGCCAGATAAAAGGACAGAGAAAAGAAGGGAATTGCTTTGGGTCACATGGGGAATAAACGAGTGTGTGTGTGTCAAAGAAGTGGCATTGACCCTGGCTAGTGGCGTGAAGTAGGACGCCGGTGTGTGTGTGTAATTCAATAGGTGATGACCCGACCGTGGGGAAGGATAGATAGTATGTACACTCCCCTTTGTATTATATTAATTTAACAATATGTTTTTTTATTGCCTTCGGTTGAATTAGAACATAATCATGATGTAAAAAAGTTTGGAGACTGAACTGCTTTTTAAAATATTTTTTTTGGGGGGGTGGGACTGCAATTTGCACCACTTCTGTAGAATCACCCGTATACACTCCCCTACATATGTATTTGGACAGAGAAGCTAACATTTTAAATGTGGCTCTATACTCTAGCATTTTGGATTTGATGTCAACTGTTTCATATGAGGTGACAGTACACAATGTCACCTTTTATTTGAGGGTATTTTCCTACATATCTGTTTAACCGTTTAGAAATTAGAGCACTTTATATACTGTATCTAGCCCCCCCATTTGAAGAAGTTATGAGTATTTGGACAAGATTAACTTATAGTGTATTAAAGTAGTCAAAAGTTTAGTATTTGGTCCCATATTCCCAGCGCACAATGATTACATCAAGCTTGTGACTTTACACACTTGTGTTTTGGATTATTAGATACAAAGTTTGATAGAATGATGGCACCAACAGCACAAACCATCATTCTGTTACCAATCTTTGCATCTGCATAGAGTTATGTAATTGATCTCACCTGTGGTAAGTTGCAGGTGCGTACAAGAAGAAAGAAAATAGCCATTCAACCAGTTTTGTCCGACGCGAATGATATACTGCTTTTTCGGGAACAGGCCCAAATCGCCATCATTTGCATGATGAAAAGACAGAGAAAAAGGTGGTGGAGGTCAGGCTGCCTTCTGAGAATTTGTAGGCGAGCGAGTAAACCTCCACTGCCATCCGTTCTATTGGCCAACGTGCAATCATTGGAAAATAAAATCGATGACCTACGATCAAGATTATCCTACCAACGGGACATTAAAAACTGTAATATCTTATGTTTCACCGAGTCATGGCTGAACGACGACACGGATAATATAGAGCTGGAGGGATTTTCTATGCACCGGCAAAACAGATAAGTTACGTCTGGTAAGATGAGGAGTGGGGGTGTGTGTCTATTTGTCAATAAGAACTGGTGCGTGATGTCTAATATCAAAGAGTACCTTATAACAAGCTGTAAACCACACTATCTACCGAAAGAGATCTCATCTATATTATTCGTAGCTATCTATTTACCACCACAAACCGATGCTGGCACTAAGACCGCACTCAACCAACTGTATAAGGCCATAAGCAAACAACAAAATGCTCATCCAGAAGCGGCGCTCCTAGTCACCGGGGACTTTAATGCAGGCAAACTTCCATCTGTTTTACCTAATTTCTACCAGCATGTCACATGTGCAACCAGAGGGGAAAAAACTCGAGACCACCTTTACTCCACACACAGAGATGCATACAAAGCTCTCCCCCACCCTCCATTTAGCAAATCTGACCATAATTCTATCCTCCTGATTCCTGCTTACAAGCAAAAACTAAAGCAGGAAGTACCAGTGACTTGCTCAATATGAAAGTGGTTAGATGATGCGGATGCTACGCTACAGGACTGTTTTGCAAGCACAGACTGGAATATGTTCAAGAGATTCAATGGCATTGAGGAGTATACCACCTCAGTCATCGGCTTCATCAATAAGTGCATCGACGACGTCGTCCCCACAGTGACCGTACGTACATATCCCAACCAGAAGCCATGTATTACATGCAACATCCGCATCAAGCTAAAGGCTAGAGCTGCCACTTTCAAGGAGCGGGACACTAATCTCGACGCTTATAAGAAATCTCGCTATGCCCTCAGACGAACAATCAAACTAGCAAAGCATCAACACAGGATTAAGATTGAATCCTACTACACCGGGTCTGATGCTCTTCGGATGTGGCAGGGCTTGAAAACTATTACGGACTACAAAGGGAAACCCAGACGCGAGCTGCCCAGTGACGCGAGCCTATCAGACAAGTTAAATGCCCTTTATGCTCTCTTTGAGGCAAGCAACACTGAAGCATGCATGAGAGCACCAGCTGTGTGATAACGCTCACGGTAGGCGATGTGAGCAAGACTAAACAGGCCAACATTCACAAAGCCTTGGGGGCTGACGTATTACCAGGACGTGTACTCAAAGCATGCGCGGACCAAATGGCAAGTGTCTTCACTGACATTTTCAACCTCTCCCTGACCAAGCTTGTAATACCTACATGTTTCAAGCAGACCACCATAGTCCTTGTGCCCAAGGAAGCGAAGGTAACCTGCCTAAATGATTACCGCCCTGTAGCACTCATGTCGGTAGCCATGAAGTGCTTTGAAAGGCTGGTCATGCCTCACATCAACAGCCTCCTCCCGGATACCCGAGACCACTCTAATTCACATACCGTCCCAACAGATCCACAGATGACGCAATCTCAATCACACTCCACACTGCCCTTTCCCACCTGTACAAAAGGAGCACCTATGTGAGAATGCTGTTTACTGACTACAGCTCAGTGTTCAACACCATGGTGCCCACAAAGCTCATCACAAAGCTAAGGACCCTGGGACTAAATACCTCCCTATGCAACTGGATCCTGGACTTCCTGACGGGCCGCCCCCAGGTGGTAAGGGTAGGCAACAACACGTCTGCCACGCTGATTCTCAATACTGGAGCCCCTCAGGGGTGTGTATTTAGTCCCCTCCTGTACTCCCTGTTCACCCACGACTGCGTGGCCAAACACGACTCCAACACTATTATTAAGTTTGCAGATGACACGCCATTGGTAGGCCTAATCACTGACAACAATGAGACAGCCTATAGGGAGGAGGTCAGAGACCTGGCAGTGTGGTGCCAGGACAACAACCTCTCCCTCAATGTGAGCAAGACAAACGAGCTGATTGTGGACTACAGGAAAATGCGGCCCAAACAGGCCCCCATTAACATCGACGGGCTGTAGTGGAGCGGGTCAAGAGTTTCAAGTTCCTTGGTGTCCACATCACCAACGAACTATCATGGCCCAAACACACGCAGACAGTCGTAAAGAGGGCATGACAACACCTTTTCACCCTCAGGACACTGAAATTATTTGGCATGGGTCCTCAAATCCTGAAAAAGTCATACAGCTGCACCATTGAGAGCATCCTGACCGTTTGCATCACCAATTGGTATGGCAACTGCTTGGCATTACAGAGGGTAGTGCGTACGGCCCAGTACATCACTGGGGCCAAGCTTCCTGCTATCCAGGACCTATATACTAGGCGTGTCAGAGGAAAACTAAAAAAATGGTAAAAGACTCCAGTCACCCACTTCATAGACTGTTTTCTCTGCTACCGCACGGCAAGCGGTACCGGAGCGCCAAGTCTAGGACCAAAAGGCTCTTTAACAGCTTCTACCCTTAAGCCATAAGATTGCTGAACGATTAATCAAATGGCCATTGGACTATTTACATTGACACCCCTCCCCCCCCATCCATTTGTTTTGTACACTGCTGCTACTCGCTGTTTATTATCTATGCATAGTCACTTCACCCCTTCCTACATGTACAAATTACCTCGACTGACCTGTACCCCCGCACATTGACTCGGTACCGGTACTCCCTGTATATAGCCTCGTTATTGTTATTTTATTGGGTTACATTTTATTATTTTTTACTTTAGTTTATTTGGTAAATATTTTCTTAACTCATTCTTGAACTGCACTGTTGGTTAAGGGCTTGTACGTAAGCATTTCACAGTAAGGTCTACACACTTTTTATTTGATTTGACCAATATATTTGACCGCATCTGTAACTGCTCCGAGTGTGATCTCCCTAGAGCCCGACCGATTAATCGGCATGTTTTCAAAACAATCGGTGATCGGCATTTTTGGCCCGATTACATTTCAATCCACGAGGAGACTGTGTTGCAGGCTGACCACCTGTTACGCGAGTGCAGCAAGGAGCCAAGGTAAGTTGCTAGCTAGCATTAAACTTATCTTATAAAAAATAATCAATCTTAACATAATCACTAGTTAACTACACATGGTTGATGATATTACTAGTTTAACTAGCGTGTCCTGCGTTGCATATAATCAATGCGGTGCCTGTTAATTTCTCATCGAATCACAGCCTACTTCTCCAAACGGGTTTAACAAAAGCGCATTTGCGATAAAAGCACAATCGTTGCACCAATGTACCTAACGATAAACATCAATGCCTTTCTTAAAATCAATACACAAGTATATATTTTTAAACCTGCATATTTAGTTAAAATAAATTCATGTTAGCAGGCAATTTTAACCAGGGAAATTGTGTCACTTCTCTTGCATTCAGTGCAAGCAGAGTCAGGGTATATGCAGCAGTTTGGGCTGCCTGGCTCGTTGCGAACTGTGTGAAGACCATTTCTTCCTAACAAAGACCGTAATTAATTTGCCAGAATATTACATGATTATGACATAGCATTGAAGGTTGTACAATGTAACAGCAATATTTAGATTTAGGGTTGCCACCCGTTCGATAAAATACGGAACGGTTCCGTATTTCACTGAAAGAATAAACGTTTTGTTTTCGAAATTATAGTTTCTGGATTTGACCATATTAACAACCTAAGGCTCGTATTTCTGTGTGTTTATTATATTATAATTAAGTCTATGATTTGATATTTGATAGAGCAGTCTGACTGAGCTGTGGTAGGCAGCAGCAGGCTCGTAAGCATTCATTCAAACAGCACGTTCCTGCGTTTGCCAGCAGCTCTTCGAAATGCTTGAAGCACAGCGCTGTTTATGACTTCAAGCCTATC